>NW_020838006.1:10611612-11053583 GCF_003676395.1 Aethalodelphis obliquidens
CGTGCCCCAGTCCGGGAGGATCCCACATGCTGCGGAGCAGCTGGGCCCGTGAGACATGGCCGCTGAGCCTGCGTGTCTGGAGCCTGTGCTCCGCAACGGGAGAGGCCACAACAGTGAGAGGCCCGCGTACCGCAAAAAAAAAAAAAAAAAAAAAAAAAGAAGGCTGTTTTGTAAGAAACACTGCCTTATTTATAGTCCTGGCCCCCTTTCAACTCTGGAGGAGTAGAACTAAAGAGAGATAGAAGCAGTCCTGCAACAGCCAGCTCTAGGCTGTGCTGTAGGAAGGAGGGAGATAGAATCTGCTTCTGATGGGTCAGGCCAGGAAGATTCAACCATAGAAAGGTTGAAGCCTGATTGGAAAAAATAAAAATATTTTTCACATTTATAACTCAATGGGTTAAGGCTTCAGTAAACCTGTTCGCTCAAAGCTGAATAGGAGAAAAGCTCTGCTCTCGAGAAGTTCATCATCTTGCCTGCTCCAAGTGACTTTGCTAAGGCTGCCTCTAGCCCCTGTGACATCTCTGTGCTAGTTTAGAAGAAAAGCCCCATAGTTTCTCAAGACACTTTGCTTCCATCTTCAAAAAAATGTTGTAATAAATTACAAACCTACAACATCTACCATATGAACGGTGCCCCTTCCACTGTGATATAGAACGTGCAATGCACAATTGAACACGTGGCTGTTCTTAGAGGAGGAATTTCATAAAGTTTTACAGCATGTCTTTATGACATAAGCTTGTTATCGTTTTAGCTGGCTTTTTAAGTCATCTTGTGTAGGTTTTTCTTTTGTGCAAGATTATAAATTCTGTGAAAGTGAGGACAGTGTAGGACACATAGTAGATATTTATTATTTGTAGACTTGGGTTGGATAGAACTGAATAAAGTCTTTTGAAAGACGTTATGAATGGTCCTTTTATCCTAAACTTCGTCCAAATTTCACATCCATTATTTCACCTAATTTTATTGACTTTCAAAAATATCACATTTAGTGCCAAACACCTTTTGTGCAAGAAGCAGAATATTAATTGAACACAGACTTGCTGACATATCAGAGGGACAAGGAATAAGTGATGGGATGAGCACTTATTATTCATTTTATCAAAACGTGCTGCCTGAAGGAGAACGCTGTTGTGTTTCTTGTCAAGGAAATTAACACAGGGGTTTGTTATTATAAATACAACTTCCACGAGTGATTTGGAGGCTGTTGACTTCTTTCAGAGATAGGAAAGTGCTCATTTATTACATTTTAATGTATACAACTTAATGCACACTATTTATCAGACAGGAAATAAAAGAAGCTGAATTAACACAAAGTCAGAACACAGCTGCCTTAAGATAATTATTTAGGGCTATGGGGAAATGCTCAAAACAGCCTAAAACCTAGAAAATAATGATCCAGTACTTTAATTCTTGCATGTGTACTTTCCCAAAGCCCTACTCTAATCCCTACCCAGAAACCCTTTGATGACAGTCTTGCCTTTTACTGAAGCTATTTTTTTAACTTCCACGAAAGAATTTCTGATTGCATTTTTCCTGTAATTCTTTATGATTTACCCCTCAAAAGTTCAAGTTACTGCAGCTTGTCTCTTTTAAGTTTGATTTCCTGTTGCTTCTTTTTCTAATCACCCAAAAAGGCCACCAGACGATATCCTTGATGATTTTGCTCTGTAAATCAATGGTTTCCCTCAATTTTCAAAACAGTTTCCTTTCCATTACTTGTTATTTTTCTTATCTTGCACCCACCATGTCCTTTTACTTACGTAGGACATTCCAAACACCTCTGTCTCCAACCCAGACAGTACAACCCTGTTGTACTTGGTGAATTCTGCGTTCTCACTGCTCAGCTCCACTACTTGTGAAATCCTCTATCCTCATGAGGCGGTGTGTGTGTCAGTCACAGGATGATATGTATGTATATGGGTAAGAAGGACTTTGTCAGGTTATGTATGTGTACAGCCATAACAGGAGTCATGACTAACTCAAAGTGGAGTGGACAAGGGACTAGTCTTATAGGCAGACATCAGCACTGGATACTTTAACATAGGGTATGCATTCTTCTTTTTCTTCCCTAACAGATTTATTGACATATAATCTACATGCCGTAAAGTTCACCCTTTGCAAGTGTCCAGTTCAGTGGTGTTGGGGATATTCACCGTGTTACAGGCCTATCACTAGTATTTAATTTCAAAACATTTTCATCTGAACATTTGCATGTTCAAAAGAAAACATTAGCATCTCTCCTTCCCACAGCCTTAGATGGCCACTGGTTTATTTTCTGTCTCTACAGATGTGCCTATTCTGGATATTTCATACAAATGTTACGGCACAACATTTGGCCTTTTGTAAATGACTCCTTTTTTTTTTTTAATTAATATATTTATTTATTTTTGGCTGTGCTGGGTCTTCGTTTCTGTGCGAGGGCTTTCTCTAGTTGTGGCAAGCAGGGGTCACTCTTCATCGCGGTGCGTGGGCCTCTCACTGTCGCGGCCTCTCTTGTTGCGGAGCACAGGCTCCAGACGCGCAGGCTCAGTAGTTGTGGCTCACGGGCTTGGTTGCTCCATGGCATGTGGGATCTTCCCAGACCAGGGCTTGAACCCGTGTCCCCTGCATTGGCAGGCAGATTCTCAACCACTGCGCCACCAGGGAAGCCCTGTAAATGACTTCTTTAACTTGGCATTTGCCCATGTTATATAATGCATCAATACTTAATTCCTTTTTATGGCCAAATAATATTCCATTGTATGGACATATCACATATTATTTATCCATTTATCAGTTGATGGACATTTGATTTGTTTCTGTTTTTTAGTTACTATAAATAAAGCTAATAAGAACCTGCTGTATAAAAGAATAAATAAAATAAAATTTAAAATAAGTAAATAAATAATGCTGCTATGAACATTCATGTACACATTTTTATGTAGACACACGGTTTCAGTTCTCTTGGGTATATACCTAGGAGTAGAATTTCTGGGTTGTATACTAACTCTATGTTGAGCACTTTGAAGAATAGCAAAAATATCTTCCAAAGCAGGCACAGCATTTTACATTCCCACCAGCAATGTATGAGGGTTCCAGTTTCTCCACATCCTCAGAAACACTTGTTATTGTCCTTCTTTTTGATTAAAACCACCCTACTAGATGTGAAATAATATCTCATCATGGTATTGATTAGCCTTTCCCTAAGTGCTAATGATTTTGAGCATCTTTTCTTGTGCTTGTTAGCTCTTTCTATATCTTCTGTGAAGAAATATCTGTGCAAATCCTTTCTCTTTTTTTTTTTTTTTTTTTTTTTTTTTTGCGGTACGCGGGCCTCTCACTGTTGTGGCCTCCCCTGTTGCGGAGCACAGGCTCCGGATGCACAGGCCCAGCGGCCATGGCTCACGGGCCCAGCCGCTCCGCGGCATGTGGGATCTTCCCAGACCGGGGCACGAACCCGTGTCCCCTGCATCGGCAGGCGGACTCTCAACCACTGTGCCACCAGGGAAGCCCTGTTTTTAAATTATTTGTCATTTTTATGTTGAGTTGCAAGAGTTCTTTGTAAATTCTGGATATGTCTCTTATCAGATAAATATCCTGCAAATACTTTCTCCCATTCTGAGTGAGAGCTTTATTGATGGTATCATTTGTCACAAAAAAGTTTTAAATTCTTATGAATACCAGTTTATCTATTTTTTTCTTTGATTGCTTGTGCTTTTGTTGTCATATCTAAGAAACCATTACCTAACCCAAGGTCATGAAGTTTTAATCCTATGTTTCTTCCTAAGAGTTTTATCGTTTTAGCCCTTACGTTCATGTCTTTGATCCATTTTTAGTTCATTTTTTTATATATGGCATGAGCTAGGGGTCCAACTTCATTCTTTTGTATGTAGGTATCCAGTGGTCTTTGCATCATTTGTTGAAAAAGCTATTTTTCTCCATTAGCTCCCTTGCCAAAAATCAATTGACCATAAATGTAGGGGTATATTCCTAGACTCTCAATCCTATTCCATAGATTTATCTATCCTTATGCCCATACCACAATGTCTTGATTACTGTAGCTTTTTAGTAAATTTGAAATGTAGATGTATAAATAAAAGAACTTTGTTCTTTTTCAAGATAGTTTTGACTCTTCAGGGTTCATTGCATTTCCATATGTATTTTGGGATCACTTGTCGAACATTGTGAAAAATGGCAGCTAGAATTTTGATAGGAATTGTTTGAATCTATAATCATTTTAGGGAGTAAAATGTGAAATGAGGTGTATTTCCATTTATTTAGGCCTTCTTTAATTTCTTTCAATGATATTTTGTAATTTTTAGCATCCAAGTATTCAACTTCTTTTGTTAAATTAATTCCTAAGTATTTTATTTTTTTGAAAAAGTTACATATGAAATTGTTTTTTAATTTCCTTTTCAGATTGTTCGTTGCTAGCATACAGATATACAATTGATTTTTGTATCTTGATCTTGTATCCTGCAACCTTGTATCCTCCTAACTAGTATAAGTCTTGTATTAATTGTAATGGTTTTATTGTGAATTCTTTAAGATTTTCAATATACAAGATCATGTCATCCTGTGAATACTTCTTCCATTTCAAAGTTATTGTCTTTTATTTCTTTTTCTTGCCTAATAGCCCTGGTTAGAAATTCTAATACAGTAAACCTGTTAATAATGAGCCCATCACTAATATCCAGTATAAACTTTCATACGGTTTGACAGTAAATAAATGTGAATATTTTCAAGTTAACAAAAAAAAAGAAGAAATTCTAATACAATATTGAGTAGAAGTGGGAAGGTGGACTTCCTTGTCTTGTTCCTGATCTATGGGTGAAATCATCCAGTGTTTCACCATCAGTGTGATATTCGCTGTGAATGTTTCTTAGCTGTCCTTTATCAGGTTAAGGAAATCCCTTTGTATGTCTAGTTTGGGGAGTGTTTTTATTTGTAAAGGCTTTTGCCAAATGCTTTTTCTGCTTCCACTGAGATCATCATGTGGGTTTTCCTTTTAATCTATTAATAATGGGTGTGTGTGTGTGTGTGTGTGTGTATTGGGTGGGCCAAAAGTTTCGTTCGTTTTTTGCATAAGATGGCTCTGGTAGCACTTAGTTGTCCTTTTTTAAATTATTAGTTATTTATTTATTTTTGGCTGCATTGGGTCTTTGTTGCTGCATGCGGGCTTTCTCTAGTTGTGATGAACAGGGGGTTTCTCTTCGTTGTGGTGCGCGGGCGTCTCATTGCTGTGGCTTCTCTTGTTGCCGCACAGGCTCTGGCACACGGGCTCAGTAGTTGTGGCTTGCAGGTTCTAGAGCACAGGCTCAGTAGCTGTGGCGCATGCGTTTAGTTGCTCTGCAGCATGTGGGATCTTCCCAGACCAGGGCTAGAACCCGTGTCCCTTGCATTGGCAGGCGGATTCTTAACCACTGCACCACCAGGGAAGCCCTGAAAAATGTGTCTTCTATTTTTACTTAAAAAACCGAAGGCACTTTTGGGCCCACCCAATATATATATATATAATATATTGTGTAATACATAATATATACATTATATATTATATAATGTATATACACACTTTATGTATGTATGTATATTTTACAGATTAAACTACCTTTACATCCCTGGGGTAGATCACAATTCCTCATAGAGCATATTCCTTTTAATATGTTGCTGCGTTTGGCTTACACTATTTTGTAGGGGATTTTTATCCATCTACATTCATAAGGGACGTAGGTCCAGTTTTCTTTGTTTTGTGATGTCTTTGTCTGGTTCTCTTATCATGGTAATTTTGGTCTCATATATTTAGTTGAGAATTGTTCTTCCTCATATTTTTGAAGGAATGTGTAAAGGCGTGGTGCCAAAACTTCTTTAAAGGTTTGGTAGAATTCACCAGGGAAGCTATCTGGACATGGGAAATTTTTTAAATTACTAATTCAATCTCTTTACTTCTTATTGATACAGATGTTAAATATTTTCTTGAGTTAGTTTTTGTCTTTCTAGTAATTTGTACATTTCATCTAGGTTATCTAATTTGTTGTCATACAATTGTTCATAGTATTCCAATATTCTTTTTTATTTCTTTTCTTTTTGTAAATTAATTATTTTTGGGGGGGGGCTGCTTTGGGTCTTCGTTGCTGTGCGCGGGCTTTCTCTAGTTGTGTGAGCAGGGGCTACTCTTCGTTGCGCAGCGCGGGCTTCTCATTGCCGTGGCTTCTCTTGCTGAAGAGCACGGGCTCTAGGCACGCGGGCTTCAGTAGTTGTAGCACACGGACTTAGTTGCTCTGTGGCATGTGGGATCTTCCCGGACCAGGGCTCAAACCTGTGTCCCCTCCGTTGACAGGTGGATTCTTAACCACTGCACCACCAGGGAATTCCCAATATTCTTTTTTATTTCCGAAAGGCTAGTAGTGATGACCCCTCTTTCATTCTTGATATTAATAATTTGCATCTTCTCTCTTTTTTTCTTGTAAAGTCTAGGTAATGGTTTGTCAATTTAGCTGATCTTTTCAAAGAGCCGATTTTTGGTTTCTTTGATATTCTCTGTTGTTTTTCATTTATCTATTCATTTATTTCCACTTTAATATTTATTACTTTTTTCCTTCCAGTTGATTTTTGTTTAGTTTGCTCTTACTTTTTTTTTAATTTCTTAATGTGGAAAGTTAGGTTATTGATAGGAAATCTTTCTTCTTTTTTAATAGTTAGTTACAACTATAAATTTCAGTCAAAGCATTAGCTTTATTCCATAAGTTGTGCTATTTCATGTTTTCATTTGCATTCACGTCAAGTTATTTTCTAATTTCCCTTGTGAGTTTTTCTTTTACGTATAGTTATTTAAGAGTGTATTGCTTAATTTCCACATATTTGAGAATTTACCAAATTTTCTTTTTTATGGTTGATTTCTATTTTTATTACGTTGTTGTCAGAGAATATTCTTTGTATAAATGTCATTGTATAAATGACATTTGTATAAATGTCATTTAAATACATTTATTTAAAATGTATTTATTTAAAATGTATTGAATCTTGTTTTATGACCTAGCATACAGTAAATCTTGGAGAATGTTATACGTGCACTTGAGAATAATGTGTATTCTGTTATTGCTGGGTGGAGTATTCTGTAGTTTCTGTTAGGTCTCATTGGTTTGTAGTGCTATTCAAGTCTTCTATTTCCCTGTTTATCTTCTCTCTAGTTATTCTATCCATTATTGAAAGTGGGATATTGAAGTCTCTAACTATTATTGTTGATTTTCTCCCTTTGATTCTGCGTTTTGTGGCTCTCTTGTTAACTACATATATGTTTGTACGTGTTAAGTCTTCCAAAGGGATTGAACCCTTTATCATTGTCAAATGTCCTTCTTTTGCACTAGTAACAACTTTGGGCTTAAAAATCTGTTTTTTTCTGATATTAGTATAGCTATTTCAGCTCTCTTTTTGGTCTTTTGACCTGCTATGTGTTTTTCCATCCTTTTACCTTCCATTTATTTATGTCTTTCAATCTAGTTGAATCCTGTTTTTGTACCAATTTTTGCCTGTTGATTGGGATATGTATTTCATTTGCATCCCATACTATAACTGATAAGGTAGGATTTGCATCTGCCACTTTTTCTTCTGCACGTCTGATGTCTTTTTTGTTCCTGTGTTCCTCTATAACTGCCTTCTTTTCTGTTAAATATTGTATAATATATCATTTTAATTCCCTTATTTCTTTTACTGTATTTTGGGGCTATTTTTCTCAGAGGTTGCCTTGGAATTACAATTAACATCGTAACTTAAAACTATCTAGTTTGGATTAATACCAACTTGATTTTAATAGTATACAAAATTCCAACATGGCTCCAATTAAATGTTGAACAAAACTCCAGCATAGCTCCATTCTCTCCCCCTTCCTTTGTCTATTATTGTTAGGCAAATTACATCTTTACACATTATAAGCACATCGACACAGTCTTATAATTATTGCTTCACGAGTTGTCTTTTCAATCTGAAGAAAAGTACATTTATACTGTCTTTTATGTTTACATATGTATTTACCTTTACTGGTGATCTTTATTGCTTCATGGGAATCTGAGTTCCTGTCTAGTGTCCTTTCATTTCAGCCTGAGGACTCCCTTTAGCATTCTTCTATGGTAGGTCTGCTAGTGATTAATTCTCTCAGTTTTTGTTTATCTGGGAGAGTCTCAATTTCTGCTTCCTTATTACAGGTTAGTTTTGCTGTATATAGAATTAGTTGACAGTCTTTTTTTTTTAACATCTTTATTGAAGTATAATTGCTTTACAATAGTGTGTTAGTTTCTGCTGTATAACAAAGTGAATCAGCTATACATATACATATATCCCCATATATCCTCCCTCTTGTGTCTCCCTCTCACCCTTCCTATCCTACCCCTCTAGGTGGTCACAAAACACCGAGCTGATCTCCCTGTGCTATGTGGTTGCTTCCCACTAGTTATTTGGTAGTGTGTATATGTCCATGCCACTCTCTCACTTTGTCCCATCTTACCCTTCCCCATCCCCGTGTCCTCAAGTCCATTCTCTATGTCTGCTTTTTTATTCCTGTCCTGCCCCTAGGTTCTTCAGAACTACTTTTTTTCTTTTTCTAGATTCCATATATATGTGTTAGCATATGGTATTTGTTTTTCTCTTTCTGACTTAACTTCACTCTGTATGACAGACTCTAGGTCCATCCACCTCACTACAAACAACTCAATTTTGTTTCTTTTTATGGCTGAGTAATATTCCACTGTATATATGTGCCACATCTTCTTTATCCATTCATCTGTCGATGGACAGTTAGGTTGCTTCCATGTTCTGGCTATTGTAAATAGAGCTGCAATGAACGTTGTGGTACATGACTCTTGAAATTATGGTTTTCTCAGGGTATATGCCCAGTAGTGGGATTGCTGGGTCGTATGGTAGTTCTGTTTTTAGTTTTTTAAGGAACCTCCATACTGTTCTCCATAATGGCTGTATCAATTTACATTCCCACCAACAGTGCAAGAGGGTTCCCTTTTCTCCACACCCTCTCCAGCATTCATTGTTTGTAGATTTTTTGATGATGGCCATTCTGACCGGTGTGAGATGATATCTCATTGTACTTTTGATTTGCATTTCTCTAATTAGTTAGTCTGTTTTTCAGTACTTTGACTCTATCATTACACTGCCTTTTGGTTTCCATGGTTTCTGATGAGAAGTCAGCTGCTAATCTTGTTGAGGGTCTTTTGCACATGAGTTTCTTCTCTCTTGCTGCTTTCAAGATTTTCTCTTCCGCTTTTGACAGTTTAACTCTAATGTGTCTAGTTGTAAACCTCTTTGAGTTTGTTATAATTGGAACTGGTTGAGTTGCTTCGATGTGCAGATTAATGTTTTCATCAAATTTGTGACATTTGGACCATATTTTCAAAAAATATTCTTTCTTTCCTCCTTTTTTCTCTATGCTCACCTTTTGGGACTTCAATTATGTGTATTTTGTCCCTTTTATAATCATGGGAAATAGAACTCCTGGAACCTTCTGTTTTTACATTATATAATAGTGAGACTCTTATGATTTATTCCCAAGGTCAGTAGTCACTGAAACAAACGTAAGTCATAACTTTGAACATGACTCAGCAGTAGAATAATAAACCTCCCATGCAAGTTTCCCACTGGTCAACTAAGCAACTTATAACTGGCAGAGCTATTTGAAAACCTTTGCTAGAGCCTTTAAAAAGCTAAGTATAGAAATATCAGGGTAAAGAACTATACTCAGGAAATAGCATTTGGGGCTTGGCTGTAAGTGATGGGACTAGGGGTTTTGTTTTTTAAGCAAAGATACCAGAGCCTGTACTTGCTCCTCTCTGACTCCAAAGCAATCGTCCCAGAGAAAATACCAGCACAGAGCATTTTAGGAATGCTTTTTAGTGGAACTGTCTTCAGAGTCAGAGAACACTATCTTTAGTGTCCTAGGAGAAGTTCAACCTTAAGCCTTTGAAGATGGACTTGATTTGTGAAACCAATCACAAATTAGACCAGAGCCTTGTATAGCAAATTAGGAAGATAATCAAGATAAATAATACCACAGTGGATTTCTAAATGAGGTGTGACCTAATTGAGTGTTTTTCAGCTTTACTCTGTAACATTTCTAATTTGGGGATGGTGGAATGGAACCATACTGCCTACCTTTTTGCTGATAGGTTGGTGTGTATTTGTGATGCCGTTGGTATATCAGGCTCTGACAGGACACAGACTGCATGCTCAAAGGGCAGAGAGGCATAAGTGAAAATGGTTTAGGAGGACCTTTTTACAGTGGTGTGGGCAGGACTGAGACAGCAACTGGGCAGGACAGAGCATGGATCTGGAACGGCTAGTGGAGGACCACGCATGTCTACCATTGTGAGCATTGTTCCTCTCCATTCCAAATAGTGAAGGAGTGGTTCTATTCCACACTAGAGTTAAAATGTCTATTTGTGGATCTCATTTCTCCCCGATGTTTGTTCCTTAGTCTCTGTGTGCTGCATTATATCAAGTTAATGTCCAAAAATAAATCAAGTTATTCTATCTGAGGAAAATATGGGCTTTTTAATAAATGATGTTGGGACAGAGAGAAAGCCATCTGGAAAAGGATGAAAGTGAATCTAAGTCTCACACTGAAATAAACTCCAAATGAATCAGAGACCCAAATGTAAAACATGAAACCAGAGACCTATGAATTACAGGTGAATTATTTTATAACCTGGAAGTGAGGAAAGCCTCTCAAAATCTAACAGTAACACAGGGAAAAGGCTGATAAACTTTACTACCTAAAAACAAACAAGCAAAATGAAACACCATAAGCAAAATCAAAAGACAAATGATAAACTGGGAGAGAATATTTGCAAGTTATTTCACAAATGAAGGCAAGTACACAAAGAGCTCTTAAAAATGGAGAAGTCCCATATATCTGGAAAAGACAAAAGCTCTTAATTCAAAAAGATACATGCTGTATAGCACAAGGAACTGTGCTCAATTTTTTGTAATAAGCTGTAAGGTAAAAAATTCTGAATCTAAAACTGAATCACTTTGCTGTATACCTGAAACTAACAAAACATTGTAAATCAACTATACTTCAATAAGAAAAAAAAAGATACATGTACCCCAATATTCATAGCAGCACTATTTACAATAGCCAAGACATGGAAACAGCCCAAGTGTCCATCAACAGATGAATGGATAAAGAAGATGTGTTATCTATCTATCTATCTATACACACAATGTAATATTATTCAGCCATAAAAAAGCATGAAATAATGCCATTTGCAGCAACATGATGGACCTAGAGATGATCATACTAAGTGATGTAAGTCAGATAGAGAAAGACAAATATCATGTGATATCACTTATAGGTGGAATCTAAAAAAATGGTACAAATGAACTTATTTACAAAACAGACTCACAGACATAGAAAACAAATATATGGTTACTAAAGGGGAAATAGGGGGAGGGATAAATTAGGAGCTCGGGATTAACAGATACACACTACTATATATAAAATAGGTAAACAACAAGGACCTACTGTATAGCACAGGGAACTATATTTAAAATCTTGTAATAACCTATAATGGAAAGGAATCTGAAAAAGAATATAAATATATATATATATATATATAAACTGAATCAATCTGTTGTACACCTGAAACTAACACAACATTGAAATCAACTATACTTCAATTTTAAAAAATGGAGAAGCCCCAAAATTGTATAGAAATATGGACAAGAGTCATGAACAGAGAGGAATGTGGTAACAGAGAAAAATAAATGTGAACAGCGAGGAATATGGTAACAGAGAAAAATAAATGTAAGTCGCTCCTTACACATATGAAATGATGCTCGCTTTCCCTTATAATAAAAGAAACACAAATTTGAATTCTCCTGAATCTAAAAGTTTGATAACATACTCTGTTGAGAGTGGAAGTGCAAAATGGAACAAACCCTACAGAAGGGGATTTGGCAAATTTTAACAAAATTACATATGATTAACCTTTGACCCAGCAATCCCACTTTTAGACCCCTACCCTGAAATTTCCATAAATTTGCACAAGGTTATGCAACATTGTTTGTAGTACCAAAAGATTAGAAGCAACCTAAATGTTCACCAACAGGAGAGTGGGCAAATAAACTATAGTTAATAAATGAGTTGGAGACCAGGCAGTCATAAAAAGACAGGAAAATGTGAACTGAAATAATCTCCAGAACATACTTTTAGATGAAAAAAGTTAGCAAACCTCAGTATATAGAGTATGCTATATTTTGTGTTTAGGAAAAAAAGGAGGACAAGAATATATTTAGATATTTGCTTATATTTTCAAAAAGAAGCAATAAAAATGGTTACCTAGAGGAGATGGGAGGAATGAAGTGGAGAGTTGGAATTGATACTTCTGTGAGTTTGGTTACCTTCTCACACAGTTTTTCTCCTTTTTATTGATATACCTTTTATTATATAAGTTTCAAGTATACAGAATTATAATTTGACATCTGTATATACTACAAAGTGATTACCACAAGTCTAGTTACAATCCATCATCATATAGTTGACCCCCTCTTCCCATTTCCCGCAATCCCCTTTCCCTCTGATTATCACTGATCTCTGTATATATGAGTTTGGTTTTGTTTTATTTCGCTTGTTTTGTGTTTGTCAGATTCCACATATGAGCGAAATCATTTGGTGTCTTTCTCTGGGTGACTTATCTAACTTAGCATAATGCATTCAAGGTCCATCTACGTTTTCACCAATGGCAGGATTTGATTATTTTTTATGGCTAATATTCCACTATATATATATAAAGAATATAAATAGAATGTAATATATAATATAATGTAGAATATTCCTTATCCAGTCATCCTTATCTGCATCTTGGTCATCCGTTCATCCATTGATGGACACTTAGGTTGTTTCCATATCTTGGCTATTGTAAATAATGCTGCAATGAACGTAGGGGTGCATATATCTTTTCAAATTAGTGTTTTCATGTTCTTTGGATAAATACTCAGAAGTGTAATATCTGGGTCATATGGTAGTTGTATTCTTAATTTTTTGAAGAATCTCCATACTGTCTTCTATATTGGCTGCATCAATTTACAGTCCCACAAACAGTGTGCAAGTGTTCCCTTTTCTCCACATCTTCTCCAACATTTGTTATTTCTTGCCTTTTCAATTGTCATTCTAACAGGTGTCAGCTGACATCTCATTGTGCTTTTGATTGCGTTTCCCTAATAATTAGCAAGTTGAACATCTTTTCATGTGCCTGTTGTCCATCTGTATGGCTTCTTTGGAAAAATTACTATTCAGGTCCTCTGCCCATTTTTTTTTTTTTTTTTTTTGCGGTACGCGAGCCTCTCACTGTTGTGGCCTCTCCCGTTGCGGAGTACAGGCTCCGGACGTGCAGGCTCAGTGGCCATGGCTCACGGGCCTAGCCGCTCCGTGACATGAGAGATCCTCCCGGACCAGGGCATGAACCCATGTCCCCTGCATCGGCAGGCGGACTCTCAACCACTGCGCCACCAGGGAAGCCCCTCTGCCCATTTTTAGATCAGGTTGTTTGGTTTTATTTGTTATTGAGTTGTATGAGTTCTTTATATATTTTGCATATTAGCCCCTTATTAGATATATGATTTGCAGATATCTTCTCCCATTCAGTAAGCTGCTTTTTCGTTTTGATGTTGATTTCCTTTGCTATTCAGCTTTTTAGTTTGATGTAGTTCCATTTCTTTATTTCTCCTTTTGTTTCCCTTGCCTTTAGAGTCAGATCCACAAAGATATTGCTAAGACCAGTGTCAGTGAGGTTACTGCCAATTTTTTTTTCTAGGCATTTTATGGTTTCAGTTCTTACATTCAAGTCTTTAATCCATTTTGAGTTAAATTTTTGTGTATAGTGTGAGATAATGGTCTAGTTTCATTCTTTTGCATGTCATTGTCCAGTTTTACCAATGCCATTTATTGAAGTGACTTTCCTCTCTCCGTTGTATGTTCTTTGCTCCTCTGTCATAAATTAATTGTCCATATATGTGCGGGTTTATTTCTGTCCTTTCAGTTCTGGTCCATTGATCTGTATGTCTATTTTTTGTGCTAGTACCATACTGTTTTGATTACTATAGCTTTGTAATATAGTGTGAAATCGAGGAGCATGAAACCTTCAACTTTGTTCTTCTTTCTCAAGATTGTTTTGGCTATTTGGGATCTTTTGTGGTTCCATAAAATTTTAGAATTGTTTGTTCTAGTTCTATGAAATATGCCATTGTAATTTTGATAGGGATTGCAATGAATATATAGATTGCTTTGGGTAGTATAGACATTTTAACTATATTAATTCTTCTAATTCATGAGCACAGAATATCTTTCTATTTATTTGTGTCTTCTTCAATTTCTTTTATTAGTGTAATAGTTTTCAGTGTACAAGTCTTTCACCTCCTTGGTTAAATTATTTATAGGTATTTTATTCTTTCTGATGCAATTGTAAATGGAATTGTTTTCTTAATTTCTCCTTTTGATAGTTTGTTATTAGTATATAGAAAGCCACAGATTTCTGTATATTGATTTTGTATTCTGTGACTTTACTGAATTAATTTATTAGTTCTAACAGTGTTCTTTTTTTACATCAATGCTGTGTCAAGTTCTTTAAACATGTTAGTATGGATAAGGGCAACAAATGGTTCCCTTCACTCAGTATGACAATCTCTAGGTCCATCCATGTCACTGCAAATGACATTATTTCATTCTTTTTTATGGCTGAGTTAATATTTCATTGTATATATGTACCACATCTTCTTTATCCAGTTCTCCATTGGTGGACATTTAGGTTGCTTCTGTGTCCTGGCTATTGTAAATAGTGCTGCAATGATCCTAGTTCAGAATTATAACACTATAATAAGCCCCCTACATATGAATGAGTTCCATTCTGAGAGTGTGTTCGTAAGTCCAATTTGTTTGTAAGTCCAACAAAGTTAGTCTAGGTACCCAACTAACACAATCAGCCATATAAATAGTACTGTACTGTAATAGGTTCACAATACTTTTCACACCAATAATACATAAAATACAAACAGGGGCTTCCCTGGTGGCGCAGTGGTTGAGAGTCCGCCTGCCGATGCAGGGGACGCGGGTTCGCGCCCCGGTCCGGGAAGATCCCACATGCCGCGGAGCGGCTGGGCCCGTGAGCCATGACCGCAGAGCCTGAGCATAAGGAGCCTGTGCTCCGCAATGGGAGAGGCCACAACAGTGAGAGGCCCACGTACCGCAAAAAAAAAAAAAAAAAACAAAACACAAGAAATAATGAAAACATTTTTAATCTTACAGTACAGTACCTTGAAAAGTACAGTAGTACAGTGCAACAGCTGGCATACAGGAGCTGACATCGACTGAGCAGGAAAGAAGAGTTACTGACTGGAGGAGGGAGAGGAGGTAGGAGATGGTAGAGCTGAAGGACCGTCAGGAATAGGAGACGGAGGGCAGGTTGCAATTTCACTCATGCCTTACATGATTGGACATGCGACACACGTTTGCATCTTTGAAAGTTTGTAACTTGAAGGTTCACATGTAGGAGACTTACTGTATTAACAATACATTTCTGAGTGAAGTTTGAGATTTCATTCTATTCATTTATCCGTAGATCATATCCCACAAAGGGTGGATAATCAGAGTACTGAAATAATTCTGTTCTCTGTGTAGCTATGTTGCCACATTTCAAATAAAGTTAGGCTCATTTGTCGCAAATTGTTTTCCACTTTAGGGGTTTATTTTTATCTTTTTAAAAAATCTTTTGAATATGTAAGATATTTACATGATTCCAAAGTAAAATCTGTGTGAAAAGATGTCCTAGCTACAGTAATGAAGCAAGAAAAACAACAAAAAAAAATGTTATCCAAATAAGAAAGGAAGGAGAAAAACTGTCACTATTTACAGATGATATATAATATATAGAGAGAACCCTAAAGACTCCTAACTTCTCCGTGATTCTCTTGTTTTTAATTGACACCTTTCCAATGGAGAAAGAGGCTCAGGTTTTGTTTTTTTGTTTTTGTTTTTTTGGTGTGTTCGTTTCTGCTTTATAACAAAATAAATCAGTTATACATATACATATATCTCCATATCTGCTCAGGTTTTTTAAAAGTTTTTGAGGCTCCCACTATATTAAACAATAAACAAAAAGTCAAAGCAAGGTTATAAAATGTTTAAATTGTTAATTAAATACTTTAAATATCCACATTTAATGCAGTGCATCCTTTAACACAAAAGTACAAGACAATATAATTATACTAATTACAAGATAATGAAAAATATTAAATTCATCGTATATAACCATTACTATTGTGGTCTGTTAAAGGGACACAAACTAAAAGTTACTTGATAGGCGTGTTCTTTCAATCCTGTGTGTATATCTCTATAACTACTTCTGTACCCTTAGAGATGATGTTTTGCTTAAATCTGGAGACTTTTGTGAATGTAGATTATGCACCAAAGGACTCCCTAGGCCCTGTTAATGACCCCTGTAGCAGGTGCAGGCATAACCCACCTATATTCCCTCAGGGTTGTCCAATGGCCAGCACTGCATCTGGTAGCCTGAGGGTGCCTCTGGTGCTCCCAACAGAAACTTTAGCCAAAATACCAGAGAAGAAACCTCTTCTAGCCAGCAGTCCTCAGCCAGCTCCCTCATCCATCAGGCAGGAAACTGTGGTGTGTTCTCCACTGGCTCCCAGAGTTGCCCGGGAGTTTCAGCCCCTTCTATCCACAGAGCCACCTGATTGACCACACCCCCTGCATTCCCCATCTCTCTCCTTCACTGCCCCACCTGTGCTCCCTGGCTTTCCTCCCAAATAAACTGCTTGCTGTGAATCCTTGTCTCAGGCTCTGCTTCTGGGGAAATCCACACGGAAACAACACTGATTTGGGTTTATGTTTTTTGCTTATTTGTTTGTTAAGCATTTACCACATGAAAATATTTACCTGTCACACACTGGGCTCCTCAAAAAGAAGGTGTCAGAGCTTCCAAATTATAGGAACAAAATAAACCCAAACTATAAGTCACGTCAAGTCAAAGACCTTCCGAACATTCCCTTTTTCTATTTCATCTATTTCATATCCCATTCTATTTCTATAGGTTAAAGGACTATATTTACTTTATAAAAGTCAGAATTCATTTTCGTCTATGGACTTAGGTGTACTGGACAATACTTAAATAGAGAGTAATATCTGTAGCATATATTGGAAGACGTCAGATGAAAGGATTTTAAATTACGTCCGGTATACATGAAAGAAGACAAAGAGATGGGTAGGGCTTTCCAGGCTTCAGCGCACCAACGTTTGACGTGAGTGATGAGCAACAGTGGGGGCTCAAGTTAGCCTTAGGCTCAGAAACTTTTGCTTGCCATGAAGGAAGTAGATGCCAGCGACAAGGTGTCCTAAATGATGCGTGAGTTGTTACACGTGGGTTCAGGACCCTTGTCTTGTGGTGGGACCAGAGTGATAATTTTTGCCGCACTCATGCCCAGGAAGACCATGATTGGCAGCAGCATCATGGCTGAGCCCTCACCATGAATGACTCCTCCTTCCATCCCTTAATTCCTTACCTACCTTCTGCCCAGCTCCATGGACTGCTCCTTGTTTCCCTATTGCATGATTTGCTTTCCTGCCTCTGTACCTTTGCTCATGTCTTCCTTCTTCCTAAATGCCTGTCTACTCCTCCACTCCCCACCCCCTGCCCAACTCACGCATGTCCCCATCTCCTTTCATTGAAGCTACCTTGGGTGTCACACCTGCCATCGATCCTCCCAGCAGTCCTTCCAACTCTGAGTAATTCATCCCTCCTCTATAGTACATTTCTTTTTCCTGCTCTACCTGCAGTTGACACTTGAACAATACAGGTTTGAACTTCACAGGTCCACTTACACGCAATTTTTTCCCAATAAATATGTACTACAATACTACACTATCTGGTTGGTTGAATCTGAAGATACCAAACCACAGATACAGAGGGCCCACTGTAAAGCTGTTCACAGATTTTTGACTGCTGGTGGCTGTTGACCCCTAACCCCAGCGTCGTTCAAGGGTCAACTGCATTCTTTATATTATAATTGTGTGTGTAGGTGCCTTGCTCCCCTACACGTGTAAGCTCAGTGAGTGGTCACCAGTGGGGAATGCATGAGTAAGGGAATGCAGGAATTTTGAAAGTCGCTGGATGGAACTGGAGTGTTTGGGGTTTTAGATTTTTTGGTCTGTCTTAATTTTTACTGTTTTTGGTGAGTGGGGATGTGTGAAGAAGGAAACAAGATTCTAGGTAAAGGAAACTTTTTTTTTTAACTA
Organism: Aethalodelphis obliquidens; assembly: GCF_003676395.1. Lineage (NCBI taxonomy): Eukaryota > Metazoa > Chordata > Mammalia > Artiodactyla > Delphinidae > Aethalodelphis > Aethalodelphis obliquidens. The sequence goes on from NW_020838006.1 coordinate 10,629,896, forward strand.
AAAGACATGTAAAGAAGAAATCCAGTAATCTTTTGTCCTCTTATAAAGTGTGTGTAACCCTGAGGTTTGGCTATATGTGCAGGATGTAGGATATACTTCCATTGGGAAAACTCATGAGTTGGGCTGGTAGCAAGGCTACTCCTAATTGTTGGGAGATAATTCTACAGGGGTGTGTGTCTGCATATCTTCTGAGTAAAGGCGCTGACATGTTTGTTCCAAACTATCTTTTTGAAGGATGTTTGCATAGCAAACGGCCTTGAGATTGAGCTGGTTTCTCCCTGTGGAGCAGAGGGAAGACCTGTTTTCTGTCTAGGATAATAAATATAATGTCTCCCTCAGGGGTCAAGGTTGAGCAGCTTGCTACCAGGCCCTTAGAAGTCCACGGTTACCTAAACTCAGAGTTTCTTAGCTATGATGCAAACCTGATGAGTGTGTAGAATCCTCTTGGGCTGCTCCGTATTGCTCCCATGGGACTTGGGGACAAGGGGAGCTGACACAAACGTGGAGCTCAGACTCATGTGCAATGAGTAATAAAGTCCTCTGTCTCTGACCCAGGAGTCTCCTGTCTTCTGTTGGCATCTATGAAACTGATGAGTTAACTTACTTGCTCACAAGTATGGTAAGATGTCATAGCATTTGTAGTTCTTGACACTAATGATATAGATTTTGATAGTTGAAGATACTCATCTTCATCAAAATCTAATATTTAGGATGATCAGTTCTCCTCAGGTGAGCAATTTCATAGAGGAATTCTGTTACTTCAATGGCTTTATTCCAGGAGTGTGTTAGATACACAGAAGACACAGAAAAGACCCATGAGCCATTTAGCCTGTTCTCTGCTAAGACAAGAAATTGAAATAATTGTGTCCTTGGTTACTAGGCAGATGTCAAATGGTCATTTCTCTACGTTATAGGTTTCCAGTAAAAATAGAGTGGAAATAAAACAACACTTTCCCCAGAATATTCAAAATACTTATATGATCCTTCATCTACTCTAGAAAATAGGTGCTTGTATTCAACACTTACAGGAAGGATGGAAACAGTTTATATATTTCTTTCTAGGAGGAGGAGATAAGTCTTTCAATATGTGAAAGTAAATTTCTGTTTTTCATTTTTAGATATCAAAATGGAAAACATCAAAAAAATGTTTTGTTTAAGTCACCAGTCTGTGATTTTTTGTTTGTTTGTTTTATAGCAGCCAGAACTGACTAAAACACTCATCTTTGACAAAACAAGGAGACACTGAAGCTCCAAACCATACAAAAATGATGGCAGTGGTCCCCAGGGCAGTGAGGATAAGTAGGGACACTGGCAGAAGTGGAGAGAGCACACCCATGTCATGAGAGCAGTTCTCAGATGGGGCTGGTGGATACTCCAAGGTAAAGGGCTCAGGGTAGACGGTGCACAAAGCCAAATCCCAGCTAGAGGAGTGGCATGCAGAGAATAAAGGTCGAAGCAAAGAGGGCAGGGCTCAGTGAGGACACAGGCAGAAAAAACGTATATTTGCAGGAAGCAGCCTGCCAATGAACAGGGAGAGGGGAGGACCGCACTGTGAGCAGCCCTCCAAGCCCTCCAGCTGCCTATTTTTTCACTGACGAGAAGTAAAGCCTGAATCAATTCACTCACCTAATACTGAGCCATAAGAAAAACTCCTTCCAGCCAGGAACCTGGCCCCTACCAATATCTACATCCTGCAAGTAGCTCACGTGAGAGAAGGTGAGACAGAAAATAAAACATGAACAGGTAGCACTTCAAAAAGAAGTGAAAGGCAAAAAAAAAAGGCATCAAAGAATTGAAGGAAAACTGGAAGAAGTCCATGAAAGAACAGACACTAAAGAAAACCCAGCAAGGGCCATGGAGAGCAGGAATGAAAATAGCAAAATAGAGTTTAAAAGGATTAGAGAGAGTAGGTTACACTTAAATAGGGAGATCAGAGTAGGACTCATTGAGGAAATGACATTTTGAACAAAGTCTTAGAGGAGTGAAGGAGTGAGCTGTTCCCTAGGAAAGAGTGAGCACCTTAATGTCAGATATAAGACAAGAAGGAAGGAAGGAAAATTATAATGGTTTTCAGATTATGGGACTGTAAAATTGGAGATCCTAATGGAATAAACCACTTATAAACTGCAAAAGATTTTATTCAGGGTATAAAATTAATATGCATAAATTAATGTTCATATAACAGGCAACAACCAAATAGAAGCTATAATGGAAGAAAAAAATCTCATTTACACTAGCAATGAGAAAGGTAAATTACCTAGGAATAAACTTCATAAGAAATGGGCAAGATTTATATGAAGAGGTGCTGGGTATAGGTGTTGGAAGCCTAAAAATAGCGTCAGTTTCCCTTGTTAGATGCACTCACTTGAGATCAGGTAGGTGGGAGTTAGGAAACCATCCTGCTGTGGCTCTTGGCCTTGCTACTGGAGAAGTAGGGTGTGGTTTCTTTGCAGCTAATTCCTGTCTTTATTCTCAAGCTTCCTGGGTGTCAAGAAGCAGCAGTGATTGTGGCAGCTTCCTGATCTAACTCTGAGATCCTAGGATCACAGGATAAGGTGTCCATTCTCCACATTCAGCTAGTGGCTGTGGCTCCAGCCCTGGCATGGACCAAGTAGCCTCAAAAGTCACAGCTCCCAGTTCAGCGATGTTGCTCCCTCCAAGATATACGTCTACAAGTGCTTTTCCAGCACTTCCTGATGATTCGATAAGGACTTAATTCTCTTTATTAAATCTCTTCCTGTGTAAAATACACAGAGTGATTTCTGTTTTCTGTACTGAAATTGGTCTGACATATTTGATATTGGAAGTGGTTGCAGAAATCAGGCCCTCAAGATGGGAATCTGGGATTGGATCTGACCCGGCTAGGTTTGAAGATAATGGTGAACTTGCCACCAGGGGAAAATGGGATACTGCAAATCTAGGGCATGCAGTGGAAAAAGTTCTGTAATCACCTGTGGTTGCCTGGAATGAACAGTTTACTGAAGGCAAGGAGGCTTCAGTGGCTGCCCTACTAGATAGCTATGATGGGAATGAGGGATTCAAGAACTTTTGGGATGGGTTGGCCTTTTCTGACTGTATTGGAGAGTTTAAAGAAAGAAAATGATATATTGTGAAAGTCCAAAAATACAGAAGTAAATTTAATTATGATAACAGTGGCATTTAAAATCAGTTGGGGAAAGACGGATTATTTAGTAATTGAGGTTGGGCAGATGCGTAGATATCAAAGTTGGATCCACTGTACTTAACTCACATCAAAACAAATTCCTGAAGGGTCAGATTTTTAAAGGAAAAAAGCAAAATCATGAAACATTAAGAAGAAACCATGGAAGGATTTTCAAAGTAATCTAAGAGAGGTGAAGTCCTTTCTAAGTCTAATATACCCAAAAGTAGTAAATAGTAAAACAAAAGCTTGATAAAAGTTGACCAACTAGAAATGAAAAAGGTCTGCATGGCCAAAAAAACAAAACAAACAACAAAACCAACCCAACAAACAAAAAATAAGCAAGTAAAACAGTGTAAGAAAAGTCAAAAGACATGACAAACTGAAAAAAAGTTTTGACATTCATTTCTAAGGAAAGGACCATTCTTACTATTATATAAAGTGTTTCTATATCCAGTAGAAAAGTGGACAAAATAGATAAATAGATAATTCATGGCAAATGAAATACAAATGTGCTTTATCACTCATAATAAGAGAAATACAAATAAAGACATTTTTTCATTTATTAAATTGATCAGTTCCAGTTCTGGCTGAAATGGATTATGTCCACTGCAGCCTACGTCCACCACAGATGACTATTAAAACCTCTGGACAAAATATGAAAAAAAGGCTACCACAAGCTGGAGAGAGGGGTGAAAACTCCTGATTGCTTTTTCTTCTCCCCACTCTGTCCTGAGGCCACTCCCAGTCACAGAGCTTCCCTGCTATAGTACAGTGATGAGGATAACTAGACCCTGATAGAAAACCTGTCCCTCTGGTCAGAGGAAATGGGAAAAAGGACACATTGTGCAGAGTATGGGGAGAATCCCTGTCGTTTTGTCTCTCTTTCCCCTCAATATTGTCCTGAGGGCAGCCCCAGTTGCACAGAGCAGCACAACAGGTATAAAGTATGGCAGACTCCGGGAGAACCCTATCTCTCTGGCCAGCAGAACTGGAAAAAGGGGGTTCTGGGTGTCACAGATTATAAAGGAAATGCCCAAAAGGAGAGTGATGCAAAAGGGAATCCTTAATTCTGTGTAGTGGTTTGTTACACAGCAATAGCTAACTGATACAGGAATCCATGTCATTAACTGAAGTCTGCCTTTTGTGTTGTCCAACAGCTAATTTGTCATACTTAACACAAAGTTTTAATGTGCTAATTGTGGAGAGGAAAGGAGACCATCTGTGTGAAACGCATTTTTAACATTTCCATTCAATCTTTTTTCCAATCCTTCCAGTCATATAAATATCAGAAGATGACATTATATGGAGGGATGGCGATAAATTCAAGGAATGAGAAGTTAGGAAGAGTGCAATTAAAAAACAAAAATGTACTGAGTAATCAATGTCTAAACCTGTTGAAGCGCATAAACAATTTGTCCAGATCTTCAAAAGAGAAAGAACTTCTGGCCACACCCATGATGGCCACAGGGGAACTGGCCAATAACGTTGTGAGCTGACAGGCATCTAGAAAGATCAACAAAGGGCCCCTCGCAAGTAATTAGGCTTCTGTGCCTTGCCCCTGGTCTCCCTGTCTCCTGTCTTGAGTCTGGAAGACACAGAGAAGGGGCAGAGGATGGAAAAGCAGACACGGCTTTTCTGGCGTTGTAGGACCTCGAGGCATCTGTCTAGACTGAACAGCGTGTACGGAAGGAGAAAGGGTTCATACATTGTTTTCTTTCATTCCTTTGAGTTACTGCATGCCTACTGTGACTCTAACACTGTTCTAGGCACTGGGGATGTATCAGTGGATAAAACAGACAAAAATCCCTGCCCTTGTGAAGCTTACATTCTAGGGAAAGACTGACAATAAATATAATAATATAAAACGTTAGAAGGTGATGAGTGCTGTGGAAAAAAGAAATATGCTAAGGTAAGATAGTGGGGTAGGGAGGAGAGCAGGTATTAAATAGGATGGTCAGAAAGGGCCTCAGTGAGAAGGTGAGATTCGGTTCCCGCTTCCCGTGAGGGAAGGAAGGAAATAAATCATCTCCTTAATTAACGAAGAGCTTGCAAGGCACTGGGAACACATTCCCAGGGCACAGATCCCGAGGTGGGCGGGGGGATAATATATTGGAACTGGGTTTTTCACTGCCTGAAAGTGAATTACAACTAAAATGAGGCTTGTTCTTATATTTGAAAGTGACAAGGAAGTTGGACTCTGGACCTTAAGAGACGGAAAAGAGGAAAATGTGAATGGACATATTTCTTTGCAGGTCGCCCCTCCATACTCTCGGAGTGACAGCCCAGCCCCGCGAGGCCCCGCCTCTCCACCGTGGTGCCGCCCCCACGCGGAGTGACAGCCCATAAGGCACGCCTCTTCCTTAGCAGTCTCAGCTCTCACTCCCGGCGACAGCCAGACTAGGCCAGTCTAGTGCTTCTCTGGAGCAGCCTGGTCTCTGCCGGGAGTGACTCAGCCCTAAGCCCCGCCTCCTCCACCTCGGCCCCGCCCCCGCCTGCGTGCGAGCGCGTCTCGGCCCCGCCCTGCACGCCCGGCGCTAGGTGGTACCCGCCCGGCAGGCCGCGGCTCGCCTCCCGCGGCGAGAGTCGGTCGCCCGGCCTGGGGGACTAGCAGGCTCTCGGGCCCGCCCCCGAAGACGTGGAGTGCTGTGGCGGCCGGTGAGTGGGGGAGGGGACCTCGGACCCCCTCGCTTTCGGCAGCGCAGAGCCTGGGTCAGTGCAGGTGGTTGAGTCCGGGCTGTCGGGCAGCGGCGCGACGCTTCCAGTGACTCCTCCCGGCCGCCGCCCTTCCTTTCCGGGGTAGCTCCCGGGGTTGGCAATCCCGGGAATGGGAAAGTAGGACGGGGAGGGACGCCGAGGTTGGGTGACGTTCGGGTGGGAGTGGCAGTCGCAGGTGGAAGCTGCAGAGGGCCGAGGTTGGTCTGAGGGTGGAGGGTTGATAGAAGAAAGTGGTGAAGCTGAAATCTGGTGGCTGGTGGAGTCAGGATGCGAGGTGGAGTCAGGATGCGAGTCAGGGGGCTCCAGAGCAACGGGGAATGAGATGAGTGGGGGTGGAGGAGTCGACGAAGCCTAGTGAAGGGCGTTTGAGAGAAGGACCAGCTCACGGGGGCCCATGATTCACGCTTCCCCGACTGTCCGGAGAGCCTGGAGCTTCGGGTATCTCGGCACGGGCGTGACGCTAGTGAGCTTGCGGGGTTGTGCTCTCACATCGGGGTGATCGGGTTTCCAGGCTTTCGACTGGGACACACAGTACAGCTGAAGTATTAGATGAAAGTCAGGGGCAATGCCTGGGACACCTGAGAAACGTGGCTGGAAGGGGTGCTTCTCCTATGGAATGCTTCTAATTTCCCTGGAGCCTTGGCGGCGCCAGCGTTGGTGCGGCGCTGTCTTCTGTGAAACCCTATTCCGGCAGCCCAGACGGTGTATGGAGGTCCCGCACAAAGTTCAGAGTTGAGGTTTTTATTCAGACTCAAAAGCAGTCGTATCACGTTCCCTTAAATCCTGCGGAGTTTTAATTTTAAAAATATCTAATCCTGTGGGGTTTTTTAAAAAAAATTTAAATCTTTCTTATCTGGCTACTTTGAATTTTAAAGTCACACCGAGCTAGAGAACTAGATGTTTTCTAAGAGCCCATTCTGTGAGTATGATAAACAATTTAAAATTAGCTGTGGAAAGTAGATCGTATCTGTTCTGACCAGTTATTGCTGAAAGAATTGTAGAATTGTAGATGAAGAATGAAATTGAAAAGATTTAAACTAATGGAAAGGGATAGAAAAGTCCTGGTAAATTGGAGACTGTGTGTGCTTAAAAAACAAACTCAGTGAAACTTTTTTTCACTGTAAGAGAACTTGGAAGATAGAGAAAAGTATAAGAATGAAAATGAAAACTCCATGTAATTTCACCAACCCTAAAATTTTTGTGCAATTCTTCTTAATTCTTTTTGTATTTTTTTGTGTATCTAAATGTACATATTACATAGTTGGGGTCATATTGTTGTATTACTTTGTATTTTGCTTTTTTTCCCTTTGTATTTTTAGCATTTTCCTGGATCATTAAAAATTCTCCCTAAACATCTTTTTAAATGGTGGTATGTTCATCACGTGAATTCATTCTTTTATCACATATTAGCATTTCAGCTGTGTGCCAGGTCCTGTGCTTGGGGAGGAGATTCATTGTTGCTCTAGGTTTTCAGACATTATTCCAGCTCAAATAAGCAAAATCTTGGCAGTGTCGGGGGTACCAAGTGTAGAAAGAGAGTATGAGTGCAGCATCTAATTAGGCCTGGACCTGGGCTGTTGTGGCGAGGCTGTCTTCATTGTGTGGTGTCTCATCTCTCCTACACCTTCCTGTGGAGGCCTGAGGCCACGAGAGGTTCCTAGGTATGTTCCTCAGGGAATGGGCCTCACCAACTCCCCTACATTGTGGGTGTCACTGAGAAACTCTTTAGTGAGGGTGCATGTGTGCAGGGCTGATGTTTCATTCTCAAATCTGCCCTCATCTTAGGTGACTCTGAGAGACGGCTGCCCTAGGTCTCAAGGAGGACGGTCCCACAATTGCTCTCATAATTAACTGCCTCTAAGTTGTCTTACACCTTAGAGGGGGCCTCCGGAGGGGTCCTGTCCCTTCTAGCACTTGCCATTAAAATTGCAAGTTTTCTCCTAGGAAATCCCGCTCATCTTCCTCCTTGATCAGTGTGGCCCTTCATTTTGCTCTCACTGTTGTGTTCCTATTCTGCCTTACGACTGAGAGTAATTTTGTCATTTTGGATTGTGTTTCTCCTTGAGCCTGAAATAAGGTGATTCCTAAACACAGCCTTATGCACTTACTTATTAGTCTTTGAATTTATGATAATTCCATTGATGTTTTTTCTTTACCCAAACTCAGGAAGAGAATAAAGGGTCCCTTATTCTTTTTTTGAACCGTGATAAAATAATGTGAACCACCCCCCTCCGTGCTTGAACTCCCAGTGAGTTTCTTTTCATATGTGCATTTCAACCACCAAGGTCAGGATTTAACCCTTACTATAGGCAGGTGATTCCAATAGCTAATGTAAGCGCCACAGGGATCCAGTTCCTTTGTAGGTCTCCTTTAGCCCTGGGTGCAGTTCAATGCGTGATTAAGAAGAGCAGAGTTTGAGATGGCTATCTACTGGTCCTGTGCGCGGAGCATATGGAACGTAGCTGCTCTGTGCTTTACAGTTATTGCTGGCTGCTGGCCTGGCTGACAGTCTGGATAAAAGGGGGAAATTGGCTGTGGAAGCAGAAATCATTCTACCCTCCAGTGCCCAGGAAGTCTGTATGTTGAATCATTGCTTGTTTTCAGATCAGCCCCAACAGGAACCGTGAGGCCCTCTGCTGTGTCCACGCTTCAAGTCCTCATGCCCCCCCAGGTGGTATTTTGGTCCCATGTACTAGTCTAGTGTGCATGGTAATGGTGCAGCCAGCCTCTGTTAAGACCCTCCAGTGAAAGTGGATTGCAGAACTCAGGTTAGCCCACGCTGCCACGAGGCTTCTTATTTTCCCCACCTTACACTTGGTATTCACGCTGTTGGGCTAGCCAACGTGAAGAGGTGGGATTGGAGCAGGCCTGGATCGCGCTGGTCGGTGAACTGCAAGAGTGATGTTGCGTGCAGAACACAGAGGGGGCAGGAATCCCCCAAGGAGAGGGCGTCCCCAGAGGTGTTACTGTATAGTGATGGAAATTCCCTGAGCAGAGGACACAAGAAGGAGGAGGGCACAGAGTTTCAGGGACGGGAACACGGGCAGTGTAAGAGAGGTTCCTGCCACTTAGGTCACCCAGCCTGTAAGTACCCTGTGGCCCAGTGGATGGCACAAGTGTGAAGCAGCTGAAAACAAGCAGTGTTGAAACTTCCAAGAGCATCTTATATACTGGAGCCTTGAAGGAGTTGAGGCTTACCAGGCTCCACTGAACTGCTCAGTGCTGGCACTGGGGTTAGTCTGTGAGACTCTAACAAGTGAAAGCACACAGCTCCACAGCTGTGGCGAGGCCAGCGTTACTTTTGATGGTGAGACTTTAAATTGGCTAAGTTCAAAAAAACGGGGAAAAAAGGTCTTTTGCATACGGTATGGTGTCATTCAAAGAGCATTGGATTTCAGTCTTATCTCTGTCACACTGGTTGTGTGACTTTGGGTTTTATTAACATGAAATAGTGTGGTCTTGGGACTAATGGACCCCTAAGGCTCCTTCTGCCCTAAAATTCTCTCCTAGTCCAACTTCTGCACTGCTTTTGCCAGTCTCATGGATAGGACGTGCCTAGGTCCCGAGTCCTTTCATTCTATATGCCATTAACTTTTACCCCAAACTAAACAATCTTTGAAGCTAGGCGACTTTTTGTATACAAAGTTAGTATGTTTTTAATCTGAGGAATAAAGCAAAATATTATCTTGTATTAGGTGATTTTAAAAGTATCATTTGGTCTCTACTACAGTGTATATTTTACATTTATGTTGAAAATGTGAGCCTTCTATTTTACGAACATAGAAGCCATTTTTTTCTAATCATAAGAAATACCTGCTCACTAAAATTCAAATCAAAAAGAAAAATGTAAAGAAGAAAATAAAACTCATCGTAAATCCTACTACCTAGAAATGGGGATGGAGAAATATATCTGACTAATCACTGATGGAATTTTTATTAGACACACATACCTACACCATGACTAACACAAGTGTGTGTAATACACTCATATCACATGTGATGAATACATATGTATATACAAATGTGGTTAAGGATGTGAGCTCTGGCATCAGGCTGCCTGGTTTTGAAGCCCAGCTTCCCTGCTTGAGACTGCATGATGTGGACAGACTACTTTTTACTTCTTTCACCTCAGTTTTCTCATCTGTAAGATGGAAACGTTAAAGTTCCTTCTTCATGGGGTTGCTGTGAGAAATGACTGAGGTAATTCACATAAAAATGTGTAGCCGTGCTTTGATGCAGTAAATCCTCAGCAAATGTTAGCTAGTGTTGTCATTTTGATATTACTGTGGATGATATATATTCATAAATGGGGTCATACTTTGCATTTTTACCTTATATGAAGGTAAGGTAACATAATATGAAAGTAACATACATGAAACATTCTCCATGTTAATTTAGTTGGATCTGTATCCTAGTATTAATGGTTCTGTTGTATAGTTATACTTTATTTAGCCAGTATCCTGTTGTTTGACTTTATAGGAAAGAGAGGAAAGACAGAAAAAAAGAAAGCTGTAATGAACATTTATGTACATTTTTGATTTTATTATATGTTTGGTATAAATTCCTAGAACTAGCATTGTTCTGTTGAATGGTATGAGTATTTAATATTGTTTTTCAGATTGCTACTCTGCTTTCTGGGAAGGTGGTATCAAATCACAACATCTGGCAGCAATGTATGAAAATGCCCAGTTTTCTACTCCCATGCCAGACCTGGGTTCTGTCCATCTTTCAACAAATCTGAAAAGGGAAAAATAACTCATTGTTACTTTGCGTTTCTTTCTTAGTAACTTTAAACATCTTTTCAAGTGTATATTTATTCTTTGTGACTTGTGATTTTAGTTTTTTGTATTTTTTGTTATTGATTTATAAGAACTCTTCGTATATCAGAGATTGTGATATTTTTGTCTGTAATATATTGGAAGTCTTGGTAAGGTCATGCTTTGAGTAATGAAAGGCATACAGTATCTCAAATAAGAATAAATCAATGAGCAAGTATTTACTGTGAGCTTCTACATAATGCTCATATACATGTTGAGAACTGAAACCTGCCTTACGTTCTCAGAAAGATTGTTTCATGACCTGGTAATTGTGAATAATTCTCACTCACATTAGGCAATGCATAAAGGCTAAAAAACTTTGACCTTTGATGCCTGTGCACATATGCCCTGCTGAGCCCTGTATTGTCCCCTTAACCTCACCATTCCTTCCATCTTTGCTATTTGCTAACTCACAGCCATTCTTCCCATGTCCCAGGTTAGAAACCTTGGAATCATCTGGGTATCTTTTCCAAATTGCAGCCTGTCCCATTCTCAGCCTCCCTTCTCAGGCTGCCCCAAGCCCTCGGGTTACTGCAGTTGTACTGTTATTCTTAGCCCTGTGTTAGAATGATTTGATGCACACCTGCTTCTCAAAAGTAAGATGTAGACCTTATTTACTTTTGTATCTTCAGACTCCGTCATGGCCTGGCTCACAATAAGCACATGATTAATGTTTGTTGTATTTGATATTTCCACGTAAAAGATGATGGTAAGCCTCTGTAGTCTACTGGAAGATTAACATTTTTCCCCAACTTTTTTTTTTAATTAGTTTATTAAATTAATTTATTTTTGGCTGCTTTGGGTCTTTGCTGCTGCACGCAGGCTTTCTCTAGTTGCGGCGAGCGGGGGCTACTCTTCGTTGCGTTGTGCAGGCTTCTCATTGCGGTGGCTTCCCTTGTCACGGAGCACGGGCTTTAGGTATGCGGGCTTCAGTAGTTGTAGTGTGCAGGCTCAGTAGTTGTGGCACACGGGCTCAGTTTCTTCACGGCATGTGAGATCGTCCCAGACCAGGGCTCGAACCCGTGTCCCCTGCATTGGCAGGCGGATCCTTAACCACTGCACCACCAGGGAAGCCTCCCCCCAACTTTTTGTTATGAAAAATTTCAGAAGTTCAGGGGAGTTGAAAGAATACCATGAAGAACACCCCCTAAACTTACCTGTTGAGATTTGTGTCACTCAGACACATAGCCAATCCTCTGCTCAGAAACCCCCAGTGACTCCTTACTGGCTGTCAGGTTAGATGTAAACGGCAGCATACTTTCTCAAATGGTGGTAGCTTACAAACATGTTACCACTCTGCTCTGGTTGGGCCTTTACTCTCAAGCTTCATTGATAACTTTTGCACATGAAGTGTTCTGAGTTCCCATAGCTTTAATGGCTATCTGTTACCATTCTTTCCTTCTTTATAATTCCTGATTATATCATTAGCTATTTGGAGGTGAGAACTCAGTCCTATTTTTTTTTTAACATCTTTATTGGAGTATAATTGCTTTACAATGTTGTTAGTTTCTGCTGCATAACAAAGTGAATCAGCCATATACATACATATGTCCCCATATCCCCTCCCTCTTGCACCTCTCTCGCACCCTCCCCATCCCACCCCTCTAGGCAGTCACAAAGCGCCGAGCTGATCTCCCTGTGCCATGCAGCTGCTTCCCACTAGCTATCTATTTTACATTTGGTAGTGTACATATGTCCATGCCGCTCTCTCACTTCGTCCCAGCTTCCCCTCCCCCCTCCCCGTGTCCTCAAGTCCATTCTCTAAGTCTGCGTCTTTATTCCTGCCCTACCCCTAGGTTCATCAGAACCTTTTTTTTTTTTAGATTCCATATATATGTGTTAGCGTACGGTATTTGTTTTTCTCTTTCTGACTTACTTCACTCTGTATGACAGACTCTAGGTCCATCCACCTCACTACAAATAACTCAATTTCTTTTTTTTATGGCTGAGTAATATTCCATTGTATATATGTGTCACATCTTTATCCATTCATCTGTCGATGGACACTTAGGTTGCTTCCATGTCCTGACTATTGTACATAGTGCTGCAATGAACATTGTAGTACATGACTCTTTTTTTTTTAATTCTTTATTGGAGTATAATTGCTTTACAATGGTGTGTTAGTTTCTGCTTTATAACAAAGTGAATCAGTTATACATATACATATGTTCCCATATCTCTTCCCTCTTTCGTCTCCCTCCCTCCCACCCTCCCTATCCCACCCCTCTAGGTGGTCAAAAAGCACCGAGCTGATCTCCCTGTGCTATGCGGCTGCTTCCCACTAGCTATCTATTTTACATTTGGTAGTGTATATATGTCCATGCCACGTGACTCTTTTTGATTTATGGTTTTCTCAGGTGTATGCACGGTAGTGGGATTGCTGGGTCATATGGTAGTTCTATTTTTAGTTTTTTAAGGAACCTCCGTACTGTTCTCCATAGTGGCTGTATCAATTTACATTCCCACCAGCAGTGCAAGAGGGTTCCCTTTTCTCCACACCCTCTCCAGCATTTATTGTTTGTAGATTTTTTGATGATGGCCATTTTGACCAGTGTGAGGTGATACCTCATTGTAGTTGGTCCTGTTTTGACCTGGCTTCCCTCGTAGATCCTAGCCTGGGGAGTTTGATTGGGCTGATACCTTGAAATAGCATTCCTGATGTATTTGTAGTTATTATTTGAATCCAGCATTGATTTATAACACCAGTATTGCCCCAAACAAAACTTGTACTCTGTTAGAGAAAAACAAGCCTTATCAGTCCAGGCCAGACAAGCTGGATCTGTTTGATCAGCTCGCTGAAAGATTGTGATTTCCCCCAGAGAAAGGAAAGATGTTCTGTGTTGTTGGTCATTCCTTTTGTGATTGTTCCCAAGAATTGCTTTGCACTTCGACTTTGGAGTCATTAAAACTTACATTAAGCACAAAGTTAGAGTAAATGAGTCTAAAGTCTGAAAATTGCCCCTGTTGAGAATCATGGAGTTAGAGAGGTCCACGTGAGAAACATTTTCGAGGGAGGCCATCAGGCCTCAGTGACCGATGCCATTTGTGGGTTTCCAGGTTGACTCCATTATCTTCCCAGCTTGGTGACAGAGATAAAGATGACATCCCTGAGAAAGTTAGGGACACTGGGAAGGGAAGCTGATGCTGGGGACATCAACTCCATACAAAAACATGAAATTGGGCTGTGTCAATTCCCTGCCCATGATGAATTGGTGATTCCCATTGTTTGTTGGACAAGGCCCAGTTAGTTTGTAATAATCAGGGGCCTTCATTAGATACCAGCTCCCATCCTCCCTTCCTCTAACTCATAGTTAACGCTCCAGCTGTACCTACTCACTTGTATTTTTCTGAGTCTCTTGGCTATTTTTTTTTTTTTTTTTTTGCGGTACGCGGGCCTCTCACTGTTGTGGCCTCTCCCATTGCAGAGCACAGGCTCCAGACAGCAGGCTCAGCGACCATGGCTCACAGGCCTAGCCTCTCCGCGGCATGTGGGATCTTCCCAGACCGGGGCACGAACCCGTGTCCCCTACATCAGCAGGCGGACTCTCAACCACTGTGCCACCTGGGAAGCCCCATCTTGGCTATTTTTCATCATTGTTTTGTAGGGGAACACTGTTTCCTCTGCCTAGAATGCCATCCATTGTCGATCTGGCAAACTCCTATTCATTCTTCTAAATCCTGTTCAGGTCACACCCTTTGTAAATACTTTCTTAGTCCTCTTGTGTGAACACATTTTACACTGTTATCCTTCACTTACCTGAATGTACCCTCTGCCTTATTCTGAGCTGCTTACGGATACGAGTGGTGTTTCCCTCGTTTTTGTATAGGGCCTGGCTCGCACAGGTGCTGTGAGCCATTTGGTGAGCCTGTCATGTAACCCATCTGGCTCGTGAGAAATTTTCTTCTGTCCAGGAAGCCAGAATTAGGTTTAATTAAGAGAAAATACAAATACAGTCTATATTTATTTTTCCCATTATAGCCCATCTTTGCTTTTTATTTTCAGCAAGTTTGTCAAAGATGAAAGTGACCTTGTCAGCTCTGGATACTCATGAGAGCTCTTTCACGCCTCTGGTTGTCATAGAACTTGCTCAGGATGTCAAGGAAGAAACCAAAGAATGGCTGAAGAACAGAATTATCAGTAGAAAGAAAGATGGAGGTGAGTAAAATAAATATCACTCAGATTTAGTCATGCCAGTGAGTAAAACTGTATTTTCAAATGTGTTTCACAGTTTTTTAATTGATATATTTTTAAAATTAATGTTCATTTCTTTGCTCTTTATTATTTATCTAGGACTTGAAAGGAGGTCTTAAATCAACATTAGATTGTAAGTCTCTCTTAGACCGTAAGCAACGTGAGTGGTTTTGTTCACAGCTATAAACTCTGTGCCTATGTACAGTGCCTGGTGCATAGTAGGTGCTTAATAAATATTTGTCAAATGAATGAATATCTTTGAGTATTATTTCTGTGTTGGTTATGGTGCTAAGGGAGAGAGAAATACACTTCTGCCGGCAAGGATGTTACTGTCAGGGTAAAGAGACTGAACGCTAGTTCCAGGAAATTGAGGGAACAGGAAAAAAGTCTAAGGAAAAAGCTCTTACAAAATACTGCATGATACTTAAAAAAATCGTTATGTATACTTGCTGTGAAAGTAAAGGGGGTCTTCCCTGGTGGTCCAGTGTTTGAGAATCCACCTTCCAATGCAGGGGACGCGGGTTCGATCTCTGGTCGGGGAACTAAGATCCCACGTGCTGCAGGGCAGCTAAGCCTGCGCGCCGCAACTACGCCTGCGCGCCGCAACTACTGAGCCCACATGCCACAACAAGTGAGCCCACATGCTGCAACTAGAGAGCCCACATACTCTGGAGGCCATGCGCAACAACTACAGAGCCCACGTGCTCTGGAGCCCGTGCGCTACAACTGGAGAGCCCATGCGCTCTGGAGCCTGTGTGCCACAACTAGAGAGCCTGTGTGCTGCAACTACCAAGCCTGCATGCCACAACTAGAGAGAAGCTCGCGCGCTGCAACAAAAGATCCCATGTGCTGCAGCTAAGACCCAACACAGCCAAAAATAAATAAATATTTTTTTTTAAAAAAAGAGAGATGATAATTACCAATAGGAAGAATGAGGTATGTAACATTACTACAGTTTCTACAGATATTAAGAGGAAAATAAGGATGTATAATTTTAAAAAAAAGAAAGTAAAGGGAAGGACGAGGTGACACTTGGTGATGCTTTTTGGGGTGGTAAGGGATGACTTTATAGAAGAAGCCGAAGGTTAGCCCTCTCCTGTAGGGCACAGAAAGGGGGCTAGATCTGGGTAAGAGGGTGGAGGGAGTTTTACATGAGCAGACACTTCATAAAACTACACAAAACAACCCCTAAAACTTCACTAAGTCTCGAAACACTGGACAAAATGTAAATAAGACTCTTTTAAAAAACGATTTTGACTGTAAATGGAAATGCCTTCTTAAAAATAAAACTTTGTGTCAAAGTGGAATTTTTAATTTTTTTCGAACAATTGAACCAAAAAAAAAAAACCTTTAAAAAGAAGAATACTTGCTTGCTGAAGTCTGAGGTATTTCACTGGACTGGAGTCTTTTCTTTAAAATCCCTGTGGTTGGACTTCCCTGGTGGCGCAGTGGTTAAGAATCTGCCTGCCAATGCAGGGGACACGGGTTCAAGCCCTGGTCCGGGAAGATGCCACATGCCTTGGAGCAACTAAGCCTGTGTGCCACAACTACTAAGCCTGCACTCTAGAGCCCTCAAGCCACAACTACTGAGCCCGTGCACCTAGAGCCCATGCTCCGAAACAAGAGAAGCCATCACAATGAGAAGCCCACGCACCACAACGAAGAGTAGCCCCGACTCGCTGCAACTAGAGAAAGCCCGCACGCAGCAACGAAGACCCAACGCAGCCAAAAATAAATAAATAAATTTTAAAAATAAATAAAAAATAAAATCCCTGTGGTGTAAGAACATTTGTAGTGTCTTAGAGTGAGAGAGCCCAGTGTATTCCCAGTCGTCTTCTCTGCTCTTTGTATGGCTTCAGCAAGGACACATGAGGATGGGGACGGGATGGCATCCTTCTACAATGCTGGGGCAGTCATAAAAGAACATTGCAAAAAAGTATTCTGGATCTTTCAGGTAAAGGTATTGGATTTAACACTCATATTTACTTTTATTCTCTTACAAACTCCTATTAAAATGACAATAAAAGGATCTTTTAAAAAAGACCTAAGTCCACATTGACAAGAAAGGAGAAGATATAACAGCAGCACCATTCTAGAAGCTAGTAAACAGGTGATGAGTAGCGAGTAACTTCTCAGAGTTGAGAAATCCAGAGCTCGAGCTGGCAGGGGAGAAAACTGAGATGCAGTTTGGTTTACACTGCAAAATATTCCTAAAGACTCAGGAATTAGAGACATTAGGGGCCTATAGAGGTAGAAATAAAAATGGTACCAAGAAAAAAAAAAAAAAGAATTGTTTGAGATCTGTTTAAGAAATAGTCTGATCCCTAGGTCCCTTCTGTATTCTAGCACCCCAGCAGAAGTCTCTGTTATTCTCTGGAGAGGGTCAGATGCATGGATTTTGGCATGGGGCCTTTATGTACAGTTGGTAACAGATTCTGTACTGAAAAAGAGATAATTAATTGAATCTCGTTACCCCTGTCCTCCATCCCACCAGTCTCATACCTAATTAAGTTTCCACAATGTAATCATCTCGGAAGGAGATTTGAATAATGTTTCCTTGAGGAATCTGAGCAACTCAAGACAAAGGTGCAGAAATCGAGTTGCCCATGGAAAGTAACCCGGCCAGACTACCTTGCATTAAGGGCCATTTTTAAAAATAAATTTATTTATTTTATTTTTTTATTTTTGGCTGCGTTGGGTCTTCATTGCTGGGCGTGCGGGCTTTCTCTAGCTGCGGAGAGCGGGGGCCACCCCTCGTTGAGGTGCACACGGGCTTCAGTAGATGTGCCCGCGGGCTCTAGAGCGCAGGCGCACGGGCTTATGCTCCGTGGGCTCTAGAGCGCGGGCTCTAGAGCGCATGCTCCGCGGCATGTGGGATTCTCCCGGACCAGGGCTATGACCCCGTGTGCCCTGCATTGGCAGGCGGATTCCCAACCACTGCGCCACCAGGGAAGCCCCAGAGGCCATCTTTGATGAGTTCCATCTAAACCTTCAGAACTTCTGTTCCACTTCTTAGAACTGCTTTCTTAAACATGAGCTTATAACAAAAGATCACCAAACATCTGAGGAAAATCCCTAACGTGAAAGAGAAAGCTAAAGCTAAAAAAGAAAGAAAGAAAGAAAGAAAGCTAAAAAAATAAAACCATGTAGGAGAAAACGAAAAGAGAATTAAAAACTCAATTCTCAGCGTTATGAGAAGAGAAACCACCTACACATCAAGAGTAGGATATTGTAAAATAATCATTTAGGAAAAAAAGCAGCTCATAAAATGAAAGTATGAGAGCAAAATTTAAAAACTCAGTAAAAGGGTTAGAAGACAATTTTGACAGAACCTCCCAGAAAGTAGAGCAAAAAGGTAAAGAATTGGAAAATCTAAGAGAAAAAAAACAGGGAAATTAGAGGACTAGTCCAGGAGGTATACCTCTGAATAAAAGTTCTAAAAAGGGAAGAGAGAAAAAGGAGAGGAATAAATCATCAAAGAGAAACTCAGGGCTGATGTGTGCTTTTTCAGACTGAAAGGGCCCATGCAATGCCCAGCACTGTGGCTGAAAATGGCATATCACTGGAAGGTTTCAGAACCCTGAGGACAGGGAAGATACTACATACTTCCAGAAAAAATAGAGTAGGTTAGAAACACTGGAAGCTAGAAGGCAGTGGTATAATATCTTCATTTCTGAAGGAAAATGATTTCAGTCCAGAATTCTGAACCCACCCAGCTGTCAACAAGGTGTGAGGGCGGAGTGAAGAGAGATTTCTCTAAGAAGATAATGTTAACAGCTATCTCTCTTGGCAGTGTATTGAGGGAAGACTTAAATAATTGGCAGAGCTTGGGGGATTGAATTAGCAGTAAGTGCATAAGAAACCAAGCATATGATAAGATACCAATTTTGGGGAAAACGGTAAGTTGTAGGGAAGGAAAATCATAGCGTGTTGTAAGGCGCAACTGTAACGTATGTAGTCATAGTAATGAAAATACTGTTGATGGGATGAGAAGGATGATATGACGATATTGTGAGAATGGGGTGATGGAAAGGGTGGGTGGAAATGGTGAAGGTGGGTTGGAAAGAGAGCTAAATCTCTTTAGCTAAAGTATGTTGTTTGGTGACAAAAGAAATCACAAAGGAATCACCTGAACAAGTTGAAAGTCATTGCCTTGGTGGGCGGGGTGCCGGTGGGGGGGATGGGGACTATTCTTCAGAACAAGGTGTTGACAAATGTTTCTCTGTGAAGGTTATACCCTTTGATACTCCCCTAGTGATGTCTCAGAGTGCCTTTCCCCTCTCACTCCGTGTCAGTTTGCGTCGTCCAAGCAAGAGATGCCAAACGGGATTATTTTATTAAAAAAATTTTTTTAAATTTTATTTATTTATTTTTGGCTGTGTTGGGTCTTCGTTGCTGCACGCAGGCTTTCTCTAGTTGCGGCGAGCGTGGGCTACTCTTCGTTGCGGTGCGCGGGCTTCTCATTGCGGTGGCTTCTCTTGTTGCGGAGCACAGCCTCCAGGCGCAGGGGTATCAGTAGTTGTGGCTCGAGGGCTCTAGAGCACAGGCTCAGTAGTTGTGGCGCACAGGCTTAGTTCCTCCGCGGCATGTGGGATCTTCCCAGACCAGGGATTGAACCTGTGTTCCCTGCATTGGCAGGCGGATTCTTATCCACTGCACCACGAGGGAAGCCCACCAAATGGGATTTAATGCATAGGAGGTTTGTTGAGGGGAACATCTGTAGAAAGATAAAGGGAGAAGCAGCAGGCTTAGACATTGAGAGCCTTCAGACTTTCGTGTAGGTCTAACACTTCAGAAAGGAGAGAGGGAAGAAGGAGGCTTGTATAGGAAGAGCCTCCGACTGCAGCACGGTTCTGAGAACGTATGAGCCAGGCCCAACGTTGCCCTTTAAAGGAAACGCATGTTGAGCAGAAATGGCCTCATTCCAGTGTCCCCTGCGTGTTCAGCCTGTGGCTGGGAGCAGCTAGGGGAGCATGGTCTAGGTGTGAGGGTGCTGTGGCCAAAGGGGCAGCAGGAGGCTGCAGTCAACTCTGCTTCTCACAGCAGATTCTTTTGATGGGAGATCTGGGTGGAGCAGGGCACTTCCATGGCTACCATACCCACCAACCTAGTTTTTAACCCTACTTTTGATTTTTGCAGTGTGAAAAGTGCAAAGTAGCATATTGGTGTTGGGGTTTTTTTTGTTTTTTAATTAAACAGAGCACCCAAATGGATTTATTCAGCTGACTTTTGTTTTATAGCAACATTTTCTGAAGAGGTGACTCATGGACAGTGACACTTGAAGAAATTCTGTTACGGGAACAAAGGACAGATTTCTTAGGTCAAAAAGACTGCACATAATGCCCTACTCTTGGAGACTTAAAATGCAAATAAACATAAAATATGTTTTGAGTAATTTCACAGTAAAGAAATCTGTTCAACTTCGTTTAACCCAATTTTTTGATGGTATTTAATCACAGATCCCCTTTTCCCATGCAGCATCTAGTATGGGCCATCGAATATGCTTTGGGCAACACTATTGTGGTAACATTTAAAAAGAGTGGAACTTTAGAAGGGAAAATAGAAAACATACATACAAATCAATGTGATAACTTACAGATAGGTTTGCAATTCGTATATAAAATACAACCAAAGTCCAAAGCACTAGCCCTTAATAGCAGCCAAATTAGCAGGACTCACTTTCAGAGAACGTGGAGTTAAAATTCTTAACCGTGTGCATTTCCAAAATGCTGCTTCTCAAGAACACTAGGCTAATGCCCTATCCATGGAAGAGAAGAATCATACAAGTGTTTTTCTCTCTCCTTAAACACGCACATTGCATTTATCTTAATATGAATGACATTAAGGATTTTATATTTAAGAGACATTTGTGTTTTCTTTAAATTGAATATATCTTATATATAGATATCTTTTATTGTATTTTATTTATATCTTTTATTGATTTTTTTATTAAAGTCTTTAGTACCTCTGTTGTAAATTACCTAAATAATAGTGCCATAGTACGTTAATCTGTTAATCCTTTGGGTAAGTGAAATATAAATTTTGCTATTATCCTGTTACCATGAGTAGTAGTTTATAATTCCTGTCAATCCTCTAGAGAGGACAAACAGTAAAGAAATAAATGTACCTTAAAAAGTTTGATGTAGGGC
This sequence comes from Aethalodelphis obliquidens, assembly GCF_003676395.1. Taxonomy (NCBI): domain Eukaryota; kingdom Metazoa; phylum Chordata; class Mammalia; order Artiodactyla; family Delphinidae; genus Aethalodelphis; species Aethalodelphis obliquidens. The sequence continues at coordinate 10,650,932 of NW_020838006.1, forward strand.
TTCCCTGGTGGCGCAGTGGTTGAGAGTCCGCCTGCCGATGCAGGGGACACGGGTTTGTGCCTCGGTCCGGGAAGATCCCACATGCCGCGGAGCGTCTGGGCCCGTGAGCCATGGCCGCTGAGCCTGCGCATCCGGAGCCTGTGCTCCGCAGCGGGAGAGGCCACAACAGTGAGAGGCCCGCGTACCGAAAAAAAAAAAAAAAAAAGCTTGATGTAGGTAGAAATTAAAAATAAGGAAAAAAATTCCTTTTTCTCCATAATATTTTAAGTGAAATAATTCCATATACAGTATCAAATCACAATATCTACTCTTAACATTTTGTGAATCTGTTTAAGAAAAATACCTTTAAACGTAATTGCATGTACTTATGGGAAAAATCATTGAGAAATTATTTTGCTCTTTATTATTTAGTATTTAACGTTCACAAAATCTGTTGTAGTCCGATGTAATTGTGTTACGTTTGCAGCATTTTTATTGGGATATTTTATTTCAAATTAATTTTCTTAAATTTTGGTATTTTATTTTTATACTAAACTGTATCCTTTTGCTCCATATTTTTACTGAGAGCTAATAAATATTCGATTCTTGTCTCATATTCTAATTTGAGTAACTGGCAAGCCACTTATTATTCCATTTTCCAATTTTGGCGTTTATTTCCAAAAGCTATAAAGAACTACCATCCCCAGCTTACTTACATTTCTTATTTATTTGGAAGATGGATTTAAATTGTTAACATAATTTATTTGCCTTCTACCAAACTAGGAACATAATATTTATTTAGAAGGCTTTCATTTTTGAAACTTTTATGTTTATCTCTGTCTAAGATTGTGCTTATCTTTTGTTTCTGAAGGTGCTCAGCTGTTGTTTAGACCGTTGTTAAATAAATATGAGAAAGAAACACTAGAAAATCAGAACTTATATCTTGTCGGTGCCTCCAGGATTAGATTGTTACTGGGGGCAGAAGCAGTGGGATTGGTGAAAGAGTGCAGTGATAACACCATGAGAGCCTTCATGTATGGAACCCGGCACAACTTCAAAGGTTTTGATGGTGAGTTCCAAGATTGCTTCTACCAGAATCAATTTATCAAAAAGAAGTTTTTGATGAATAGGTCAGGGGTCAGCAAACTTTTTCCGTAAAGGGCCTGATAGTAAATATTTTAGGCTGTGTGTACGATATGATCTGTCGCAGTTATTCAACACTGCCATTGCAGAGCAAAAGCAGCCTTCAACCATAAGAAGTGAATGGGTAAGGCTGTGTTCCAGTAGAATTTTATTTATCAAAGCAGATGGGGTAAGATTTGGGGTTTCAGATTTACTTTGTAACCCCTAGAATAGTTGAACATAAACTAGGATGACACATGTAACTTATATTATTCTACTTCATAGCATGGTGAATGTTCACTGGATTGATACAAATAAGAAACAGAGTAGTATTCCAGTGTCCTATAATCCCCTATTCTGATTCTGTTCTGGCTTCAAAGGAGGTTCCAGAATAGAATGGTTTCTGGAAAGAACTGAGAAGGCCAGGGTGGCTATGTTATCAGAGTGGGAGTTTGCTTTCAGAACCAAACCGGTCCCTTTCAGGGCTTTCAGAGTTAGAAGATGTGATTTCGACTTCTTCAGACTCACTCACTCTGGATTTTTATATATTAGTAAATAAATGATCAAGGTGAAATTCGCCTCATTTGAGAGGATTCGCCTGTCAAGAAACAACACTATTTTCTTATCAGACTTTCTTCTCCCTCATTTATGGGAGGGATGTTAAACTGCAGAAGGGAATGGCCTGGGCTTGAGAGTTTGAAGGAGGAGAATTTGCCATGTAGGCAAACTTCAGTTGCATCCCTAGTTAAAAATACTGTTAGAATTAAAGAATCTATTGCCTTCAGCTCATTGGTATTAAATGAGATCAAGCAAGTGTCTGCCATTTGGATGTTTGTACCATATTATAGAATGATTAGTATAATAATTAAAGAATTATATATTATATGAAGGCATTACAGAATATTTTCATTCTTATAAAATATCTAAGGGGCTTTATGTTCTATTTAATTTGTCAGTTTTATACTTTGCTTACTCATGTTTATTATTCATTGTCTATATCATTATTTCATAATCCCAGGTTATTTGAATATTATTAATTTTATTTTGGCTATTACTGAGAAAATAACTGTTAATCTTTATTTTATTTTAGATGATAATGATGATTTCCTCACCATGGCAGAACGTCAATTCATTATCAAACATGAACTTGAAAGTCTTAGAGCCAGAGATGAAAAAATGATCCCTGGTTACCCCCAGGCAAAGTTGTACCCAGGAAAATCATTATGTAAGTCATTGTATCAACCGGCTTCATGAATATACATTCTAATGCAATTATTTTTGCTTAGTAGACATAAATAACAAATTACAGAGGCTTTTTTCCCTTCTTACTGAAGAGCTTACGCAACTTTACAGTAACTTATTTTTCATAGTCGTATCTTTTGCCTTTAGACCTTAATTGTATTGCATCTTTAGATCAATTTATTTGTTCTTTATGGTTCTCTGCTTCTTATTTACAAGGTCTCACAGCATTCAGTAAGCTTAAAATTCAGCGTGAACATATTTGCATATTACTCAGTTAAAATTAGCAAAGCTTACCTTATACCCAAACCTTGTAGTATAATGAAAATCTGTGGAGGAATAAAAAACAGAGACACGGTCTTTTCCTGAAGCTCTCTTCCCATCTCCTCTCATCCCACTGGGTATGAACACGTACAAACATAGAAAGGCTTAAGAAGATTCGCAGTGTGACATAATAGCTGAATGCAAATTAGCAGTTTGTAACTTTCTGATTTTGTGTAATTCCATTTGAATTTGCAGACTGAAAGTATTTACTACAATGTGTAATTCCAGATTTGCCTCAAACCCGGATAATGGCAAGGCCCAGAGCATTTTTGCTGCCTAAAATATTCTTTAAACATAGAGGTTTCTGTGTCCCCTAGTCTGGTTTCCTTCCAATAGTCAGTGTCATCCAGGAGGACGGATGTCCAAGAGTCAGCCCATATTCAAAATTTCTCACTTGTCACCAAATATATTTTAGATCTGGTTTGTTGAAACCAAGATCCAATCATACATCACCCATTTGGTTTGGTTATTATATCTCTTAAGTCTCTCTTTTTTTCTATTGTGATGAAATACATATAACATGTTATATATGATTTTTTAAAATAAATTTATTTATTTATTTTTGGCTGCGTTGGGTCTTCGTTGCTGCACGCGGGCTTTCTCTAGTTGTGGTGAGCGGGGGCTGCTCTTCATTGCGGTGGCTTCTCTTGTTGCAGAGCACGGGCTCTAGGCATGTGGGCTTCAGTAGTTGTGGCACACGGGCTCAGTAGTTGTGGCTCATGGGCTCTAGAGTGCAGGCTCAGTAGTTGTGGTGCACAGGCTTAGCTGCTCCGTGGCATGTGGGATCTTCCCGGACCAGGGCTCAAACCCGTGTCCCCTGCATTGGCAGGCAGATTCTTAACCACTGCGCCACCAGGGAAGTCCCTATATATGATTTTTAAGTGTACAGTTCAGTGGTATTAAATACATTCATAAAGTTTTACAACCATCATCACCATCCATCTCCATAGCTCTTTCCATCTTGTAAAACTGAAACTCTGTACCCATTAAACAATCACTGTCCCTTCTCGCCTAAGTTTTGATATCAGGAAGTTTTGTGTTTCTTTTTCGAGATTGTTTTGGCTATTTGAGGTTCCATGAAATTCCATATGAATTTTAGGATGGGTTTTTCTATTTTTGCAAAAGACATCATTGGGATTTTAATAGGGATTGCATTGAATCTGTAGATTGCTTTGGATAGTATTGACATCTTAACAAGATTAAGTCCCGAGTATGTGGGATGTGTTTCAATTACTTTATGTTTTCTTTAGTTTCTTTTAGAATTGTTTTATAGTTTTTATTGTAAAAGTCTTTTACCTCCATAGTTAATTCCTAAGTATTTTATTCTTTGTGATGCTATTAGAAATGGAATTTTTTTCATAATTACCTTTCCAGATAGTTCATTGTTAGTGTATAGAGATGCAACTGATTTTTCTGTGTTGACCTTGTATCCTGCTACTTTGCTGACTTCATTTATTAGCTTTGACAGTATTTCTGTGGAAATTTTAGCGTTTTCTACATATAAGATGATATCATCTGTGAACAGGGATAATTTTACTTCTTCCTTTCCAGTTTGGATGCTTTTTGTTTCTTTTTCTTGCCTAATTGCTCAGGCTAGAACTTCCAATAGTATGTTAAATAGAAGAGATGACAGTGGGCGTCTCTGTCTTATTTCTGATCTTAGAGAAAAAGCTTTCATTCTTCCACCATTCAATATGATGTTTGCTGTGGGCTTTTCATAGATGGATTTTATTATGTTGAGGTAGTTACACTCTATACCTCATTTATTGAGTGGTTTTTTTTTATCATGAAAGAGTGTTGGATTTTGTTAGATGCTTTTTCTGCCTCAATTGAAATGATCATGTGGGTTTCCCCCCCCTTCATTCTGTTAATGTAGTATATTACACAGATTGTTTTTAGTATGTTGAACCATCCTTGCATTCTAGAAATAAATTGCACTTGTCATGGTGTATAATTCTTTTAACATGCTGCTGAATTGAGCTTGCTAGCGTTGAGTATTTTTCCATCAGTGTTCATGAGGGCTATTGGTCTGTAGTTTTCCCTTCTTGTAGTGTTTTTGTCTGACTTTGTATCAGGATAATGCTGGCCTCATAGAGTGAGTTAATAGTGTTCCTTCCTCTTAAATTTTTGGGGAAAGTTTGAGAAGAATTGGTATTAGTTTTCCTTTAAATATTGGTAAAATTCACCAGCGAGGGTATCAGGTTCAGGGTTTCTCTTTATCAGGAGATTTTTAGTTACTGATTCAGTCTCCTTAATACTTATAGGTCTGTTCTATTCACATTTTCTCTCCCTTCCTGTTTTAGTTTTGGTAGGTTTTGTGTTTCTAGGAATTTGTCCATTTCATCTAGGCTATCCAGTTTGTTGGTATACAAGTGTTCATAGTACATGCTTACAATCCTTTTTATTTCTTTAGAATCAGTAGTAATGTCCCCATTTTCATTTCTGATCATAGTAATTTATGTCTTCCGTCTTTTTTTCTCAGTTCATCTAGTTAAAGATTTGTCAATTTTTTTTTTTGGCTGTGTTGGGTCTTTGTTGCTGTGCGTGGGCTTTCTCTAGTTGCGGTGAGCATGGGCTACTCCCCGCTGTGGTGTGCGGAACTATCATTGTCACGGCCTCTCCTGCTGCAGAGCTCGGGCTCCAGGCACATGGGCTTTAGCAGTTGTGGTGCGCGGGCTCAGCAGCTGTGGCTCGCGGGCTCCAGAGCGCAGGCTCAGTAGTTGTGGCGCACGGACCCAGCTACTCCACAGCATGTGGGACCTTCCCGGGCCAGGGATTGAACCCGTGTCCTCTGCATTGGCAGGTGGATTCTTAACCACTGTGCCACCAAGGAAGCCCCCAGATTTGTCAATTTTGTTGATCTTTTCAAAGAACCAACTTTAGTTTTCTTTAATTTTCTCTATTTTTATATTCTCTATTTTGTTTATATCTGCTCCAATCTTTTTTATTTTCTTCCTTCTGCTAGCTTTGGGTTTAGATTGTTCTTCTTTTTCGAGTTCCTTAATAGTAAAGTTAGGTTGTTCTTTGAGGTCTTTCTCGTTTTTTTTTTTTTTTTTTTTTTTTTTTTGCGGTACGTGGGCCTCTCACTGTTGTAGCCTCTCCCGTTGCGGAGCACAGGCTCCGGACGTGCAGGCTCAGCGGCCATGGCTCACGGGCCCAGCCGCTCCGCGGCATGTGGGATCTTCCCGGACCGGGGCACGAACCCGTGTCCCCTGCATCGGCAGGCGGACTCTCAACCACTGCGCCACCAGGGAAGCCCTCTTTCTCGTTTTTAAATATAAGCATGTATAGCTATCAATTCCCCCCTTAACCTTGCTTTCTCTGTGTCCCATAAGTTCTGGTATGCTGTGTTTTGTTTTCATTCATTTCTAAGTATTTTCTAACTTCCCCTGTGGTTTCTTCCTTGACCCACTGGTTGTTTAAGAATGTGTTGTTTAATTTCCACACATTTGTGAATTCCCCAGTTTTCCTTCTGTTACTGATTTCTAACTTCATCCCGTTGTGGATGATTTATGATGGATGATGGATTTATGTGGATGATTTATTATGATTTATATCTTTTTAAACCTGTGAGGCTTAATTTATGACCTAACATACGGTCTGTCTTGGAAAATGTCCCACGTACACTCGGGAACTAAGAGTGTGTTGGTTCTTTACTGCCTGGCTTACATGTAGACTGCATTTTGTAGTCTCCCCTGTCTCTGAGTTCTACTGTAGACATGTATTATGAATGCTTTTGCTTGCTTTCCTTGTTGACCTGTATGGCTTTTAGGAGGTGTCTGGAAATCTGAGTGCAGGTACTCATCATTCCTGTTTGTCTGCATTTCCAGTTATCTGCATATGTCTTGATATTAATTATTCTGTAGCAGGTTGTTTTTGGACATATGTTCTTTCAATTTGTGGATTAAAGATTACCATGATTTCAGAAACATTTTCTTCAGTTACCTTTGAAGATTTCTTTGGCTGTATTTTCTCTCTTCTTGTCTTTAGGTATGCCTATTATATATATGTGAATCTTACATATTCTCTGAAATATTTTAAAGTTTTTATGTAATTTTCTTAGTCTTCTTCACCATTTTCTGGCTTTATTTGTTCAGTTTTTCCTTTTTCAGTAGCTTTTATTGACTTTGTATCTATAGTAGTTTTATTTTTCTCTTACTTCGCTTTTCTAAGCTCCCACCTTCAGCCCTGGTAGGTCTTCCTCTAGTTTTAATTTCAGAGATGTGACTTGCTTTAATTTCTTTAATTCCTTGAAGAATTCTATAATTTTTCATTACTTTATGCTTTAAATTTTTGCTATGTTTCTTCTCTGCCTTTTTTTAAAATGGTCTTCCTTTTTTCCCTTGTATTCTTGCATAGTTCTATGCCAGTTTCTTTGTGGTGTTTACTTATTTTTTAATGAGTCCCTATTTTTTTCAGACCAGCTATTTTGGGAGGAATTGTGTGTGTTGGGGAGAGGGGATGTTGGGGGCCTCCATTCGGGAACTGTGGTGGTCAGGAGGTTGGATTTTGCCTGGCAGTGTGCTCTCCTTGAGTCGTCTTAGAGCCTCCGTGGAGCCCTGTTTCTTATCAGGAGTTTTTGCTGGGTTTGGCCTTTAGGTCTGTCTTTGGCCAACAAAGACCCACAGCTCCTGAGCTGCTCACCTCCATCCCTGGGTTCCAGCGGGCAGCTCTTTTCCCAAGACGGCAGACCCACGCTTTCCTTCCTCCAGCCTCGTGTCTCTTGTCTGGCTGTGGTGCCCGGCAGGGAGCAGACACACGTCAGGGGTCCGCCAGGCGTCCCCTGTGCCTTCATTCTGGGCAAGGGGACAGTGGTTTCCTACCCCTCAGTGTCCAGGAGAACCCTGCCCTCTGCCTGCTGGCCCTGGTTTGCAGGGGCATGGGTGTTCTTAGCTTACCCTGGGCTGACTTTTAAGGCCACTCTTCAAAGTTTGTGATTTCAGTTTATAGTTTGTTTTGTTTTCTTTTGTTCTACTTTCATCAAAGGTAGGGTTTCCTTTTATGTTTCTTGTTTACTTTGTTGTTTTGAATTTGGCGTCATGAACAAGAACAGGGTAGGGGTGTCTTTCTGCCACCATTTGTTACCAGGAGTTACACATTCTGCTTTTAGGCCATTGTTTGGTGCCATTCCAAAATTTCAAATCTTTTTTTAACCTGTTAGTGGGAGGGCATGTTTTCAGACACAGCTGTGCCCTGTATCAGTTAAAAGGCTAAGCCAACTAAGGCACTGTCCTAATTGTTAATGTGAGCATCTCGTTTCTTCTTGTTCATCACGTTAATCAGACCATCACGTGGAAACCACTGCTTCCACCTGTTAAAGAGTGAGTGTATGCTTTCATCAGATGTGACTCAGGAGCAGCAGTTTCCCAAATGCTCCCAGTTGCTTCAAAGACATTTTCACTGAACGAAAACCTTGCCGAAAATATGTAAATGGATTTCTCTTGGGTGTGTAGGTAGCCAGTCTGGCGTCCTGAAGCCGTAATAGAAATAACTTTCTTGTGGGCAGGATGAGGCTTTTGTAATCAAGGATCCCTCCTCCCTCCCTTCCTTCTTCTCTCTTTCTTTTTTGCAGTAAGTATGAAAACAATAAAATCATCTCCGTCGGGATCGTTTGAAATTTTGTATGCCATCTGAGATAAGAATCAAATTAAAGTTGTAGAAGTCTGGATTTTGAAATTCTGCATTATTCTCTTCCTCTGTGTCTTTGAAAGTGTGATCATAATATTTGGTTGAAGAAGGAATGGTATATGCATAAAGTGTGAACTATTTTCAGAGTGCAAATTTTCGAATGAATGAAACTTAGAGTAATTTAAAATCCTAGATTTTCATGAAGTTAATCCATAGAAATGGAGCTGGCCAGGGCTTTCATGAGAGACACTCTCCTTTATCTTAGGTTTAAGTTAATTTTACACGCAATGATTATAATTTTATTTGTCATAATGTTGTGTTTTGATGGAAAGCTTTCATTAAGCAGAGAGCAGCTTGCGTGGTTGTAAACACGAGCTAGGAGCAGGTGACGGTGCTGTGAGCGCTGCATTTCAGGGCTCCCCTCTTCCATCAAACAGCAAACACGTGGAGAACTAGGAATTGGTTATACGTGTGTCTTAGTCATCAGCGGTCATCTTGAGGGGCATCTTCTTTCCAGTTTTCTGTGTGAGCTGTGATCTCTTCATAACCTCAGACTGCCTTTGCCTGTTGATTCCTAATAGTTAATAGTTATGCAAATAACCTAAGGAAAGATTTTCTTTAGAAGGAGGAGTTGAGGGAGCAGAGAATTTCTTATGTATTAAATTTATCCTAAGGGATATTATTTAGCTTAGGTAAAAGCTCTGTCTCAAAGTGTCTATCAGATGATTCTGATGTTTTGATTGATGGGATATGGCAATCTCATGGTAGGTCTTTAATACTATATTGTTACTCTTTTAGAACATTACAGTAACTACTTCTGAATATCTTCTATATACAAATGGTTAGATTTTTAGAGTGATCAGATATAATCTGTCTTCTAAAATTATTTATTGACCATATGAGGATAATAGAGTGGATGTCAAGTAAATATCATGTAGCAGCCTTGTGTATAAGACAGTGAAACCATCGATGTATGTGTGTGTGTATGTGTCTAGTGCCGGGTACAGCACCATATATCTATATATCTATATCTGTGTATCTCCACACACACTGTGTTTTGCCACGTACATACTTGCAGTTTTTATGTTAAGCAGGGATGAAAACAATGCAGGAATATGAAAATGTATTTTGAAAACACAGGTATCCCTGTGTAGCAGTTTTTTCCTCTTTAAGACAAGATTGGTCTGTTCACAGCTGAGAGCTAGATGCAGGCGGGCCCTGGGGCGGGGTGCTGGGCACAGCAGCGGCTGCGGGGGCAGAGGGACTCTGTCTTCACTGTGTGGCCTCCACTCCCAGTCGGAGCTGATCACCCCTCTGCTGGATTGGAGGCAGCATGACCCGCCCCTCCCCGCTGCACAGAAACGCCGGAAGGAGTTGTGGGAGGGATTTATGCTTTTACTTTTTTTTTTTTTTTTTGTGGTACGCGGGCCTCTCACTGTTGTGGCGTCTCCCGTTGCGGAGCACAGGCTCCGGAAGCGCAGGCTCAGCGGCCCTGGCTCACGGACCCAGCCGCTGTGCGGCATGTGGGATCCTCCCGGACCGGGGCACGAACCCGTGTCCCCTGCATCGGCAGGCGGACTCTCAACCACTGCGCCACCAGGGAAGCCCTGTGCTTTTACTTTTACGTCATGTTAAACAGACTGTGTTAGTATTGTTATTGCATTATTTAATTTAGAGGGTCCTACCCACAGCCAGGCTACTCTCCCTTGAATTAGATTTTGGTTAGTTTTGCTAAGTATTAAATGGCTGTAATAGTTATAACCCTAGTCCTTGACAGCAGACCATTCAGCATTCTTAAAGGAAGGAATCTTGGTTTGAATTGTTCCTTTCTTTAAATAGGCCTGCACAGCATCATATTTTCCTTTGAAGGTAAGGCTCAGTTTAATTACATGCTTCACTGACATGAGAAAGTCGAGGGATTGGAAAAAAAAAAAAAAACCCTCTATTTTTAGAAGCTGAAACCAGAACCATGCTTTTGGCATTGATGGTGAAGAGAAGCCCAGTAGTTTAGGACTTGTGTATTATATTCGTTCTGAGTCCCTCAGTTTGCAGCCTTATTTTTAGAGGTATACAGGTGGCTTTTTATGCTTGTCTGGAAAGTTTTCTATAGCAGAATGGAGTCATTTCTTTAAAAAGAGCTTAGAAATAGTAAAATAATAATTTAGATGTTATCAGTCAGTTCAAAGTTCAGAAACTTGATACAGTAGTTGAAAAGGATAGTAATAGAAGAAAGAATAAGGTACAGCTCTGCATCCCTAAATAAGAGCTAAGAATCAGAACCGGTGTGGGTGATTGACTTTCACTCATGTTAGCTGCAAAAAAACCCACTGAAACACTTTAGAATAAGTCACGTACCACAATGTTCATTGCAGCACTATTTACAATAGCCAGGACACGGAAGCAACCTAAGTGTCCATTGACAGATGAATGGATAAAGAAGATGTGGCACATATGTACAATGGAATATTAGCCATAAAAAGAAAAGAAACTGAGTTATTTGTAGTGAGGTGGATGGACCTAGAGTCTGTCATACAGAGTGAAGTAAGTCAGAAAGAGAAAAACAAATACTGTATGCTAACACATATATGGCATCTCAAAAAAAATGGTTTTGATGAACCTAGGGGCAGGACAGGAATAAAGACACAGACACACACAATGGACTTGAGGACACAGGGAGGGGGAAGGGTAAGCTGGGACGAAGTGAGAGAGTGGCGTGGACATATATATACTACCAAGTGTAAAATAGCACAGGGAGATCAGCTCGGTGGTTTGTGACCACCTAGAGGGGTGGGATAGGGAGGGTGGGAGGGAGATGCAAGAGGGGGGGATATGGGGATATATGTATGCGTATAGCTGATTCACTTTGTTATACAGCAGAAACTAACACAACATTGTAAAGCAATTATACTCCAGTAAAGATGTTAAAAAAATATATTAAAAATGGACTTGACAGCACCAGAGGCTGATATAACTTAAACCATACACCTTTTTATCCTAGTTGTTGATATTTTGAGTATATACCTTTTTCAGTTATTGAGAAGGGGGATTTTATCACAACCCTAGCTTTTTTTTTTTTTTTCTTATTTTTTGCGGTACGCGGGCCTCTCACTGTTGTCGCCTCTCCCTGTTGTCGCCTCTCCCATTGCGGAGCACAGGCTCCGGATGTGCAGGCTCAGCGGCCACGGCTCACAGGCCCAGCTGCTCCACGGCATGTGGGATCCTCCCGGACTGGGGCACGAACCCGTGTCCCCTGCATCGGCAGGCGGACTCTCAACCACTGCGCCACCAGGGAAGCCCAGCCCTAGCTTTTTAAGACTTTTTTCCTCTGTATAACTTATGCATGAGATATAGTTGTAAGAGGATCCATCTATTAAGGATCCTTTTTCTTTTGAGATCCATACTTTTTCCCGAGTATTTTCAAAATCAATTTTATCTTTTCTAATCTGATAAGGACTACATTCACAAACAGCAGATATCAAAATCAGAAAAAAAACTTCCTGCTTTCAGCAATCGTTTGGTATGATTTTAACACTTGTGCACATATCTGAGAGAGCCGAACACATTTAACGAAAGACAATATCCCCTAGTGATAATATTGATAATTTTTCCTACTGTTAGTATCAGATATCTCCTCTTTATTATCCTTTTTTTCATTTCTAAGAAGTTAGGGTTTCTTTTAAATTACTCTGAAGATTTTATAATAGGGCATCTGTCCTGAGAATACCATCTCTCTTTGTTATATGCAGTATTTGTACATCAGATACTTAAATCATGTTTCTCTTCCACGCTGCGGATATTTATTTGCCGTCCTCATTGAAGGGCCTACTGCCTGATATGCTCATCACTTGTCTTTGGGAACAAGGTAGATAGGAGATAAGGAAGGCAGCCCTCAGAAGAGATGAGCTGATTAAAACAGCTGCTGGGAACTTGCGTGGAAAGTGCTCCGTCTCCCGCAATGTGGCACAGGGCATGCATTTGAGTTCTCCATGAACTGAACACGTTTCCTCTTAAAGACCTGAAGACCTGTCTACCCAGTGAGTCATTCTGAATAATTATGGATGAGAGAATGCCCAGTTTTCATTTATTATCATTAGGGGACACTGTCTTTGGTTAAGTTTGTTTGTCTCTCTGTAACCAACCTGGGTTCTTGGACCCTTCAATCAATAGAAATTGTGAAGAGGCCAGATGAAATTCAGGGAAGGCTTTATTGGGACTCATGCTGCAGCTCAAGGGAACGAAAACAAGTAACAGGTGCCCTTGCTTGTTCCTGGGGGGTGGGGGTGGGGGGAGGTACAAGGTGGTCCCTTAAATAGGGTGAGGCTGGGGGTGGATTGGTGGGTCAGGCTGGAGGCGTGGCTTAGGTTGTCTGCCCAGCGGCTTGGTGGTGCTGCGTGCAGGGGGCATGTGCAGTACTCTGCTTTTGCTCCCGGCTGCTCAGAAGTGGCAGTTGGTTTGTGGCCTTTTTGAATCTTATTTTTCATAATTTGCCCCAACTGCTCTTGACCTGCATAAGGTAGTTTTTAGTCCCTTATAATTTCTTCGTATTCTGTTGCTGGAGGAGACATTTGTCCAGGTGCAAACACTCCTGTAAAGGGTCCCAGGTCCCAGCTTGTCTCATCTCCCAGGTATGTGCACAAGTGTTAAAATCATACCAAACGATTGCTGAAAGCTGGAAGTCTTTTTAAATTTTGATATTTGCTGTTTGTGAATGTAAGCCTTTGTTAGCAGATTAGAAAAGGTAAAAATGATTTTGAAAGTACTCAGGATCAGTAACAATGAAAGGAACTGAACATTCTCTTACCTTCACTGTAGTGAGAGGACAGATTGGTAAAATTTTTTCTAGAGGCTGTTTTGTAATATGTGTCCAAGTTTAAGATACATGTGCTCTGCTCTTGGAGCTAGCAATTCTACTTCTAAGTGTATGTACCAAGGAAATAGTTGACAGGTGGGGAAAGTTATATGTATAAGAATTTTAACATTATTTATAATAGTGAAAAAAGGAAACAAGTATTTTTCAATAGAGGATTAGTTAAATTATAGCACTTCATACAAGGGAATATTATGATGCCGTGAAAAAGGTCATTCATGTTCTATTTATATTGTCATTGAAAAATATTCATCATATACTACTACTACATGAGAAGATTACAGAATGATGTGTAGAGAATGATCCCTTTTGTTTCTAAAATAAATATTTATGGATGTATATTTTGAAGTCTGCTTACACACTAAATTGCTATTTACAGTGGTTATGTTTTTGTGGAAGGGAGAGAATAAACAAGGGCCTCTCTAAATTCTATCCTGTGCCTTTCTGTAAGGTTTAAAATTTTACATCGACTTGTATTGCTTTCATAGCCAAAGGAAATAGTAAAGATATTTACATTCTGAAGAACAGAAGAATACACACCTTGGGAGCAGGCAGGATAGCGTTGATCTCTGTGTAGACCTTCTCTCTTCCTGGAGAGTTTGGGTAGCATTTGATGAAGCGTTTCTTGAGCAATCTCAAACCCGTCTCGCCTGTTCCTTCCGCAGTGAGGAGGCTGCTCACATCTGGCATCGTGATTCAGGTGTTTCCACTGCATGACAACGAAGCCCTGAAGAAGCTGGAGGACACCTGGTATACTCGGTTTACCTTAAAGTATCAGCCCATAGGTATGTGTCAGCGCCTGCTCTCTTAGAGAAGAGGAAGATGCAGCAGTGGTGGTATCCCTCTTGGGTAGATACTTAACGCTGTGCTGGGCAGGGCTCACCAGCTGCATGTCGGCAAAATATTGGTGAGGGGGATAGAGGGGTTACATGACCTATTTGTTTATTTTATTTCTGATACCATTTGAGATGAACTGAATTACAGGCTGTTATTAAATTTCACCAACGATACAGGCAATCCAGAGTGGCCTTCATGACTACGTGTCAGATTTGTTGTAGAACATACTTTATAAGAATCTAGTTTGACCGTGATTATTTTGTGTTTGAAAATTTCTGTTTCTTTAGCGCTAATCAGTGGGCCAAGCTGCGTTCATTCTTAGTGGCAGACTAGCAGGCCTAAACGTCTTTTGAGGTAGTTTATAAGGGTCTTGGTGTGCATTACTGGAACTGTGCATTTTCTCTGAAGACACTTAGAAGAATAACCATTAATTTATTCGGTGTGTGTTGAACATTACTCTGTGTAAACTTCGTCAATATGGATGTTCAAGTTTTTTTGGTTCAGTTACGTCTTTTAAGCAAAAGGATTATATTTAAGATGGTAGTTTTCACCAGAAGCATTACTATCAATTTTTCTTTAAAGGACATTGCCTTTTTCACTTTGTTTAAAGGAATTCCTCTCAAATTTTCTTTCTAATTGCCATTTCTGAAAACAATTATTATAATATTGTAACAGTGAACATAAATCATTTTTAAGGTCAAATTTTGAAACTGCATTTTGAATTTTTTCTTGTATTCTTTGAAAGGAAAAATGTTTGTTTTTGATAGTTCCAGGTGATGTAATAGTCATTTTATGTTACACTTAGGACATTTTTTCACCTTGTTTAGCATTTAGGTGGCAGTAAATTTAAATATTGCCTCTAGGTCTTGTGAGTGGCTGTATCCAGGAGCTACTACTTAGAAAGTGAGGGGGAAAAAGTGAGTTGGTGGTGAAGGCTGAGCATGGGTGTGGTAGTGGTTTAGAGGCTTCTGGGAGTGCTGGGACTGAAGATAGTAGCTGGGGCTCAGGAAAATTTTGAACTTCCCCCTGAGATCAAAAGAGAGAGATGGTCTGATATGGCGCCCAGGACCATGAGTGGCTTTTTTTGTTTTGTTTTGTTTATCTTTTAACCTGATTCTGATTTGAAGTTACCTCATCATACCCACTGTTTGCACATGCTCCTGAGTTAGTAGAAGAATTAAGGATAGGGGAAAATAGGATCCCTGTAAACCATCCACATAGACTGATCTGACACATTATCTTAAAAAAAAAAAGAAAAAAACACAATGTTGTAACTTCATGTAATTAACCAAGAAATACTAACTCTAACTCTTACGCCTCCCTCACCCCCTGCATCCCACCTTGGTCCCAGTGCAAGATGCATTTACAGTCTAGGCAGTCACCATGTAGGTGTGGCCGGCAAAGGACGCGGTGTTCATGACCTCTTTTGGCTTAGCTAGCTGATGCTGCTTGGCCCTTCTTCTGCCCAGTGCATTTATCTGTAGGAAAGTACAGATAAATGTATTCCATGTATTCTAAAAGTTAATGTGTAGAATAATTGTTTTGTGCTTTTGAATAATTTTTCTTCAGTGTATTGAAAAGTTTGCCGTGACATATTGAAAGTTTACAGCTTTGAGTAGTGGGGGCAGGTTACTATGGGTGAGGGGTCTTCTTTGAAAATAAGCTCTATAACTCTAGTATTAAAGTGAGAGAAAAGTGGGGAGCATAAAGTAAACCCCCAAATGAAGCTGGTTCATTGGCCACGGCTGAATTTAAACTAGGACCTTGGAGACTGAGGATGAGCCCGAGGTGAGTTTTTCATTGTGAAGAAGGCATCCACCAGATGGGAAGGTGAAGAGAAGCAGCCCCAAAGCAGCCCCAGCAGCTGTGGCCTGAGCCCTGAGCTGGGGGAGGTGTCAGGCTTATTGCTGTAGAGACAAGCGAGGTCTTTGTACTTCATGGAGGATGGACTTACCATCACACACCGATTGGGAAATAAGGGTCTTAAATGATCCCCACTTAAGTAAAAAAGTGAATAAGCTTACTTGAAGTGATTTTTTTTAAAAAAATCAAGTCTTTGCCAGTTGGGACTTAAGGTCCTTTTTTTTCCTTTCGTTGTAGATAGTATTCGTGGCTACTTTGGAGAAACAATCGCTCTTTACTTTGGATTTTTGGAATATTTCACTTTTGCCTTAATCCCTGTGGCAGTCCTTGGGCTACCTTACTACCTGTTTGTGTGGGAAAACTATGACAAGTATGTGGTCTTCGCCTCCTTCAACCTGATCTGGTCCACAGTGATCCTGGAAGTGTGGAAGCGCGGCTGTGCCAGTATGACCTACAGGTGGGGGACCCTGGTCATGAAGAGACAGTTTGAGGAGCCCCGGCCAGGATATCACGGGGTCCTGGGCATCAATGCCGTCACCGGCAGGGAGGAACCGCTGTACCCCAGCTACAAGAGGCAGTTGCGCATTTACCTGGTCTCCCTGCCGTTTGTGTGCCTCTGTCTCTATTTCTCTCTGTTTGTCATGATGATTTACTTTGACATGGAGGCCTGGGCCTTGGATCTACACGAAAACAGCAGGTCCGAGTGGACCAGTATCTTGTTGTATGTGCCCAGCATCATCTATGCCATCGTGATTGAGATCATGAACCGCCTCTATCGATATGCTGCCGAGTTTTTAACTTCATGGGGTAAGACTCAGTGCTTTGAATTTATGTCTCATTTGCCTATGAGAAATATTGCTTCGATCATAGGATTCACGTAACCACTACCTTGCAAAGAAGATAGATGTTGCTCTGGGCTCATTCTAGAGACATAAGGAAAAGTCATCTGGCTCTGGGAGCTCTGATGATCTCTAGGTCATGGTTCTCACAGCTCTCATTTATTGTTAGTTACTATGTTCTAGGTGCCCTGCTAAGCACTTTATCCATAGTTCCTCATTTTCACCTGCTCAGGACACCATGAAATAGAAGTTATTTCACAGTTTTATGGCTAAAGATACTGAGAATTAACAAAGTTTAGACAACAAATGGTAGAGCCAGGCTAGTCCAACCTGTGCTCCTAATACTATATCGTGTTTTATGCTAAGGATAAAATCAGTTGAATTATCTCCACAATACTCTGGCTGAAAGAACTATGTCTGGGATCTGAAAACCAGTTGTGTAGTTGTGTGGGGCCTGCCATTGAACTCAGCGAAGGCAGGTGTTCTTGTCTGTCTCTGTAGTAAAAGAGGAACCTGGTTATAGTTTTAAAAATGTCTTGATGGGCCATTCACTCATTAATTAATTTATTCATTCAAGCAAATAAATAGGCTATATTAAGCCCTAGGAAGAAGTCTAGGCCTTAACTTCATGGACCAGAAGGGTATTTTAAATTCTTTTTATTAGTCATATAACAACAGCTACCATTTATTTAGTGCTTTCCTCGAGCTGATGCTGGGGTTTGGTAGTATTTGTAATCCTGACGGTGACCCTGGGAGGAGGGTGGTGGCAGCCCTGTTTTGTAGGCAAGAAGGCTGAGTGTCAGGAGGTTAAGTGACTTGCCCAAGGTCAGATAGTGGCTGAGTTGAGGTTCAAATCCAGGTCAGCCTAACATTGCCTCTCTGTGCAAGGTGATACTTCTGTTCAGAATCTTCCTTTTTTGTCCTTTTGCCCTGCTGTCTTGGGACCTGCACAGTGTCTCCTTTTCTTAGGGTGGAAATTTGAGTTTCCTTTGAAGTTAATCCTTATAAACTTTATTTATCGCCCTACTCTTTAGAGATTGTTCTCAGTTTTACTATTACCGCGGATACAGGGTCTTTTTCTGGTATCTGTGGGATCATTTGCCAACACTTACTACATTTCTTTATTGCAGTAATATTTAAAAAATAATTTTGGACCACGGTGCCATGGCAGTATCTTGAAAAATGTGTCTTAAATTTAGTTTCTTTTTTGTTTGATGTTCTTGGCGGTAAGCAGTAGCCTGGCACGTTTACTGACTGAGGCTCTGTTTTTGAACATCTCTGCCCTCAGCACAGTCTCACTTTACTTCATGACAATGCTCCCGTTCTGCTTTCTTACCTGAGAGACATTACCTCTCCTTTTTCATGTTTTAGAGAATCACAGATTGGAATCTGCCTACCAGAATCACCTAATTCTGAAAGTGTTAGTGGTAAGTAGATCTTTTATATACAAGTCCATTGTACTTTTGAAACTAACACATAGTACTTAATATTTAGGAGTGTAAATATGAAGACTTGATTCTGATTTAAGGTATCAGGTAGTTAATATACTTTGTCCAAGTAGGCAAGGATTGACTAATGTGTGTTTACATGAACGTTCAGCAGTCTTATTACAAATGTGCACATGGTTTAAGACTTTAAATGTAGAAATTAGTATTATAGCCAATTTCCAATTATTTAAAAAAACTAATTTATAGACATGTTTCTGTTATTTTCCTTTTGGTGACTTGGGTTTGAATGTTTCATTATTCAACAATCCTTCCAGTTACCCACCTTCTGTTTAGTGATGGAGCATTAAATTACTATTTTTTTAAAATTTTGTCTAAGAAATTTCCAAAGTCCAAGAGATTCCCAGCATGTTTTGAAGAGTAGGAGGAAAGGGATGGAGGAAAGGCGCTGTGTAACCTGCTTGCTGTTTGTTTAAAGCGCACACGTTATGCCTCTTCCCACCATTATGAGAAATAACAAAGAGGTACCAGCCTGAAATCACCTTGTTTATCTGGAGATTACCTGAGTTGTCTGTAACATAGCTGAGAATCAAGAAAGAGTGCATAAGGAGTCCTCTGACCTATCTATCCACTGGAATTGATTTAACCCAGTCCATGTACTTTTCTCCCAGGCCCTCGCTTAGAAAGAGCCTTTGTTCCAGCTGTAGGAGTCATTCTGAGAAGCTTGTTTATCTCGTTTTTCCATCCTTAAAGGATGAAAAACCACCATTAGGAAGGTGATTAGGTTTCTGGAAGTAGGTAAATTTATAGAGGCAAGAGCCCGGAAGGAAATGGAAAACTCTTATAAATAGGTAATGAGAATTCAACAATTTCAGCAATTTGGACATGAGAAAAGGGGCAAGCGGCCATCCATATCTAAAAAGGCTCCGAAGGCCTCACTCTAGCCGTGTAAAATAATTTATATTCAAAATGTTGGTGCTGAGTCAGCAGGGATGCTCCGTTCCGGGTTCTCTGTGTGAGAAAACAAGCAGGGGAATGTGTAATGCGTTAAAAGCTTCATTCAGAAAGATCCCAATGTGGAGCTTTTGCCCTTAGAGGTAAAACACTCCATTTGTCTTAAAGAATTTAGTTATTTGTTAGACTTGATTATTCTCTGATGGTGCCAGATACAATGTCGGGTGACTGTCTTGTAAAGAGACTGTTCATCCTCCACTGTGTGTGCTAGGTCTCTCCCTTCCTTTTCAATCTTGTGCGGAGAGCGTTTCTCAGCCTTCCGAGCTTTTGCTTTTCAACTTCTACTCTAACTCGACACCCCCATCCCTACGCCTACCTCCCCCTACCCTGTGGCCACATTGTGTTACTGCTCATTCTCTCCAGTGACTCCCCCTTCCCCTCACTAATGAAGTGCTCATACTGTGCACAGAGCAGTCTTTTGTCTCGGAAAGTGATGCTGCACGGGAGGAGGTAGCCAGCGTGCGGCTGGGGGACAGGAAGGAAACCCATCAGTCCTGGGGGCGATTGCAGGCTCTTGAGCAGGGGGACTACTTGGAGAAATGGCACCTGTTGTGGTGGGATCTCCACCCCACTCCCTGCACCCCTACCCCTGAACCATGTGTCTGGGCAGGGCAGTCTCAGGCCCATGGTGGCAAAGATGCTGCCCGGGCCAGGCTGGTTGTTCTGGCTGATCTCTCTTGCTAGTGCCCCTCGGCTAGCTAGGTGTCTCTCTGGGGGGCGGGGGGATCTCAGGTCCCTTGGCACAGAGAGACTTCTGGGGCTGGACTGCTTGTTGGGGCAGGGCCCTCCTTTCTGGTGCTGCCTGGCCACCCCACCCGGCATCTCTCCGTGGGGCAGGGGAGTGGCAGGGCGGAAGGGAAGGAGAGCACATCCCCTCACAGCTTATTGTTAGTGGGGGTCCTCGTCAGTCTCCCTGTTAGTGCTGCTGGGCTTGCCTGTTGTCAGGACTCCTATTCTGAGCGGGGTGGGCAGGAATGTGTCTCCCTGCTGCCTGGGTTACTAGGTTGGGGGTGGGAGATGCTGGGCCTTGGACTCTCTCTTTTGTAAGAAAGTAGTAGGGATGTAAGATGCGCTGGTGCTGTGTTGTTCCTTCAGCCCTGGGGTCCCAAACCTGATCTTTTTCCTCTTAGCACCTTTCAGAGCTCTCCTTCGGTTGCCTCTCACGATATTTCGAGTTCATAGATGTGCTTAGCGAGGGGGAGTAGGAGAAACACGTCCAAGCCACCTTCTCTGGACCGGAAGTCCCTCATTACGTTTCTTAAATGCGATTTTTATAGTTGTAATGAAGTACTGTGATGCAGTATTAAATATTGCTATCTTTTTTTGTTTTTGCAGTTCAACTTTTTAAATTGCTTTGCCTCACTCTTCTACGTTGCCTTTGTCCTGAGGGATATGAAGCTTTTGCGTCAGGTGAGTGTGAAAAACAGAAAGGTATCCATTTTTTAGGTTTTAGAGGTGGTTTCCTATATTCAGGTAATGTAATTGTCTTCCCATTACTATCTTTATAAATAAAATTATTAAATTTTGTGTACTTCTAAGCCCAATTCTAAATAAACAACCATTAGCAATTGCACCGTGTATTATACTCAACTGGAAAGAAATTTGTTGAAGCTAACCAACTTACAAAATAAATCAGGTAGAGCACAAAATCAAATACAGAGTTCATATCAAAACTTGTAAAAGCAATTTTAACGGCAAAATGTATTCATTAATTGAACTTCTGTGTGTGTCTCAGGTATTGGTATAACCTTAAATAGTTCTTTCACATTTCTTTTTTTTTTAAATTTAATTTAATTTTATTATGTTTGGCTGCATTGGGTCTTCATTGCTGCGTGCGGGCTTTCTCTAGTTGTGGTGAGTGGGGGCTACTCTTCGTTGCAGCACACGGGCTTCTCATCGCGGTGGCCTCTCGTCGCAGAGCACAGGCTCTAGGTGTGTGGGCTTCAGTAGTTGTAGCACGTGGGCTCAGTAGTTGCGACACTTGGACCCTAGAGTGTGTGGGTTTCAGTAGTTGTGGTGCACGGGCTCAGTAGTTGTGTCTCTCTGGCTCTAGAGCGCAAGCTCAGTAGTTGTGGCGCACGGGCTTAGATGCTCTGCGGCATGTGGGATCTTCCCAGCCCAGGGATCAAACCTATGCCCCCTGCATTGGCAGGTGGATTCTTTTTTTTGTTTTTTAATAAACTTATTTATTTTATTTATTTATTTTTAGCTGTGTTGGGTCTTCATTGCCGCGCACGGGCTTTCTCTAGTTGCGGCGAGCGGGGGCTACTCTTCGTTGCAGTGCAGGGGCTTCTCATTGCAGTGGCTTCTCTTGTTGTGGAGCACGGGCTCTAGGCGTGTGGGCTTCAGTAGTTGTGGCACATGGGCTTAGTTGCTCCGTGGCATGTGGGATCTTCCTGGACCAGGGGAGATGGGGTCAAATGGGATCCGTGTCCCCTGCATTGGTAGGCGGATTCTTAACCACTGTGCCACCAGGGAACTCCCACATATTTCATTTTTAAATTAATAAGTTGTTAAACTTTAGAGACCAGCAGATCCTATGCACTGCTGTATTGTTTCTGAAATGTTTAAGAAAGATGACATATTTTGCTGTGTTACCATTTCTGGATCACATGATAATAGTGAATAATAAATTAAATTATTGCCTTCTAATTTCTCTTTTTTATACTTGAGCCAACTACCAGTAAGGGCTCTTCCTTCCTGGTTTTAATATACTGTGATTGTTAGTGAGCAGAATCTCAAAGCCTAGGCTTCTTAATCTTTATATGAGAGCTTGGGATCATTTTTCAAGGAATTTAAAAATTTGTATAACAGAGAAAGTTAAAAGATTTTGTAGTTACGGTTCTAAGAGCTTGCATAAAAGTAAAATTAAATATTGTGTTCTTAGTATTTAAAAAATTATTTTTGAAAATACTACATTTGAAATCGATAGCTTAGATGTACATACCTTTTCCAATCCCACCATTATTGTATTAGTGGGGTATGACTCCTCATTTCTTATACTTTAGAGAGTCTCCTTTATTTAACGGGACAGGGGGTTGGGGGAAGTCTCTTTAAAACATAGAATTTTTTTTTTTTTTTAAAAAACATAGAATTTTAGTATCAGCTAAGGTGGTTTGTGATGAAAACACTGATACCTATCTGGGGAAAGTGGAAATTGACACAGTACCTCTGGAAACTACTTGGGCAACTTTGCCAAGAACGTTAATCCATCCCTAGTAAATCATCAGAGGTGGGGCGAAGATTCATGTACGTAGGTAAGGGGCAGCATTTATAATAGCCAGGGTTGGGAATAATACTTACATTCAACAACAGTGCATGAGCTAAGTAAAAAAGAATTATTCATGACATGGGAAAGTGCTCACAGTATAGTAAGTGAGAAAAGAAATCTACAAAGCTGTTTATATATAGGATGATTCTACTTTTATTTTTACATATGATTATAAAGAAATATTTAGGGGACTTCCCTGGTGGTGCAGTGGTCAGGAATCCGCCTGCCAATGCAGGGGACATGGGTTCGATCCCCAGTCCGGGAGGATCCCACATGCCGCGGAGCAGCTAAGCCCGTGCACCACAACAACTGAGCCTGCGCTCCAGAGCCCGCGAGCCACAACTACTGAAGCCCGCGCTCCTAGAGCCCGTGCTCCGCAGCAAGAGAAGCCACTGCAGCCAGAAGCCCGTGCACTGCAACGAAGAGTAGCCCCCGACTCGCCTGAACTAGAGAGAGCCTGCGCACAGCAACAAAGACCCAGTGCAGCCCCAAAATAAATAAATTAATTAAAAAATATATTTAGAATGTTAGTAGTGGTTCTGACATGGTTGTGGAATTAAGGGTGACTGTTTTTCTATCTTTTAAGTTTTTCTACAATGAGGGAGGATATATTAATTTTATAGTAATAAGTTGTGGCTAAACTTTATTCAAAGTTGGTGACATCATTTAGACTCACATGTTGCAGCCAGGATGAGATGATAATAAACACAATTTCAAGTTAATTTGTTCTCCTACCGACTCATAACCAGTTTTTTATTATAATCTTATTTGTATTATAATCTTTTTGTATTTTAGTCTGTCTTTCCTGTGAAAGAAAACAATAAATTAGAAACATCATTCTAACACCTAGCTTTTCCAATACTAGTTTTTATAACATAAGAGTATATTATTTGTTGAAGATTCTTTTTTTTACTGCATAATTATACACATGCTTTGGTTTTGTTAAGCCACGTCGCCAAGTATCATTTATGTGCTTCTCTTTAGAGCTTGGCTACTCTCCTGATTACCTCCCAGATCTTTAACCAAATTGTAGAATCTCTTCTTCCTTACTGGCTCCAAAAGAAGCAGCATGTGAAGGTAAAGAAGAAGGTGCAGGCTTTAAAGGCAGACATCGATGCTACATTATATGAACAGGTGGTTCTGGAAAAGGAAATGGGAACTTACTTGGTAAGTGTGAATATTGCGGAGTTAAACATTGATTGAAAGTGAGTAACAGTCATGTCCAGACTGTATACAACAAATAAGTAACCACTCATTGTCTCAGGTGTGACTATTTTGTAAGTGCTTTCCAGCCAGTTTCCTTACCATGAACTACTTTAAAGTTAAAAAGATGGAACTGTGTATCAAAATGCTGCTATCTTGAACCGGAAGTTATGCCTAACATCCAAAGGGTGAGTCCAGTGAATTTCGAGACTACTCTGCTGAGGGTGGTGGGAATGTTTCATAGATGGCAGAGCAAGGGAGAGGTGAGGTGGCTGTGGAGCCATTGTTTGCTCTGGACACTTTAAACTCAAAGAAAAAAATTGAAGCCCATCGTTAAAAATGGAATGCCAATCTGAAGATTAATTTATAATATAGTTTAAATTACTTAGTGCTGTAGTAAATATAAAATAGTTCTTTTAAGACAGAGAATTTCCGAATTATTTTTAGGAACTCCAAGTAGGTCATTGGAGGTTCTTAAACCTAAACATGTATTCAGCAAATGTTTACTGAGCTCTGCCTACATTCAGTATATCTCTTTTGAGGGGGTCAGGTGTTGGGGTCATGTTTGCTTTAGGTCATTATTTCTTATATCCTTCTTCCTTCTGGGTGTGATATTCTTCTTAGTGAAATAGATCCTTTAGTGAGGGTCCATTATTGTTAAACTTTCCTAGTCTTGGTTTTCATCACAAATGAATGAGTCTCCTGATGACTGAATTTCTTGGCTGACTTTCATAGTTTTTCTTGTATGCCTAAGAATTTTAGCTTGTATGTTTATCTTGAGCAGTTTATTCTCTCTCTCTCTCTCTCCCTGCTCGCTTCTGTCTTATTTTTGCAGTCCCCCCTGCCCCACCCCCTAGTCCAGAACCAGGAGTTTGTAGCCCAGAGCTCGCATCCCATCTTGTGGTGATGGTGGAGATTCTGCAGAGCCAGCAGGTAGCATGCTGTTGACCCAAGCTGTAGTTCCAGGGCAGCAGCTGTGGCTTTTTTCAGGCCCCTTCAAGGGTAGGGGCCACTGTTCTCACCCGTGGTTTTGCTCAAATAACCTGCTTCCGGATACACGCTAGAGGAGTGGTGTGCCTTTGGTTCCCCTGCCTGAAGGATTCAGATCCTGGCCACCGTGCCCAGCCTGTGGACGGAAGCCTGGCCAGGCTTCTGATTACTGTCTTGCACTTTGTTCCGTTTCTCGCGTGGGCGGCTGATTTTTTTGTTTTTGAGTGATGATATTCTTTTGATTAAAATAAACATATATGCACTAGCATTTTCTATTATTGCTGTGTTTGGGGGAGAAGATGATTCAGGGTATAAACTTACAGCATATCTCGACCAGCAGCACTGTTTATACATGAAGTATCAGAGAAACACACACGCAGGCAGTTAAGAGTTAAAGAAAACAGCACTTGGGCGCAATGTGCAGCCGCCTTGCCTGCGTTGGTCGAGTGCTGGCCTACTGTGGGTTACAAGTCAGTCTAATTCACATAGTGTCAGAAGCCTTTCCTCGCTTGTTCTGGGGGGTAGTATTTTGGGCCATATTTATTTTTTCCCTTCATTTTCTCACAGAAACTAAACCACCATTCTTTCCCCCGAGTTCTTTATTCCATCCCCTCTCTCATTGCCCCAGGCCCACCTGGAGCTCCCGGGTTTCCTGATTCCCCCTTCTCCCCTTCCTGTTTCAAAGCAAGCAAACCTCTCACGTCCTCTGCTATTTTTGTCCTGTCTCTTTCCTGCCCCTGCCAATTTCTTGAAATAATTCTTCTCCATATTGTCATCTCTACATCCCTCTTCTCTACCCGCTCTCAACTCTTCTTTATCTCTGAATCGTTTGGGCAGACAGCATCGTCCCCTAAAGTGACCAGAGCCAAGCTCGCAGTCTTCTCCAGACCAGTTCCTCCCCCTTTCCTCAGGCTCAGCGAATGGTACACAGTAATACAGACAATATGCCCTTCACAAAGCTGTTTTAATTCATCTAAGAACTGTATGCTGACAAAATCTTACATCTTACCTTTTTGATATTTCATGATATCCGATAATACGTTTATAAAGGAAGGTAAGGCAGGCACTGCTTTTCTCACGTTAATAATAGGCAGTTGAAGCTCTGTGTTATTTTCTTTAATTTATTAATTTTATTTATTTATATTTTGCTGTGTTGGGTCTTCATTGCTGTGCACGGGCTTTCTCTAGTTGCGGTGAGCAGGGGCTACTGTTCGTTGTGGTACGCGGGCTTCTCATTGCGGTGGCTTCTCTTGTTGTGGAGCACGGGCTCTAGGTGTGCAGGCTCAGCAGTTGTGGCTCGCGGGCTCTAGAGCACAGGCTCAGTAGTTGTGGCTCACAGGCTTAGTCGCTCCATGGCATGTGGGATCTTCTCGGACCAGGGCTCGAACCCGTGTCCCCTGCGTTGGCAGGCGTGTTCTTAACTACTACGCCACCAGGGAAGTCCAAAGCTCTGTGTTATTAATCACCTGGTGACTAAATCAGAAACAAGATTCAAGACTTTGCTTTTCTCTTCAGTCTATTATTCAGCATGGGCTCTCTGATATGAAGTTAAGTAAATAGTATATTAATTTCTCTCACAGGCCCTGGGTCTGTGTGTGAATGCTGGGGTTAACAGTGAGTGTCTCTCCTTAGTAACTTAACTTGCTTGCGGGGCCCCGCGTTATCTGACTGTTTTTCCCTCCTCATCTCCTACAAGTTCCTCCTTTACTCTCTTCGTGGAAATGACATCAGGTATTTTCTATTTCAACTCTCCCCATATATTTGGAAAGGGGGAGATGCTTTGGGGGCACATTTGTTCTAGATCATTGTTTGCTATGCACTCATCCTTCCCTCCGGGTATATTTTTCTCCTCACTGAAGCTAATGAGCTTAAAATTGTATTTTCTGTAATCTCATCCTGAGTGCTATATATGAATCTAAAACAATGTTGCCAAGCTTTGGGGAAAAGCAGTTTGAGACTTAAAAACCTTGATTCTAAAAAGTCATACTTGCTTACTTACTGTAGAAAACTTGGAAAACGTAGAACAGAGTATAAAGAAAAAGACATTCTCCATAATGTCTCCACCAGGGGTGATCCACTGGGGTCTCCCGACCCTGTTTCTCCAGCCACAGGGCCAGGGCTGTATAGCCCCTCTGATCTCACTGTGCGCTGCTGTTCCGTTCCTGGGAACAGTTCATGTGCAACTGCATAGCTGTGTGAGGCTGAATTTTCATGATCAGTATTCCAACTAGAGCAGCATGTTGCCACACAGCAAATGAGCTGACCTCTAGTGAGCTAGACATTGACGAGGTTTGCCAAAAACGTAATTGAGCGCCACTCACCGCACTAGACGTTTTTGTTTTGGAAAACATAATGATTTTTCAAACAATATTTTATTAATGTTAATATGCTTTTTATTATTGAAATGAATCAATGAGAAATATTTTTTAAGTTCTGAGTTTTAATTTCTAACACAGTAAATAACACTAGGTATAATAACTCCCATGAACAAAAAGTCTTCGGTGCCCTCAGTGATTTTAAAGAGTTTAGGGCTTTGGAGACCTGAAAGTTTGCAGATCTAGAATAATTCCCACTCGTTTTTGTTTTTCAGAGCATTAACTTCCGTGAAGTGGATTTGTCCCATTTGTTACTCCCTAAGATTCAAGTTCAGCAGTTTTGGAGGTATACCTCCATTGTACCCCATCAGGACGCATTGATGGCAGGTTGACCCTTGTGTGGGGCTGCCTTGTTAGATCACGTGATTGACTGGGTGACAGTTTGCAAAGGTTCTTTTTCACTTTGTGTTGAATAGGTTATCTGTGGTAGATTCTTTGAGACTATCCTATTCCGTATAAATGGTAGCTCTTTATAAATAGTTTCTAATCGTTTGTTGCTGGCATATAGGAATGTTGTTGGTTTTTGTATTTTTTATCCAGAAACTGCTGAATTCTCCTATTTTTTTGGATTTTATTAGGTTTTCTATGTAGACAGTTATTTCACCTACAAATGAATAATGGCTAGGGATTTCCCTGGTGGTCCAGTGGTTAAGACTCTGTGCTTCCACTGCAGGGGGCACGGATTCAATCCCTGGTTGGAGAACTAAGATCTTGCATGTTACGTGGTGTGGCCAAAAAGGCTATTTTTTTTTTTTTTGTGGTACGCGGGCCTCTCACTGTTGTGGCCACTCCCGTTGTGGAGCACAGCCTCCGGACGCGCAGGCTCAGCGGCCGTGGCTCACGGGCCCAGCCGCTCCGCGGCATGTGGGATCCTCCTGGACCGGGGCACGAACCCGTGTTCCCTGCAACGGCAGGCGGACTCTCAACCACTGAGCCACCAGGGAAGCCCCAGAAAAGGCTATTTTTAAATTTTTATTTTATTGAAGTATAGTTGATCTATAATGTTGTGTTAATTTCTGCTGTATAGCAAAGTGATTCAGTTATATATATATATTTTTTCATATTCTTTTCCATTATGGTTTATCACAGGGTATTGAATATAGTTCCCTATGCCACACAGTAGGACCTTCTTTATCCATCCTATATGTAATAGTTTGCGTCTGCTAATCCCAAACTCTCAGTCCTTCCCTTCCCCACCCACCTCACTAATGGCCATTTTGTTTCTTCCTGCAGTCCTTATACTTTTTATTATTTATTTATTTGGCTCACTAATATGTTCAGTACAATTTGGACAGAAGTAGTTATAACAGGAATCTTTATCTTGTTCCTGATTTTTTTTTTTCTAACCGTTGAGTATTATGTTTGTTCCGTGTTTTTGGTAGGTGACTTTTTATCAGTTTAAGAATGTTTTTTTTCCTCTTCCTTATTTGGGAAGAGTTTTTATTGTGGATGACGTTGAATTTTATCAAAAATTATTGTTTTTTGCTTCTGTTGCGATCATCATTTTATCTCCTTTAATATTTTCATTTATATTTGTGAGTTTCCTAATGGAACACCATGTTTGCATTTAAATGATTAACTTCACTTGTTCAGTATTTTTTATCTACATTGTTATGTTGAATATGCTAATATTTTGTTTAGGGTTTGTGCCATTTGCTAGTAATTTTCCTTTCTCAGTCACTGGGATAGGGTCCCTGTGTTATTTATCGTGCAAAACTCTGTTGCTAATGCAGAGCCTGGCATTCAGCGGGTGCTCAGTGTAATGCTGCATAAAGAACAGTTTTAGGAAAAGAGCAGCCCAGCCCCTGCTGTCTGTGTGCTGCATGTTGCCCTCTTCCTGTACTTTATCCTCCTCACATACTCATCATGCGGAACTCTGAGACGTGATGTTTCTCCAGGGATGGTGCGAGGGGCCAGTGGGATGGATCCCCTGGAGCCTGAAACTTTGTGTTCGTACATTCTTAGAATCATCTTAGTAAGTTGGTGTTTTCTAACTTGCAGCTGTTGGGGTAGATTGTCTTGTTTAATGTGTTTTTTAGTATGTGATTGTTTACTTTGTTAAAATTGCATTTTTTTTTTCTTCTTGCTGTTGGATTACGTCCCTGGTTTGCTGAATTGACTGACCCCAAAGTGCTCAGAGGTGTGAAAGTACTGATAGAATTACCATGTGAATTCTACACTCTGAACCCGCTTGTGAGATGGGAACACAGAATGGGGGGGAGGGGCTCCCTGGGTGCTGGATGCTAAAAAGGCCAGGAAGACCTTTGCGTGGCTTCTGGAGGCTGCACCTGCTACATCTGAGAGAAACCGTCTACACATCTCTGCAGAGGCTCACCCTTTTATTTCATGAGCGGAAACAACAGAATTTTGAAAGCTGAGCATAGGCTATCAGGATTTCTTAAGATCGAATTGGGGTAAAAATGGCTTGATTGCTAAGAGTTTCACTGTTGATTTCTTCACTCTTCAGAGAAGTAAATCGATGCCATATTGCTGGGCATATTTAAAAATCACATCCGTATGCTGCAGCACACATAAGGACATTCTTTCTGGAGCCAAATGCAACCAAAGAGTTGTTTAGAAACTGCTCACCACTGAACCCCCAGCTGAGCGTCAACCTGCCAGCTCCCAAAGCACATGTGTTTGGCATTGCTCTTTGGCAGGCCTTGCAAACAGCCAGTGAAGCTCACTCAAAACCCCTGGGTTCACACTTCATCCAAATACCCAGAGCGTCTGGAAGAAGCACTTCCTGCCATCCCCAGTACTCTGTAATTATGTTTGAGTGTTTTTCTATTTTAGTAAAATATAAAATAAAAAAGGAAACCAACTAGAAGTCGAATCTGACTTATACTAAAGCTCTCAGCTACTGAGCCTAATATGCCTATCTCGGTGCAAGACTGACTCTGAGATGCAGTAATGCTAATTATAATTATTAATTTAAAATATTCATGTTGCTTTAAAATATGATGATGAATAGTCTTCTTAAACTGAAACTGTTGTTGCATGTGCACTGGATGATCATGAGAGCGCCTGAGGATGCTGGAAGTGGGTGCCTGTGGCTCCCTCACCCAGTCACTGCACCACATAGAGTGCTGCCCAGCCCCTCTTGGGTCAGGCTGTGAGCAGCAGGCCGTTGGGTCCAGTCAAGGAGTTACTCAGGTGACAAGTCAGAGTCACCAATGACCAGGCATCCCATTTCAATGCAGGCGCCTTTTTCCAGTTATTAAAGATCACGAAGGAACTCACCTCTTACCGTTTATATCTCTTACCTACAAATCAAGGGTATGTAATGACTTTTGCTCCTTTCTTCCTTTGGACTAAACCTTTTAAAGCACATCAGAAAGGTTTTTAAATATAGTTTCAGAGGGATTTCGTCATGCTTTCCTGGTTTCCCCCTTTTCTTCCGTGGACTCCTTTTTCTTTTTTGCCTCTTTGATGTGTCTGCTACTTCCACTAGGGCTATTCTGGGGAGCTTCCTTGTTACTAACAGCTTTTTTTTTTAACTTCTTTAAAAAGTTGAGGTAATAATTCACATACCATAAAATTAACCATTTAAAAATGTACGATTTAGAGGTTTTTAGTAAATTCACAAGGTGGTACAATCATCACCACTATCTAATTCCAGAACATTTTCATCATCGACCCCCAAACTCCCCATACCCATTAGCAGTAACATCTTCCCCTAGTCTGGCATTCACTAATCTACATTCTGTGGATTTACCTATTCTCTGCATTTCATATAAATGAAATCATATAATAGGTGGCCTTTGGTGTCCGGCTTCTTTCTCTAAGCATAATGCTTTTAACGTTCATTCACGTTGTACCATGTGCCAGTACCCCATTCCTTTTTTTGTGGTTGAATAATATTCCATTGTATGGATACACTACGTATTGTGTATCCATTAATCAGCTGGTAGACATTTGGATTGTTTCCACTTTTTGGCTGTTATGAATAATGCTATTGTGAACATTTTTGTACAAGTTTTTGTATGAACACATGTTGCCATATGCTAGGTCGTATGTTAACTCAACGTTTAACTTTAAGGAACTGCCAGACTATTTTCAAAAGTGGTGGTGATTCTATATTCCAACTAGCCACGAGTGGGGTCCCATTTTTTCCCACAGCCTCACTTTTTTTTTTTTTTATATGATAGCTATCCTAGTAGGTGTAAAGTAGTATTTCATTGTGGGTTTACTTTGGATTTTCCTAATGCCTAAATATATTGTTCATCTTTTCATGTGATTTTTGGCCATTTGTATCTCTTCTTTGGGGAAATATATATTCACATTCTTTGCCCATTTTTAAATTGGGTCATCTGCCCTTTTGTTATTGAGTTGCAAGAGTTCTTCATATGTTCTGAATATAAATTTCTTATCAGATATATGATTTGCAAATATTTCTTCCCATTCTGTTGTTTATCTTTTTACTTTCTTGATGGTGTCCTTTGATCCACAAAAGTTTTAAATTTTGGTGACGTCCAATTTCTCTCTTTTTTGTAACTTGTGCCTTTGGTGTCGTGTCTGAGAAACCATTGCTTAATCCAAGGTCAGGAAGATTTACTACTCTATGATTTGTTGAGTGCTTTTATCATGAAAGGGTGTTGTACTTTGTTTTTCCTGTGTCTATTGAGATGATTAAATATATTTATACATGCATACATGTATACCAATAAAACTGTTAATGTGGTGTTTCACATGGACTAATATTTATATGTTGAACCAATCTTACAATCCTGGGGTAAATCCCACTTGATCACAGTGTAAAATCCTTTTACTCTGCTGCTGGGTCCACCTTGCTAGTATTTTGTTGAGGATTTTTATATCTTTATTCAGGGGTGTTGGTCTGTATTTTTCTTATGAAGTCTTTGGTTTTGCTATTGAGGTTGGACTGGCTACACAGAATGAGTTGGGAAGTGTTTCTTCCTCTTGTTCTTTTTGGAAGACTTTGAAGAATTAGTATTAATTCTTCTTCTAGTGTTTGAGAGAATTCACAAGTGAACTGTCTGGGCCTGGGTTTTTCTTTGTGCAAAGTTTTTTGATAGCTAACTCAATCTTTTTACTTTTTTTAGGTCTGTTTAGATGTTCTGTTTCTTCTCGAGTCACTTTTGATAGTTTGTGTCATTCTAAGAATTTACCCATTTCATCAAGGTTATTTAATGTTATTTTTGGCATATAATTGTTGTCATGTCCCAGGTCTCGAGTGAGTCCCTGGGGCAGGCTGCCAAGTAAGGGTCCTTGGCTTCACACAGGAAAGAATTCAAGAGGGAGCCATAGTAAACTGAAAGCAGGTTTATTTAGAGAGATATACACTCCATAGACAAGAGTGTAGGCTGTCTCAGAAGGCAAGAGCAGCCCTGAGTTGTGGTGATGGTTAGTTCTCATGGGCTGGGAAGTTTCATAGGCTAATGAGTGGGAGGAATGTTGTAGCTATCTTGGAGAAGCAGCAGGGATTTCCAGGAGTTGGGGCACTGCCCACTTTTTGGCCTTTTATGGGCGGCCTTGGAACTGTCATGGCACCTGTGGGCGTGTTGTTTAGCATATGCTAATGCATTACAGTGAGTGTATAATGAGGCTCAAGGTCTACGGAAGTTGACTCTTCCACCATCTTGGGCCTAGTAGGTTCTAACCAGTTTTTGTCGTATCCTGCTCTTAATGGTTGTATCAGTCTTTTAATGGTTTCACCCTGCCCCTTCCTTTCTGTCTCAAATTGTTCATAATTCTTCTTACTTATAATTCTTCCCCTTCCCCTTACTGACCCTAAAGGTCAATAGTAATGTCCCTTCTTTCATTCCTGATTTTAGTAATTTGAGTCTTTCTTTGTTTCTTGCACAGTTTAGGTAATGGTTTGTCATTTTTCGTTGATCTCAATCATTTCAAAAAACCGAATTCTGGTTTTATTGCTCTTCTTTGTTTTTCTATTCTTTATTTTATTTATTTCACTCTAATCTTTATTATTTATTTCCTTCTGCTTGCTTTGGGTTTAGATTACTCTTCTTTTTCCGGTTTCTTAAGATGAAAATTTCAAGTTTTTTTAAGATCTTTCTTCTTTTTTAACAAAGGCATTTACAGCCATAAATTTCCCTGTGAGCACTGCTTTCACTGTATCTTATTAAGTTTTGGTATGTTTCATTTACCTCAAAGTATTTACTAATTTTTCTTGTGATTTCTTCTTTAACTCATTGTTTTTTTAGGAGTGTGTTGCTCAATTTTCACATAGTATGTGAATTTCCGAAATTTCCTTCTGTTATTGATTTCCAGTTTTATTCCATTGTGGTCAGAGAAGTTACTTTGTATGATTTTTAAGCCTTTTAAATTTGTTGAGAAGTGTTTTATGGCCTAACATGTTATCTATCCTGGAAAATGTTCCATGTACACTTGAGAAGAATGAGTGTTCTGCTATTGGATTGAGTGTTTTATACATGTCTGTTAGGTCTTTGTTATTGTGTTAGGGCATGCCTTCAATACTAAGCCAGGAAGTTTAAAATTCTGCCCTAGCGTTCACTTTCTGCTTGTGCAGAGCTTCAGGGTCAGTCAGAGGTGAGATCTTAGACCTTTCTCAGATCTTTCCTAAGCTTATGTGTGATCTTCTGCATGTGCCTCATCTTCTCAATTCCCAGTAAAATGTGGGAGCTTTGCAAACCCCCTGTGGATATCTCATTCTTCAGCCTTTTCTCTTGGGCTCCCTGGCTAGTCTGTTGTTTGCCCCAGCTGCTACCCTTTACCTGAAGCAGACTGATGTTAAAACATTCAATTAACATCCCTGGGGGAGGAGCCTTTAGCGCTGGGAAGACTCTGTGCAGTTAAATAGAGACAAGGCTTTTGAGTGGGGTCTTCTAGAGCCAGGTCAGATAATGATTTCCCTTTGGGAATGAGGCTTTCAAAGATCTGTGTCCCCACTCTCCTCGCTCTGGCACAGGAATGCATGCTATTATTTTTCGAGGCTGCTACAGAACTCGGGAGCAGGATATGAAACTAGAGTAAGTTAAAATGCCACAAGGTTGAGCTGTTATTCTTGACTAAATTCTGCCCCGAATGCTGCAAGCCTTTAGTTAATTTCCAGAGTACTGAAAGAGTTGCTTTTGACAAATTTTGTCATTTGTTGTTTGCTTTTATGGAGATGTAAACTTCTGGAGGTTCTCACTCTGCCAGTTTCGCTGGCATCACCACCATCAGTTTTTTAATGGAGGGTCAGGGGCTGAGATGCTGGGGTACCCATGATGTGAAGGGACCATCATGTAAGATTTCTAATGATCCTGGATCATTTCTTTTTACTTGGTCAAGAGCAAACTTCTTTAGCTTTGCTGTTATTTACCTTAGGGGAAAAAAGGTAATAATCCAGTGATTCGACATGTTATGAGCTAAATCATTTTTTTATTCTGCATTTCAGAGACTTTAATATAAAATTGTCTTTGAATTTAAGTAAATTCTGTTGTTGAGAAGAAGGAATTGGGAGAAACTCTGAGTTTTTTTTTTTGGTTAGATGCTCATGCCTTGAATAGTATTGCAAAAGACTGTTCTTATTAAGTGATATTAAAACAATGCCTGTTTTCTTCTTTTTTACGTTTTCAGGGCACCTTTGATGATTACTTGGAGTTATTCCTGCAGTTTGGTTATGTGAGCCTTTTCTCCTGTGTTTACCCACTGGCAGCTGCCTTCGCCGTGCTAAATAATCTCACTGAAGTTAATTCAGACGCCTTAAAAATGTGCAGGGTCTTCAAACGCCCATTCTCAGAACCTTCAGCCAGTATTGGTGTATGGCAGGTAATTATCTGATAAAAAATTATTTCTTTAAAAACAAAATGAGGTATTGTGATTAAAAAAAAAAAGCTCTATGGAGAGATTTGGGAAAACTGGATTTTATCCTTGCCATGCCACAAACTAGCTGTGTGACTTCAGGTGGTCATTAACTTTCTCTGGGCCATGCTTTTCTTGTTTTTAAAGTTGGGGGCGGGGATGAGCTACAATCTCCATGACTCCTTTCAGCTGTGAAACTTTGACAGTTTTCTTGGAGAGTAGTCAGCTGGGCCTCACCCACTGGTACTAATGAGGCCCTCCCCACTGCAGTGTCAGTAGAAATCACTGACACTGGACTTCTACTGGGGAGCCTGGACTTCCACTCCTACCTGGCAGTAATGAGATTCCCTTTCAGATCCCTGCTAGGGTGGTCTCAGAGGAAGCCCAGTGGAGAGTCAAGACTTTTAATACCATGCAAGAGGCCACATGAGTGCACAAAGGAGGGACTTGTACCCCTCCATCAAAGGAGGTATTAGTGGTAGTCTAGTGGGAAGCCAGAACTCTTGCCCCTCTCCAGCAATAATGACCCCACTCCCCACCTTGGGTGTCAGTGCTATCCAGGTGGAGAACCTGGACTTCTGCCTCTACCTGCTAGTGACAAGATATTGTCCCCTGCTGCAGTGGTATCAGAGGAACCAACTAAAACAAAAGGTTATACAAAATCTGGAGTCTTATAACACCTAAAGTATCGAGGTTTTTATTAAAAAATCACTCATTATACCAAGAACCAGGATGATACCAAACTGAATGAAAAAAATGGCCATCAGCAGATGCCACCACCAAGATGACACACACGTGTTGGAAATACTGGACAAAGATCTTAAAGCAGTCACGGTAAAAATGCTTCAACAAGCAATTACAGACACACCTAAGACATGAAAAAATAGAATTAGAACGTCTCAGCAAAGAAATAGACACAAAGGAGAATCAAATGGACATTTTAGAAGTTGAAAATATAATAAACAAAAAGCTCAGTGAATGGGTGCAATAGCAGAATGGAAGGGATAGAGGAAAGAAGCAGGAGCTGGAAAATAGAAAAATAGAAATTACCTGATCTGAACAACAGAGAGAAAATAGACTGAAGAAGTAAATATAGCCTCAGAGACCTGTGTGACTATAACAACAACAACAAAATCTAACATTCCTGTTATTGGAGTCCAAGAAGGAAAGGAGAAAGAAGGAAGGGCTGAAAAGGCACTTGGAGTAATAATGGCCAAAACTTTTCAAACTTGGCAAGAGACCTAAAACTATAGGTTCAAGAAGCCAAGTGAACCCCAAACAAAGAAGTTCATGTCAAAACGCATCATAATTAAACATCTGAAAACTAAAGACAAGGAAAAATATTCTTGAAAGCACTGAGAGAAATGACCTCTTACCTATAGGGGAAAAACAATTAGAATGACAGCCAGTTTCTCATCAGAAATCATGAAGGCCAGAAGAAGGTGGCACAATATTTTCCAAGGCTAAAAAATACTATCAATACAGAATCCTATATTCAGAGAAAATATCCTTTGGGAAGGAAGGGGAAATCAAGACACTCTCAAATGAAGGAAAAGTAAGAGAATGTTTTGCTAGGAGACCTATCCTAAAAGAATGACTAAAAGTTCTGTAAACTGAGGAAATGATAAAGGGACAATGTCAGGAAGCAAAAACATGGTAAACAAAAACACAAGTAAAAACAATATATTTTCCTTTTACTCCTGAGTCTTTAGAGTTAATGTTTGACAGTTGAAACCAAAAAATACAACACTATTTAATGGTTCTAAGTATATGTAGAAAAAATATTATGACAATTATATTATAAATGGGGAGTGATAAAGGAAGGTAAGATTTCTGTATTTTACTCAAATTAAATGATACAAGTAGACTGAATGTATACATATATATACACACACATATAAAATATAGTATATATATTTGTGTGTGTATGTCTATATATAGAACAACCTCTAAAAAGCTATATTGTTTAAAAGATACACTCAAAAACATAGTTAAATCAAAATGTAGTAAAAAAAATGTTGAGGTAACCTACAGTAAGACAAGGAGAAGAAAACAGAGAAATGAAAACACAGAAAATGAAGAAATGGCAGACTTAAGTCGATATTTTGATTAACTGTAAAGGGTCTAAAGACATGAGTTAAAGACAAAGATTGACATAATGGATTAAAATGCATAACTCAACTATATGCCATCTACAAGAAACCCAATTTAAACATGATTAAGCAGGTTGAAAGTAAAAGGGTAGAAAAAACATATGTGGAAAAATTAATTGTAAGGAAGCAGGAGTGGCTATATTAATATCATATAGAGTAGATTTCTGAGCAAAGAAAATTACCAGAAAGGAACATTCTTTGATGATAAAAGGGTCAAATTATCAAGACGATGTAGAAATCTTATATATTCAGCAAACAACAAGGTTGTAAAATATGTGAACTAAAAACATAGAACTAAAAGGAGAAATAGATAAATCCACAATTACAGTTGGAGACTTCAACATCCATTTCTCAACAATTGACAGAACGCTGGATAAAAAGTCATCGAGGTCATCGATGAACTCAACAACACCATCCAATTAGGAATCTAATCCATATGATAGAACATTCTACTCAACAGTAGAATATACTGTCACCTTCAACTTGATAAGGAGCATCTATTTAAAAAAATCTTAAAGCTAATGCCATACTTATTAGTGAAAGATTGAATGCTTTCTTTCTAAGATTAAGAACAATGCAAGAATGTCCACCGTCACTACTTTTACGGAATATAGTACTAGAAATTCTAACTAGCATAGTAAGGCCAATGATATCTCCAGTTTACCCACTAGCTGACCGCAGGTACATGAGCAAGCCCAGTCAAGGTCAGCTAGACCAGAAAAATTGCATAGGTGAGCACAGCCTAAATTGTCTACCTGCAGAATCATGAGCTAAGTAAATGGTTGTTGTTTTAAGCCAGAGAGTTTGGGATGGTTTGTTACACAGCAATAGCTAACTAATGTAGGAAGACTCAGTATTCTAAATATATCAGTTCTCCATTAATTTACAAATTAATTAATCTACAAATGAGCTTATAAATGTAGCACTATCCTAATGGAAGTTTTTCTTTTAACTAGGTAAACTTATTGTCAAGTTCACAGGGAAAAATAAATGAAATAGAAAAGCAAGAAAACTCTAAAGAATAAGGGCAGGGACACTCCTTCCTACATATTAAAGCTTGTTATATAACCTCAGTTCTTAAAGTAGTGTAGTGCTGGTGCATCATTAGACAATCAAACAAATGGAGCAGGATTAAAAGTTCAGAAATTCAGTATATGATATAGGTGAAATGTCAGTTCAGTGGAGAAAATTATTGACCGTCCATCAATAGTTTTGGGATAATTAAGTCTCCAAAGTGTGTGTGTCAAGGGGTAGTTTGCTCTTCAGAAGTTAAGAGGAAAAACGGCAAGACACAGAATGGGAGAAAATGTTGACAATACATTTGTCTGCCAAAGAATTTGTATTCAGATTATATGAAGGACTCACCAACTCAATAATAATGCAATTAAATGAAAACATGGACAAAATATTTGAAGAAATGCTTCACTAAAGAATATATACAAATGGCCAATGAGCTCATGAAAATATTTAGAATTAGCTACCAGGGAAATGCACATGAAAACCACAACGCAGTAGCACTGTATACCTGTTTTAAAATTAAGAAGACTGATGATGCCAAGTGTTGGCAGTGAGGTATATAATAACTGGAACTCTCATACATTGCTGATAAGGATGTACTATAATGGTCACAAAACTAGAATGCAGTTTGTAAAAAAAGTTCAACATACAGCTACCATGCCACCCAGCACTTCTGCTCTTAGAAATCCAGGGGAAATGAAAGAATATGTCCATACAAAGACTGCACAGGAGTGTCCATAGTAACTTTATTCACAGTAGTCCAAAACTGGGAGCAACCCAACTTGCTGTCAATAGGTAAATGGGTAAAAAAAATAATTATGGTATATTCATAAAATGGAGCACTACTCGGCAGTAAAAAAGGAATAAATTACTGATGACATACAACGTTAAAATCTGTATGCTGCTAAACCAAGATGGTGGAGGAGTAGGAGGACTTGGAGTTCATCTCTTTTCACAAATGCATCACAAATACATCTACAGATGGAACAATTCTCACAGAACACTGGCTGAACACTAGCAGAAGACCTTGGACACTGGAAAGGACAAGAAAGACCCCCACATAACTGGGTAGGACAAAAGAAAGAAGGGAAAAAGAAGAGGAGAGGAAGCAGGATGGGATCTGCGCACTTGGGGAGGAGCTGAAGCAGAGGAGAGGTTCCTGTATCTGGAGAAGCCCCCTCACCGACGAGGAAATCAGTTGGGACAGAAGGGGATCATCTGAGGCTCTCAGAGGAGCATGAAACGGCTGGTCTGTGGCAGATAGAACAGAGTAAGATCTACACAGATTGTCCGTGCCACAGCCCCGTGCATCCCAGACTGGGACGTGAGTCCACCAGTGCACACGGGGGCTGAGAGCTGGAACGTGGGGATTGGAGAACAAACCCAGGGGGAGGACTGCTGTTGGCTGCGAGGAGACAGCCAGAGGGGATGGGAGAGAGGTAATCCACAACTGGGAATGCTTGTGGAGGAAACCCAGACTGCCATAGAAGCAAGGTGCCACTGTTAAGTGACGCGCAGGGGGTGGAACCACCATTGAAGCCTCTCTCTCCCCATGCACTGGCCCCCTGCCCCGCCAAGTGCTAGGAAAAGCCCCCACCAGAGCTGACCTTCTCATGCCTGCTGCCAGGTGCTAGGAAAAGACCCCACCAGGGCTGACCTTCTTGAACCAGCTGCCAGGCGCTAGGAAAGGCTCCCACTAGGGCCAGATCTCTCACGCCCATGGCTGCCAGCTTTCCCATACACTTGTCGCCAGCAGGGCCCCTGCAAACCAGGCAGCTGTGCCACCTCCACGTCCTGTCCCCACCGGGGCAGACATGAGTGCTCCAGGGCAGTCTCAGGAGCAGACTCCTGTGGATGGCCCATGTGCAGAGGTGGGGCTAAAACCACAGATGAGCCCCAGGGGCGGGGCGACTAAGGAAGAGGAACAAAAACCTTTCCATGCAGCTGCACAAACCGCAGATTAAATCCCTGCAGTTGGCCTGGTAAACCCTGTGTCTGGAATATCTGAATGGACGAGTGTTCCCATAACTGAAATCAGTCTAGCTTTAGCTGCTGTGGACTTTGGGGACTAGTACACATGGGAGTTGGGCCAGGTCAGAGTCTGAGCTGCCCCCACAGTGCCCACAGAGGGACCAGAGACTTACTTAGGGGTTTTGGAGGGCCTCCTGGGGAGGTGAAGGTTGGCTGTGACTCACGGTGGGGAGAAGAACACTGACAGCTGAGACCCTAGGAAAATATAATTATTACTGTTTTTTTATGTTTTGTTTTGTTCTTTTCTTCTGTTTTTTAAATTTGTTTTTACTTTTTATTTAGTGTAAAAATTTTTAAATATATTTTTAATTCTTTTATATTTCTATTTCTGTGTTACTTTTTTGCTGTTCTGTTTTTTCCTTGTTTTTTTTCTTTCCTTTGTTCTATTTGTTCTTATCTTTTTTATAATTTTTTTTCTCATTTTTGTGTCCTGTTTTCTTTGCTTTTTCCTTCAGTTTGCATTCTGCTTTTTGTCACTAATATATAGTGACAAAAAAACAGATCAGTGTTTGCTTGAGGCCAGGTATAAAGTGAGGGGTGGTTTGCTTGGGGCCAGGAATCTTCTGGCGAAAATGGAAATATCCTATTTGTGATGGTGGTTTCACTGGTAAATACACTTATCAAAAGTTAATGAAGTGTATACCATAAATGAGTACAATTTATTTTATGTAAATCGTAACTCAGTATAGGTGATATTTAAAAACCCAAAAGCTTAGTTAGAAATGTATTAAAAATGCAGGAAGCCAGACACTGTCATGTGCTGCCAATGGGAAAGTGAACTGGTCAACCCTGGGGAGTTCGGCTTGGTCTTATCTATCAAAATTATGAACACAGTGGCACCTTTGACTCAACTAGTC
This sequence comes from Aethalodelphis obliquidens, assembly GCF_003676395.1. Classification (NCBI taxonomy): domain Eukaryota; kingdom Metazoa; phylum Chordata; class Mammalia; order Artiodactyla; family Delphinidae; genus Aethalodelphis; species Aethalodelphis obliquidens. The sequence continues at coordinate 10,691,777 of NW_020838006.1, forward strand.
CACTTTCAGGAACTTATCCCACTTCCACACTTCGTAAATGACGTGTTTGCAAGTTTACTAGTTGTAGCATTATTTGTAATAGCAAGCAATAAGGAAATGGTTAAATTAACCTTGGTACATTGATGCAATGAAATACTTAAGCAGTTGTGACTTCAGTCTTTCGTTGCGACTTAAGAATGAGGGAGATCTTTGAGTACTGACACGGAATATCCTCCAAGACATTTTAAGTGACAAGAGCAAGGGGCTTGACAATGTGTATTATGCTGAGAAAAGAGTAAGAAAGTGTATGTTCAGGTTTGCTTATATTTATTTGCATACAGTGTCGGGAAAGATACATAAGAAATTAATAATAGTGATTATCTTATGGGGAGAACAGGAGGTGACGAGGGGGAGAAAGGGGACAAGGAGACTCTTCCCTATACACTGATAACATTTTATTTTTGAACTAATTTATAATAAATCAATAAATAGAAATTTAAAGCTATTTTAAGATAAAGTCCTGAGTAGATTTTTTGTAAAGAAAACTGGAAAAATAAGAAGATTACACAAAGGATTTCTAAAATATTATAAGATGGTAGATATTCTTCCTGGGACAAGATTTTATTAAGTTTGGATCCAATCGTGTTTTGCTTTGCTTCTGTATTTCTAATAGTTAATTGTATTTCTTAGAATTAGACATTGTTATTAAGTAGTGATCACCAAGTGCTGTACATAAAAAGAAAGAAAGAAAGAGAGAAAGAGGGAAAGAAAAGAAAGAACGATGGTCACAATGTTTCCATAGTCCATACTCGGTAATACACACCAGTTTCCTTCATGGGACCCTAGTTCAGTCTCCTTAGTAGGTCTCAGTGGGGCCTGGCATCTGTATTTTTCTGAAGTTCTACAGGTGATTCGGTAAATGCTGCTTGGAAGGGATCATTATCGCTGGTGCTTTGGGTATGGCTGAACCAGATGTGGTATATGGTCTGTCAAAGTAGAAGGACCGTTTCACGAAATGAATTCTATTCGAAATCATACCTAACTGTTTTTGAATGTGAAACATTCTCTCCGGCGTCCCTAGTTTAGATTCCCTTTAGCTATGCATAGAGTCAAGTAACTTTAATAGTGTATTTTTCTTGGATGTGTTCCCAATTCAGGTCCCTGGCCACCTCCATTTGGGAAGATAGAACATACTGTTTGGGATATTCAACCCAAAAGTAACTGAAATACCTCTAACAGTATGGCTTTTTTGAGCTAACGAAAATCATGGCATTATAGAGAAAAAGTTGTACATGTCCTTGGAATGTTTAGAACTAAGGAAAGACTTCAGATAATACGAAAAAGGATGAGGAAATATGGAAGCGGTCCTTATGGTCTTTAATTTCACATTTTCTTTTTCTTTCAGTTGGCTTTTGAAACAATGAGTGTTATATCTGTGGTCACTAACTGTGCTCTGATTGGAATGTCACCACAAGTGAATGCACTCTTTCCAGAGTCAAAAGCCGACCTCATTTTGATCGTAGTAGCAGTGGAGGTAAGTGAACATTTAGACCTGTTTTAAATAGTCTCTACGTCAGATGCCTGTGTTATTCTAAGGCAGTGATGTCCCTGGCTGTCAGTGATGGGCAGTTTAGCGACATGCATTTACTGGTAAGAAAGCAAAGTGGCTCAGGTAATAGGAACACATGAGGATCCAGGCTGTCCATTCCTGGTTATTGACTACTACAAAAAAGTCACCGTGGTGCTAACAGGACTGATTTTTCCAGCCTTTGTGCTGGCCTGTCTAGCGTTGAGGAGATAAATCCTATTTGAAATAGAATTCTATAGATCTAATGGGTTTTTTTTCAGTCTGTTTGAGGGTGAGGGAATCTGTCGCTTCCACTTTCTAAAGCAGATAAATCCTAAGAAATGCTTTTTGATCATGACTTAAGTCTCATTTGCAATAGGTGTGGGATTCATTGCAAAACACTCTGAAACTCCAAAATGTAACGTGTAGGAAGACTCATAATTTCACATACCAAGTACAAGTAGGCTGTCTGTGTACTTTTTAGATATTTGTCTTGTTTATCATGTTTCTGAATACAGATTACCGTAACATCTTGAAAATTAAGCACTAACCAGTTTGCAAATGGAAGAATTTGCAGGAATTTTTTTGTTGCTAGTGATTATAGTTGTCAGGAATATTGTGATCTTTCATTTTTAGATACTAAAAAAATAGAGCAGTAGTGGAGATTTATCAAAGTAGAATTTAGTAGGGTCATAGAGCAGTGATTCTGGACTTAGGGCTGACCGTAAGAAATGGAATTGTGAACTTGTACATTTGTAATGGTGGCTAAAGAAATATATTCTCCTTTGCTCTGTTTGCTCTTTTAGTGTATTTGATAGGAATCTGTGTTCATGATAGAAGCTGTACGTAGAGTATGCATTTTGGAGAATGATTTTAGACAGCAGCAACTAGGAAGGGAAAGCATGGCCTTGCAGGTAAAAGTAGGTCTGTTTTGAATTTTGTGAGTTGAACAGGATTTTGGAGAGCGATTTGCAAGGCAATTTATTACCTGTGGCAGTAAGAGAACAAAACAGAGGTACCTTAGACAGGGGATGGCCAGCTGGCCAGGCTCACAGTGCATCTTCTTGATTTAAGATATGGCCCTTAACTTTGCAGATCTTGGAAGCTGTCTTTGCCAGCACATCCAGAGCTAATAAGGCTTTGTGGCTGACTTACACTTAATCATGAGACTCATAGGGGACTGACCAGAATACCAGGTAGTTAATCTACCATAAGGAGACTTTTCCAGTGCTTATAACCGTAGGTGTTAAAGTAGAAGTGGAGGGTTTCCTTGGTGGCGCAGTGGTTAAGAATCCGCCTGCCAGTGCAGGGGACACCGGTTTGAGCCCTGGTCCGGGAAGATCCCACATGCCGCGGAGCAGCTAAGCCTGTGCGCCACAACTACTGAGCCTGTGCTTTAGAGCCCGCAAGCCACAATTACTGAGCCTGTGCTTTAGAGCCTGCACGCCGCAGCTACTGAAGCCCATGCGCCTAGAGCCTGTGCTCTGCAATAAGAGAAGCCATCGCAATGAGAAGCCCACACACTGCAACGAAGAGTAGCCCCCGCTCACTGCAACTGGAGAAAGCCCGGGCTCAGCAGCGAAGACGCAATGCAGCCAAAAATAAATAAATTAAATAAATAAATTTTAAAAAATAAATAAAAAAGTAGAAGTGGAATTGGTTGTTAGAAGATTTCTTGGTAACTTTAGAAGCAGAGCAGGAGGAGTGTAATAGTCTTGAGAGACGCAGGATACCTGAAAACCATCCCTTCCTTCAAACAGAGCAGAGCGCTTTCATGAGCCGGATCTTGGTGTCCATCGCCAACTTCGGAGCAATGCTGGATGATTTCAGTACTGCCCACTTCTTGAGTTTGCCTTCACTTTCTCTAGACTTTTGGCTGGCCCGGTCTTCCTGAATATTCCCATTAATTAGACCACTGTCTTCTTTTGTATTGGTGATCTCTTAATCAGATTGCCACACCCTGCTTCTTAATTAATGTGGGAGATTTCCTGGCCCATAAGACTGTCCTGTAAATGGCTAACCTCAAGTGTTGCAGACTGATTTTGCTGGCTAATCCTCATGTATTCACTTCATCTGCAAGTTTTAACGTGTACTTTGTTGTTCCCCTGAGCTAACCCTTATGCCTCCTCTTACATTTTTAGTCTCTTCATATAGTATTAAAGTAACTGTTTTACTGTCATTATCTAAACTGGTTCCTTAGAGTACAACAGAAATAAGCCTCTATTTAAAAATCTTGTGAGGAGAAACCTTAGGGTTTTTTTTTTTTTAATTTTATTCATTTTTTTGGTTGCCTTGGGTCTTCGTTGCTGCGCGCAGGCTTTCTCTAGCTGCGATGAGCGGGGTCTACTCTTTGTTGCGGAGCGCAGGCTTCTCATTGTGGTGGCTTCTCTTGTTGTGGAGCACGGGCTCTAGGTGTGTGGGTTTCAGTAGTTGTGGCACGTGGGCTCAGTAGTTGTGGCACGCGGGCTCAGTAGTTGTGGCTCACGGGCTCTAGAGCACAGGCTTAGTAGTTGTGGGACACGGGCTTAGTTGCTCCACGGCATGTGGGATCTTCCCTGACCAGGGCTCAAACCCCTGTCCCCTGCATTGGCAGGCAGATTCTTAACCACTGTGCCACCAGGGAAGCCCCAGGATTTTTTTTAATTAAAAAGAAAATTTTAGATTTTTTTTTAAAGCTTGATTGAGTATGCAATGTAAAATTGAATAAAAGACAAAACGATCATTATTTTATGTTGGTAACTCAGTGTCATGTTACAACTTTTGTGTATTTACTGCCATCTAGTGTTTCCTTTAAAAACTCATGAGACTTCAACACTACTTTTATTTGCGTAATAGTTGCAGAAATTTATTACAGACTGACCAAGAGAATAGCCTACCAGTATGTGAAACCATATGATAGAATCATATGAAATGCCGTTTTGTGGGTTAAAAATAGTCAAATATTGGGAATTTCATAAAATTCAGCCCACAGCATTAAGTCAGTATCTAAATAATTTCTCTTAAATAATCATCATTATCTTCACTTCTGAGACAAATTTAGCTCACTTCTTTGATGTAATTTCAAGGAAAGGATCACTATGTTAAATGCAGAATTACACAAAGATCTCCATTTCCTAAAAGATAGAAATGGCCTAAAATCCTCTAAATATCAAATGTTTGATAATCTTTCATTTTAGCGTTAAATGCATTCACAGTTTTCTTCTAATTTTACACTTGGCAAGACGCAGCAAACATATTGAATGCTAACAATTCACCTACTAAATGCTGTTCTTTTTCTAGGGTGAAAATGAATTAACTCACCTAGAAGTTGCACTGCATTTCTGATGGTTAGGTTCTGGTGACCAGCAAGCCAGTCTGCACCATGCACGTTTAATTGGTAGTTTTAAAAATATCACTGAATTGCAGTTTATTTTACAAAAGAACGTAAGTTAGGTAATTTTCTGTCTAGTGCTGCTCAGAAACAGTTGATTCTCATCTCTTTGTAATGACTAGAGGTGTCTTCTGAGAGTGGACTGAACCCTTAGGGTTCTTTTGTGCCCCGACTCACAGCCTTTATTTTCCTATTTAAAAAAAAATTTGTTTCGTACTTAAAGAAAAGTTGCAAGCATAATACAGATAATCCCTATATATCCCTTTATTAGGAGTCACTAATTTTGAACATTCTGCCGTATATGTGCTTGCTCTCTGTCTCTTGACTGATTTACCTCTGTATTTGTATGTACATATAGATATTTCAAACTATCGAGATTCTATTTCTGTACTGCCTCTTAATGCACTGTGGCCCTGGGCCAGTCACCTTGTCTTGTAAGCTCGTCTCCTTGACTGCGTATTGAGCCCAGTGCAGCATCCTTTCCAGGGATGCTCTGAGGAGTGTAGTAGAAATGGCACATGTGTAACCCTAATCACAAGTGTCTGGCATGGAGCAGGTGCTGAACAAATTGCAGGTCTTGTTATCACTCTTACAAGGCAAGATACTGTACATGTAAAATGCCAAACACAGAGCTGGGCACTTGATCAAGGTACAGTGCATGTGAGCTGCAGTTCTAACCATCTCTGCAATGGCAGAATGAAGCTTTTGTTATCTTTATTATCATTCTATCATCATTTGTTAAGCAGGCAGTATAGCAGCATGGTAGTAGCTTGGGGTGTCAGAGTCAGGAGGTAGATGAATTAGAATTTCAGCTCTTCCCCTTAATCTCTGCACACCCTGGTTTCCTTAGATGTAAAATGAGAGCATTGGTATTGTACACAAGAAGTGATGTAACCAGGTCTGACACAGAGGAGGAGGTGAAAAAGTGATGACTTCACAGTACCACCGTTGTTAATGAGTTAATCCTTTAGCAGTTGACTCATGTCTCCATCAGCTCATTCATGCATTTCCCTGGGCTTGGTTCTTCATAATAACACCGAATTGGTTTTGTTTGTGCTGAAGTTTCTTACTTAAGTATTAATTGCCTTCTCTTAGGTGCCTGTTTCCATCGCGTGATATGATTCCATTTTTCTTCTCTCTTCCTGGTCTTGTTCCCACATCTGAATTCAGCCCTCCCTCCCACCCATCCATCACGCATCAAGTCTTGCTGATTCTGGCTTCTGAATATCTGTTGAGTTTCTCTTCCCTGTTACCATTGGCATGGTTTGAGTTTAGGCTCTCACCATTTCTCATCTAGACTTATTTTTTAACAGCTTTTGGAGCTATAAGTCACATAACCATACAGTTCACTCATTTCAGATATACATTCCACGCCTCTTACCTGGACTTTTACAGCAGATCCTCACCAGCCATCTGGTTTTCACGCTTTCCCTCCCCTGCCTCGTGCTCTCTACTTCTGGAGTGGTTATTCTAAAATGAAATTCTGATCACATTTCTCCTCTGCTCACAGAAGAAATGCCCAAGTTAAATATCAGGTTCTTTATAACTTCCTTTTCCCCTTCACCTCCCCTGCTGCCCCATCTCACCCTTGGACATGCCGGAGCCCTTCCTACAAGTTGCTATTAGCATTTACTAAAACTGTACGGCAATCATGTGTGTCTTCCACCAGACTGAGCTTCCTGAGAGCAGGGGCAAGGACAAGCACGTAATAATACTCAATAACTGAGAAGTGGCCATTGAATTACTTTAACTCTTTGTTTTCAAGTGATTAAGCAATCGCTTGTTAAATGTTAATGAATGAATGAGTCACATATAGTTGTTGTTTTTTTTCTTCAGTGAACATACAGTTAGTGTTAGCTATTTGAGAATTAACTTCAACTTTTTAATTAAAGATTCTGCTGTACCTTTGGGAAGTACACTAACAAAACCCCTATGGCAAAATATGAAAATTATGTTATTTATAAGAAAAGGTGAACTGAATTAGGCAGTATGGTAAAGTGATTAAGAACATGGGCACTGGATTCAAATCCTGATTCCAGTTTGACAGGCTATGTGTCTTTGAACGACGTTGAACAATTCAGTACAATTGGTATGCAGATACTGAATAAGTGCACGTGGTATGCTTACCACAGTGCTTGGCAACATGAAGTATTCAGTATTTGTTAGTAATTGTTGTTGTCTCAGAAAAAAAGATCTGTTCTCATAAAAGTCTCTTCACCTGGTTGAAAGGTCTGATTAAATTCAGAGATTTCAATTTAAAAACTTGCCTAGGAAGGAACCCACAACTAACTCTTCACTGCACTTCCCAGTGTGGGACCATGTGTTGGGTTCTCCACTTCCCAGTGTGGGACCATGTGTTGGGTTCCTAAGAAGGTAAATAAGGTTTTTGACCTTGGATTAGGGTACTTGGGATGGAATTATTGAACTGGGTTTTTTCCTTCTTCCTTTTGCTTCATCGATTCCTGTGATAATCTTGGTAATTTTCTCATCTTTCTATGGGCTGCCCCCCTCTTCGGTTTGATGAAACATTGCTCTGTGTTCTCTTAATGGTGTGGGAATAATTAAAGACAGTCAAGGTAAATTCTTTCATTGGATATGTATTCATTGGGTGCTTACAATATGCCGGGCATTACCAAGATACAGCCCTGCCTTTAGAAGTGCTCACAGAGAGAATCCTCTGAGAGAGAAATCACAGTGCAGTAGAAGGCCTCTTTCCTAACCTTCCCCAGCTCTCTCCATCCCCTCCTGACAGACTTCCGACTGGCATAGACTCTCCCAGCTTGCTGGGTGGGAGCCATGGGCAAGATGTCCACTCGCTGAGTTAAGTGCTTACCAAGAAGCACTTTGTTCCCAAATCTGTTTATGTGTGGTCTTCTCGTTACTGTGATTGGCATAATTTAATTAAATGGAATGAAAACTGATGAAATGTGTGTGCTAAAATAGAGAAAGCCGTCATTTCCGTGAAAACCTTTGGAAAGACTCCATAAAGACAAACTACTATCAGATGGGTAAAGATGAGTCAACTATAAAAGATTAGGGAAAATCATAAAAAATATGGGCAGCTTCCAGATTCTGTTTTTATATTGCTTCACAAGTGTCTTTCAATTTTCACTCTTTGTTAAAGAAAACAAACCTGGGAATCTTTGACATTGTATCATGGGTGTTATTTATGCCTAGAAGACAGTGAGAAGCTCCATCACTGGATCCTACTCAGAGGAAAGGCCTTGGCTCCACATTAAAAGATTTGCAAATAAATGTATACATTTAAATGTTTGTTAAAATAAAATATTAAAGATAGGCATTTTTTTTAATGGGTCCTCATTTTAGCTAACTTTTTTGGTTAACTGAGGAATTACTGACCCAGGTGAGCTGCCTAAAGGAGCTTCTGTCCTCGGGGAATAGGGGATTAGGGGCCTGGCTTTTTTTATTTTTATTTTTTTTTGCGGTACGCGGGCCTCTCACTGTTGTGGCCCCTCCCGTTGCGGAGCACAGGCTCCGGACGCGCAGCTTCAGCGGCCATGGCTCACGGGCCCAGCCGCTCCGCGGCATGTGGGATCCTCCCGGACCGGGGCACGAACCCGTGTACCCTGCATCGGCAGGCGGACTCCCAACCACTGCGCCACCAGGGAAGCCCAGGGGCCTGGCTTTTAAGTTTGTCAATTAATGGGAAATATTGGTTTGTTGAAGGACCCAGTGCCCTTCAAAGTGATGATTAGTATATAATCTGTTTAAATGTGACTTTGTTGATATCCGAGTTTTGCAAATTACTTTCCATTCTTTTTTTTTTTTTTTTCTTACTCTGCATTCTTTTAAGGTGATAACAGTGGTTATAACCTGTTTCTTATCCTGGAAAGTTTAGGAAAAGGCAGGTCTCTGAAAGAGATCAGTTTATACTCGGAATGAAGTTGTTTTCAGATAAGAATTTTGGAAGCATTAAGAATTAGAAAGCTTGACAGTTTCTCTACACTCTTAAGTTATAATTTCTACCTTATTTAAAGTAAAATTGCAGAACATGCTGTATATCCATATTCAAACGTAAATACGCCAGATATCCACAAAGAAAATGACTTGGGTTATTCGTCTTTGAGGACTGTCACTCAGGTCTCCTCTCAGTTGGCACTTTCAAAGCCTCCTGTCAAGTACCTGCTCCCTCTGATATCTCCTATTACATCCTAGCCTGTGCCCCGCCTTCAGCCACAGACCTGCTAAGTGCACTGGCTTCCACTCGAACTTACCTGCTGACTGCCTCTTTGCATGACATTGAACTTCCCTTTCTGATACATAAACCAGTTCACAGTCAAACTTGCCTCCTTTCTCTGCTTTTCTCTTTTATTCCTTTGGAGAATGGGAGATAAGAAAGCATTTTGGTTTCATTTTTTTTTTCCTAAGATGGAAAGCAAGTTGTGCTTCAGAAAATTGAGAGTAGACTTTAAGAACATAAGAAATCTCCACTCTTTATAGTATTGGATGGGATGTTGAGAAGTACCAATCCAAGGGGAATACATTTGGGGAGGCCTTGTATGGCAGGGGACCTCTTTTGAAGGAAGAGTGGGACATTGGGGCAGCTCCAGAGGGAGGAGTGACTTGGGAATGGTGTGGTCACAGGCCATGTGGGTTTGCTTAGGGAGAGTGAAGAGCATGAATTGGGGTATAGGGGTAATGGATGGGGAAATGGGTGGAGGGCTCAGAGCTCATGAGGAAAACTTTACATTGCATGTACATTTCATTGTAAAGTGGTCCGTTTCAACATGCTCAGAGGCAGGACTGCAATATTCATTTCCCCTCATTAATGTCAACTCTACTTGGCTATTCCCAGTGATACATGAAAATGAATAGCTTGAAGATTGAATCTACCGTATCTCCCCTCCTTTCCTTACTAGGGAGTAGGTGCCGCATGTGGGTATGAGGAGGTTGAAGTGGGTTTATGCCTGAGGAGGCTGACCCTGCGGGTGTAGACAGCATTGGCTGTCCTCTGCCCTGGGCCACACCTGCGCCCTCCTGTGTCTCAGTGGTCCCAGTAGCTGCCAGGTTTCTCTGCTCTTTCCACAAGGGTCCAAAAGCTGGAGTCCGCCACGACCTCTTTTCCACTGTCCTCCAATCCACCTTGTCTTTTTGGTTCCTGCAGTCCTGTTGGTTAGGTCCCAGTTCTTTATGCCTGCCAATCCTTATAGTTTATTTCTTCTGCCAGAAATACAAAACTGTCAGAATAGTTGTTCTTAAGGACCTGTTCTTTCAGCTTTCCATCTGTGCTTTCATATAACTTGTTTTATTTCCGTTTAACATGCTGTTTCTGGGTTGCTGGTCTACACTGGAAAGACAAAGAAGAAAAATTACACTCTTGCCCTCTAAGGAGACCTCAACTCACAGGCAGAGCATTTCAGTAGTCATTTTTGATGCCTATCTTCTTGCTTTTCCCCTCAATTAAAACAGTGCCTTTAAATCCATGTTTCTCAGCATCTGGACCCTGCTTAATCACCCCTCTCCTTTAGGAAAGTTCTCCCACATTAGCAGTACCCAAATCCAAAATGTTGTGTTTGTCCTCTAGGTCGAATCTCACTTCAAGAAACCCTTCACTGTTTTTTTTTTACACTGGAATTCTGTATCAAAGATTGAACCAGGTTTGAATATCATTTTTTAGTGCCATAGATTTTGATGTATTAACTGGATTTGGTGAAATGGTATCAATTTGACCAGTTAACCTTTTTTCTAGTTATTTTTATATGTCATAATTACTCTTTTATTTTGTCGTTATTTCTGTTTTCCTTCTTCCACGCCCCTCCCACTTTAGTCTGTAGCCTAAAAGGTTCAAAGGGGCTTTAGTGTCTTTTGTAGTCCCCCAAGGGGCTGTGTTCTAAAGATCGGTTAAATTAGAAATCACGTGAGAGTGTTTTTGCAGACTCCAAGGTGCTTATAAATGTAAGATGTTAATATCACCACTGTAATTTCTTCCTAGGTAATAAAATGTGTTCCCAATCCCATTATGTTATAAATGTTACTAAAAGTGGACTATTTTCAAAGATGTTAAGAATCATGAAAGGAAGGGAGAGAAAGATTTTAAATGTTGATTACTTTGTAAGAAAACGTCTTTTTATCTTACATATTTTAGTTGAAAGCCCTTCTCTTCCAATTGAAAGAATGTAAATGCCATGTTTTACACACACACACACATTCATACATACATATATATACATATATGTGTGTGTGTGTGTATTTTTTTAATAAGATATGCCTGTTCTGAGCCTGAAGATCAAGTTTCTCCTCTGGCAGCTTGAGCACAAGGTGGAGGATGAGCTGCAGAAAACGTAAAGACATGATTATCCCCATGCTTCTGTCAGTGGGCCCCAGCTGGGACCATTTCTGCATGTGCACTAAGATTGTAGTGCTTCCATTATCCTTTCTAGTTCAGCACTTCACGGGAAAACTAATTGGCACCATCTGTGCTAATAATTAAATCTGTGATGTGGTCACTGGTGCACAAGGAATTCAGGTTGAGGGAGTGTTTCACAGCAGAAAGGTGGTGGGATTGGAGCAGAAAAAGAATATAATTTATTAATAGTCTTTCATGATGAGTTGTAGAAAAGGAACCACAAGGAAAAAGAGCAGCTGTCTTTTGGGTCAGTGATATCCTTCCACTGAGGTTTTAGGAAGGATGGAGGAGCAGGACTATGGAGAGAGCTCATTGCAGTGTCTTCTCTTTGCTCTTACATCTGTCCTGTAGATTTTTGTCATCTGCATCCAGTCTAAATTCGAGCACTGCAATTTACTGAGGGTGGTTGTCAGGGAGTTAGCAGTAAGGTGAATGACTACGAAGGTACAGCACAAGGGCATTTTTTGGAGTGACAGAATTGTTCTTTATCCTGATTACGGTGATAGTTCCACAGCTAAGTGCATTTGGTAAAACTTAAAGAGCTGTGCACCAAAAGGAGTGATTTTTACTCCATGTAAATGAAAAAGTAAAATTTTAAAAGTATAAAAATTTATTGAAAAACATGCTTTGGAAAATCTTTTGTCTCTGCCTCAGAATATGTTCACGATGAAAGAAGTATTTTTTCCCCAAAAGTAATAAAGAAACAACCTAATACCAATTAATCTAAAATTTGAATTTACATAGCAAGTGGCTGTTTTCAAACTCCAAATAAGATTTCATAATTGAATTTTTAGAGATAGTGCTAAAAGGTTTAAGAGAAGTAGGCTTCTTTGGCTTTTCTTTTTTGAGCCCTCATAACTTTGTTTCAACATAAAAGGAGCTGCTCATCTTGAGTATATTTTTTGCTGATGAGAGGAAATTAAGGAGGTGAGCCACAGTTCTCAGACATTGGAGAATTCACTGGTCATGCTAAGAACAGAAAGGATCAGCTGTTTTTATATTTTATTGTATTCAGACTTTTCTGAATGTGGGTCATGCAAAAAAAATGCAAACAATTATGTGGAAAGTAATATGCACTGCTCTTAAGCCTTTTAAAGGCACAAGGTATTCTTCCTGTGCTTCTAGAATCAGCAGGATTGTAGGACAAATAGGAAGCAGCACAGTAGGAACAAGTAAATGAGGGATGAAGATTGATGTCAGTTAGTGGAATCATTAAAAACCATAAAGTTTGTACTTGGTAATTTTTTTTCTCTGCCATCTATTTTCTTTTCTTTTCTATTCTATACATAGTATCAATAGTGTATATATGTCAATCCCACCTCCCAGGTCATCCCACACCCCCTTGCCCCCTCTGTTTCCATACGTTTGTTCTCCACATCTGTGACCATTTCTGCTTTGTAAGTAAGATCGTCTACAACAATTTTTTCAGATTCCACATATATGTATTAATATATGATATTTATTTTTCTGACTTACTTCACTCTGTATGACAGTCTCTAGGTCTGTCCACGTCTCTACGAATGACCCAATTTCGTTCCTTTTTATGGCTGAGTAATATTCCATTGTATATATGTACCACATCTTCTTTATCCATTCCTCTGTTGATGGACATTTAGGTTGTTTCCATGTCCTGGCTGTTGTAAACAGTGCTGCAGTGAACATTGGGGTGCATGTGTCTTTTTCAGTTATGGTTTTCTCTGGATAGATGCCCAGTAATGGGATTGCTGGGTCACATGGAAGTTCTATTTCTAGTTTTTAAGGAACCACCGTACTATTCATAGTGGCAGTATCAATTTACATTCCCACCAACAGTACAAGAGGGTTCCCTTTTCTCCACACCAGCATTTATTGTTTGTAGATTTTGTGATGCTGGCCATTCTGACTGGTGTGAGGTGATACGTCATTGTAGTTTTGATGTGCATTCCTCTAATAATTAGTGATGTTGAGCATCTTTTCATGTGTTTGTTGGCCATCTGCATGCCTTCTTTAGAGAAATGTCTGTTTAGGTCTTCCACCCATTTTTTGATTGGGTTGTTTGTTTTTTTGATATTAAGCTGCATGAGCTGTATATTTTGCAGATTAATCTTCTGTCACTTGCTTTGTTTGCAAATATTTTCTCCCATTCTCAGTTTTATAGTGTCTGGCCTTACATTTAGGTCTTGAATCCATTTTGAGTTTATTTTTGTGTACGGTGTTAGGCAGTATTCTAATTTCATTCTTTTGCATGTAGCTGTCCAGCTTTCCCAGCACCATTTATTGAAGAGGCTGTCTTTGCTCCATTGTATATTCTGGAGTCCTTTGTCATAGATAAGGTGACCATAGTGTGCGTGGGTTTATCTCTGGGCTTTCTATCCTGTTCCATTGATCTATATTCCTGTTTTTGTGCCAATACCATACTCTCTTGATTACTGTAGCCCTGTAGTAGAGTCTGAAGTCAGGGAGCCTGGTTCCTCCAGCTCTGTTTTTTTTTGTCCTCAAGATTGCTTTTACTATTTGAGGTCTTTTGTGTTACCATACAAATTGTAAAATTTTTTGTTCTAGTTCTGTGAATAATGCCATTGGTAATTTGATAGGGATTGCATTGAATCTGTAGATTGCTTTGGGTAGTATAATCATTTTCACAATATTGATTCTTCCAATCCAAGAACACGGTATATCTCTCCATCTGTTTGTGTCCTCTTTGATTTCTTTCATCAGTATCTTATAGCTTTCTGCGTACAGGTCTTTTGCCTCCTTAGGTAGGTTTATTCCTAGGTATTTTATTCTTTTTCTTGCAATGGTAAATGGGATTGTTTCCTTAATTTCTCTTTCTGATCTTTCATTGTTAGTGTATAGGAATGCAAGAGATTTCTGTGTATTAATTTTGTACCCTGCGACTCTACTAAATTCATTGATTAGCCCTAGTAGTTTTCTGGTGGCATCTTTAGGACTTTCTATGTACAGTATCACATCATCTGCAAACAGTGACAGTTTTACTTCTTCTTTGCCATTTTGGACTCCTTTTATTTCTTTTTCTTTGATTGCCAGAGCTAGGACTTCCAAAACTATGTTGAATAATAGTGGTGAGAGTAGGCACTCTCGTCTTGTTCCTGACTTTAGAGGAAATGCTTTCACTTTTTCACCATTGAGAATAATGTTTCCTGTGGGTTTGTCATATATGGCCTTTATTATGTTGAGGTAGGTTGCCTCTGTGCCCACTTTCTGGAGAGTTTTTATCATAAATGGGTGTTGAATTTTGTCAAAAGCTTTTTCTGCATCTATTGAGATGATCATATGGTTTTTATTCTTCAATTTGTTAATATGGTGTATCACATTGATTGATTTGCATATATTGAAGAATCCTTGCATCCCTGGGGTAAATCCCATTTGATCATGTATGATCCTTTTAGTGTGTTGTTGGATTCGGTTTACTGGTATTTTGTTGAGGATTTTTGTGTCTATGTTCATCAGTGATATTGGCCTGTTATTTTCTTTTTTTGTGATATCTTTGTCTGGTTTTGGTATCAGGATGATGGTGGCTTCATAGAGTGATTTTGGGAGTGTTCCTCCCTCTGCTGTGTTTTGGAAGAGTTTGAGAAGGATAGGTGTTAGCTCTTTTCTGTTTGATAGAATATGCCTGTGAAGCTATCTGGTCCTGGAGTTCTGTTTGTTGGAAGATTTTTAATCCTCCAGTTTCAATTTCATTACTTGTCATTGGTGTGTTCATATTTTCTAGTTCTTCCTGGTTCAGTCATGGAAGGTTTACACCTTTCTAAGAATTTGTTCATTTCTTCCAGGCTGTCCATTTTATTGGCATATAGTTGCTTGTAGTAGTCTCTTATGATCCTTTGTATTCCTGCAGTGTGAGTTGTAATTTCTCCTTTTTCATTTCTAATTTTATTGATTTGAGTCCTCTCTCTTTTTCTCTTGATTGGATCCGGCTAAATGTTTATCAATTTTGTTTATCTTCTCAAAGAACCAGACTTTAGTTTTATTGATCTTTGCTATTGTTTTTTTTTTCATTTCTATTTCATTTCTTTCTGTTCTAATCTTTATGATTTCTTTCCTTCTACTAACTTTGGATTTTGTTTGTTCTTCTTTCTCTAGTTCCTTTAGGTGTAAGATTAGATTGTTTATTTGAGATTTTTCTTGTTTCTTAAGGTAGGATTGTATAGCTATAAACTGCCCTCTTCGAACTACTTTTGCTGCATCCCATAGGTTTTGGGTCATCATGTTTTCGTTGTCATTTGTTTCTAGGTATTTTTTCATTTTCTCTTTGATTTCTTCAGTGATCTCTTGCTTATTTAGTAGTGTATTGTTTAGCCTCCATGTGTTTGTGTTTTTTACATTTTTTCTTCCCCTGTAATTGCTTTCTAATCTCATAGTGTTGTGGCTGGAAAAGATGCTTGATAACGATTTCAGTTTTCTTAACTTTACCGAGGCTTGATTTGTGACCCTAGATGTGATCTATCCTGGAGAATGCTCCGTGTGCACTTGAGAAGAAAGTGTATTCTGCTTTCGGATAGAATGTCCTATAAATATCAACTGAATCTATCTGGTCTAATGTGTCATTTAAGCCTTGTGTTTCCTTATTAATTTTCTGTCTGGATGATCTGTCCATTGGTGTAAGTGGAGTGTTAAAGTCCCCCAGTATTATTGTGTTACTGTCGGTTTCCCCTTTTATGGCCGTTAGCATTTGCCTTATGTATTGAGGTGCTCCTATGTTGGGTGTATAAATATTTACAATTGTTATGTCTTCTTATTGGATTGATCCCTTGATCATTATGTAGTGTCCTTCCTTGTCTCTTGTGACGGTCTTTATTTTGAAGTCTGTTTTGTCTGATATGAGTATTACTACTCCAGCTTTCTTTTGATTTCCATTTGCATGGAGTATCTTTTTCCATTTCCTCACTTTCAGTCTGTATGTGTCCCTAGGTCTAAAGTGGGTCTCTTGTAGACAACATATATACGGGTCTTGTTTTTGTATCCATTTAGCCAGTCTGTGTCTTCTTATTGGAGCATTTAATCCATTTACATTTAAGGTAATTATCAGTATGTATGTTCCTATTACCATTTTCTTAACATTTGTGGGTTTGTTTTTGTAAGTCGTTTTCTTCTCTTGTGTTTCCTGCCTAGAAAAGTTCTTTTAACATTTGTTGCAAAGCTGGTCTGGTGGTGCTGAATTCTCTTAGCTTTTGCTTGTCTGCAAAGTTTTTGATTTCTCTGTCACATCTGAATGAGAGCCTTGCTGGGTAGAGTAATCTTGATTGTAGGTTTTCCCCTTTCATCACTTTAAATATATGCTGCCACTCCCTTCTGGCCTACCGTGTTTCTGTTAAAGATCAGCTGATAACCTTTTGGGGATTCCCTTGTATGTTATTTGTTGCTTTTCCCTTGCTGCTTTTAATAGTTTTTTCTTTGTATTTTATTTTTGTTAGTTTGATTAATATGTGTCTTGGTGTGTTTCTCCTAAGGTTTATCCTGTATGGGACTCTCTGTGCTTCCTGGACTTCAGTGGCTATTTCCTTTCCCGTGTTAGGGATTTTTTCGACTTTAATCTCTTCAAATATTTTCTCAGACTTTCTCTTTCTCCTCTTCTTCTGGGGCCCCTATAATTCAAATGTTGGTGTGTTTAATGTTGTCCCAGAGTCTCTGAGACTGTCCTCAATTCTTTTCATTCTCTTTTCTTTATTCTGCTCTGTGGCAGTTACTTCCACCATTCTATCTTCCAGCTCACTTATCCGTTCTTCTGCCTCAGTTATTTTGCTATTGATTCCCTCTAGTTTTAATTTCAGTTATTGTGTTGTTCATCACTCTTTGTTCTTTAGTTTTCCTAGGTCCTTGTTAAACATTTCTTGTATTTTCTCCATTCTATTTCTGAGATTTTGGATCATCTTTACTATCATCACTCTGAATTCTTTTTCAGGTAGACTGCCTATTTCCTCTTTATTCATTTGGTCTGGTGGGTTTTTACCTTGCTCCTTCATCTGCAGCATATTTCTCTGTGTTCTCATTTTGTCTAACTTACTGTGTTTGAGATCTTCTTCCTGCAGGCTGCTGGTTCGTAGTTCCTCTTGCTTCTGGTGTCTCCCCTCGGTGAGTGAGGTTGGTCCAGTGGCTTGTGTAGGCTTCCTGGTGGGAGGGACTGGTGCTTGCATTCTGGCGGGTGGAGCTGGATCTTTTCCCTCTGACAGGAAGTGTCACGTCTGGTGGTGTGTTTTGGGGTGTCTGTAGGCTTAGTACGACTTTAGGCTGTCTGTCTGCTGATGGGTGGGTTTGTGTTCCTGTCTTGCTTGTTGTTTGGTGTGGGGAGTTCAGCACTGGAGCCTGCAGGTAGTTGGGTGGAGCCAGGTCCTGGAGTTGAGATGGAGACCTCCAGGAGAACTCTCGCTGATTAATATTGCCCGGGGCTGGGAATTCTCTGGTGTTCCAGCATCCTGGACTTGGCACTCCCATCCCAGAGGCTCAGGCCCAGCCCCCAGCCTGGGAACCAAGACTCCACAAGCTACACAGCTTGGCAAAAAAGAGGAAAAATAAGAAAGGAAAAAGGGTGGGAAGAAAACAAATGAAGACAAACAGGCAAACAAAACCTAAGACAAATTGTAAAAGCTAAACCAAACAAAGAAGCAAAGAAAATAACCAAACACATAGATGCACAAAATAAGAAAGAAAAACAGGGAAAGCAAAAAACAAAAGAACACCCAGACAAACAAAAGAGTCCCCAAACAAAATCAAACAATTAAAAACAGAACTAACAAACACAAAAAATAAAAAACAAAAGAAAAGCAGAATGCAAACTGAAGGAAAAAGCAAAGAGAACAAAAGAAACACACAAAAACAATAAAGATAAGAGCAAATAGAACAAAGGAAAAAAAGATAAAAACAAAGCAGAACAAAGGAAAGAAAAAAAAACACACAGAACGACCAAGGAGTAATGTAGAAAAAATATATATATTAAAAAAATTTTAAACTAAATAAAAATAAAAACAAATAATAATTAAAAAAACAACAAAACAAAACATAAAAAAAACAGTGGTAATTATTTGTTCCTGGGGTCCCAGCTGTCAGTGTCCTTGCCCGCACCACGAGTCACAGCCAACCTTCACCTCCCCGGGAGGCCCTCCACAACCTCTAGGTAAGTCTCTGGTCCCTCTGTGGGCACTGTGGGGGCAGCTCAGACTCTGACCTGGCACCACTCCTTTGTGTACTAGTCCCCAAAGCCCACAGCAGCTAGAGCTAGACCGGTTTCAGTTGTGGGAACACTCGTCCATTCAGATATTCCATAGATGCAGGGTTTACCAAGCTGATCACGGGGATTTAATCTGTAGAGTGTGTGGCTGCAAAGAAAGATATTTTCTCCTCTTCCTTAGTCGCCCTGCTCCTGGGGCTCATCTCTGGTTTTAGCCCCACCTCTTCGTGTGGGCCGCCCACAGGAGTCTGCTCCCGAGGTTGCCCTGGAGCACTCGGGTGTGCCCAGTGAAGACAGGGCATGGAGGTGACACAACTGCCTGGGTCACAGTGGCTCCAGCAGCAACAGGTGCATGGGAAAGCTGGCGGCCACGGGCACAAGAGATCTGGCCCTAGTGGGAGCCTTTCCTAGTGCCTCGCAGCTAGCATGAGAAGGTCAGCCATGATGGGCTTTTATAGTGCCTGGCGGGGCAGGGGGCCGGTGCGTGGGGGGAGAGAGGCTTCAATGGAGGCTCCACCCCCTGTGCATCTCTCAACAGTGGCGCCTTGCTTCTACGGCAGTCTGGGTTTCCTCCACAAGCATTTTCAGTTGCAGATTTCCTCCCTCCCGTCCCCTCAGGCTGTCTCCTCACAGCAAACAGTAGTCTTCTCCCTGGGTTTGCTCCGATCCCCACGTTACAATTCTCAGCCCTTGTGTGCACTGGCAGACTCATGTCCCAGTCTGGGGCACTCAGGGCTGGGGCACGGACCATCTGTGTGGGTCTCACTCTGTCCTGTCTGCCACAGACCAGCCGTTTCACCCTCCTCTGACAGCCTCAGATGCTCTCCTTCTTTCCCAACTGATTTGTGTGTCAGTGAGGGAGCTTCCCCAGATGTGGAACCGCTACTCTGCTTCAGCTCCTCCTCCAGATCCTGTCCCGCTTCCTCTCCTCTTCTTTTTCCCTTCATTCTTTCGTCCTGCCTGGTTATGCAGGGATCTTTCTTGTCCCTTCTGGTGTCCATTGTCTTCTGTTAGCGTTCAGCTGGTGTTCTGTGAGAATTGTTCCATCTGTAGATGTATTCGTGATGCATTTGTGGAGAGATGAACTCCATGTCTTCCTACTCCTCCACCCTGTTGGTTCCGTATTTGGTAATTTTTAAACAAGTAATTTCAAATTAAAAACATTTTAAACAACTTGGAATATTAAACTTACTCCTGAGTTTAAATTCTATGAGGACTGTTTAAATAGTCTATAAAATATCCTAAGCCAAGAAGCTATTTAAAGGGTTAACCTGAAGAATAGTTTTTAAAATATAAAAGACTGGGGACTTCCCTGGTGGTCTAGTGGTAAAGAATCCACCTTCCAATGCAGGGGACACGGGTTCAATCTCTGCTTCGGGAACTAAGATCCCACATGCCGTGTGGCAACAAAGCCCATGTGCCACTACTACTGAGCTTGCGCGCCTCAACTAGAGAACCCACGTGCCACAACCTCTGGAGCGTACACGCTCTTGAGCACATGCCACAACTACAGAAGAGAAAACCCGCACGCCTCAACAAAGACCCGATGCGGCCAAATAAATAAATAAATGAATATTAAAAAAAAAAGACTAAATAGTATGTGATTGGGATCCAGTTGAAAGCTGATTTAGGGACTTCCCTGGTGGTGCAGTGGTTAAGAATCCACCTGCCAGTGCAGGGGACACGGGTTCAATCCCTGGTCTGGGAAGATCCCACATGCCCCTGAGCCTGCGCTCTAGAGCCTGCAAACCACAACTACAGAAGCCCATGGGTCTAGAGCCCATGCTCCTCAACAAGAGAAGCCACCGCAATGGGAAGCTCGTGCACCGCAACAAAGAGTAGCCCCCACTCACCGCAACTAGAGAAAGCCTGTGTGCAGCAACAAAGACCCAGTGCAGCCAAAAATAAATAAATTTATTTTTAAAAAGCAAGCTGATTTATCAGTTGGGTATCATATATTTTCTGAGTACTTATCTTGTAGCTTTTATGCTTTAAAATAAGGGTCAGTGACTTTTTACAACTAGGGTGCCAAGCCCTACTTATTTATTCTTTTGGGAGAAAGAAGGTTTATAATCTGAAGTCTTTGGGAAGGGGTTTATCTCAAGCCCTTATCAACTGATATCATAGCTATTAATTCACACATTAGCTGAGATTAATGGTATTTGGATTTTCTGGATTTTCCTCCCTGTTCTTTTGGTCCACATATCACTAAAACTTACTGTCATTTGTACTCATCATAATTTACAGTGATACTCCAAGTGGTCCACACACTGGGCTGGGCTGGGAACTGTTGGTTAGTAGTTTGCAGAAAGATAAGGGGCTCATACCAAAATGTAAATCAACAGGCTGCTTCCTTCCTTGAAAATGTCTAGGTATGGAAAAAACTGTCAGTGGAGCTGTAAGTGTGCTTATTGACAGTTGATTTGCCTTCTGGCGCAAGTCCTTCTTTCCTTGTGGACTGGAAACAGTGCGCTGACCTGCTCTGGTCTGTAGCATGGCAGATGAATATTTCTTTCTCTCCTTTCTAAGCGTGTCGTTGGGTTTGGATAACATTCATGCTTCTGAGCAGGAACAGTGCCTGTTTCGTTGTTCCCATCTTGACTCTGAAACTATGGTGTTCCATTGTCCTACTCTGTGGTTGTCCATTTCCAGGTGGACCATGAGACAGTGCGTAGGGGTGGAGGACTGTCCTGCAGAGAGGTCACCTCTACCGTTTGGCTCTGCAGGTTGGAATTGTCCGGAGAGTTGTCTGGGTCAAGGAAATGTACTCTTTAGAGACTGTGCTGCTTATGACCTCAGCTGTTACCTCAGCTGCATTGTTCTCTTGCACACACACACACACACACACACACACGAATGAACAGAATTTTGAAAACAGCAGCAGATATTCAGTTGGGCATTGCAACCATTGAGAGAAAGAACCAGCTCCAAGCATTCCTTCTAGGCGCTTTTTGTTTTATTTGTATAACTTTTATTCAAGATTTTGGAGAAGCTGTTCTCTCCCATATACATCTTTTGTTTGGATGGTGGTACTTGGCCTCATCTTCCACGTGGCTTGATATATAACAGTATATATATATATATTTTTTGCGGTACACGGGCCTCTCTCTCACTGTTGTGGCCTCTCCCGTTGCGGAGCACAGACTCCAGACGTGCAGGCTCAGCGGCCATGGCTCACGGGCCCAGTCACTCCGCAGCATGTGGGATCCTCCCGGACTGGGGCACAAACCCGTGTCCCCTGCATCGGCAGGCGGACTCTCAACCGCTGTGCCACCAGGGAAGCCCTATAACAGTATCTTTTGATATGGTTTCATTTCTGTTGTTAGCTGGCAGCATGGAAACTACAAAGCTGTTTTCTTACAGAAGTAATGATCTTCTTTATTTAAATTTTTTGGTGTTTATTCTTTGAATAGTAATGCATTTATATGATTTAGAACTTGAAAGGTCAAAAACACAGTGAAAAAAATCCCTCTACCTTTTGCTCCCAGTCAAACAAATTCTCTTTCATGGAGGCAGCCAATGTGATAAGTTTCTTATATATGCTTCCAGGAATATTTAATGTGCTGATAAATACATATGTAAGAGTAAGGATTCATGAGCAGAAGTTAGTGAATTTGTTTTACACCTGGCTGTTTAGTACAAATAAGAGTGCTATTGGTAATTCAAAAAATATTTATGTAAAGGAATGCATATGTGAGGACATCCGACGTTACTGAACTTCACAGTTTATGACTTGAATGGTGTTTTACAAAGCAATTTTGACCTTTTCAGGATAGTAGAAGTCCTTGCATCATGAGGAAATGACAGGTTGAAGGATAGTGACTGGTGTGCTTGTTATTTCAGGTTTGGGTCAGTTTCACCTACAGTTTAGGAAGAGCAAAAGCTGCTTATTAATAACAAATATTTTGTCCTGCTTTTTGCCAAGGATAGTACCAGGATTGGATTGGGGCCAAAGCAAAGGAGCAGTCTATGTAGTTTGTGCATTTTTTGTAATTTTTTTTAATAAGAATGAATTTCAAATAGGTCATCGTGCAACTACGGGAAAAGAATCAGTTGCAGCAGTCTAATTCAACAAAAATGAATTGGATTAGGGAGTTTTCAAGGGTTTTTCCTTTATTAAATAAGCTTCATAAATTTTAAACAAACGTGAAATAGGTATAGTCTTTTTTTTTTGTTTTACTTCTTTATTGGAGTATAATTGCTTTACAATGGTGTGTTAGTTTCTGCTTTATAACAAAGTGAATCAGTTATACATATACATATGTTCCCATATCTCTTCCCTCTTGCGTCTCCCTCCCTCCCACCCTCCCTATCCCACCCCTCCAGGCGGTCACAAAGCACCAAGCTGATCTCCCTGTGCTATGTGGCTGCTTCCCACTAGCTATCTACCTTACGTTTGGTAGTGTATATATGTCCATGCCTCTCTCTCGCTTTGTCACAGCTTACCCTTCCCGCTCCCCATATCCTCAAGTCCATGCTCTAGTAGGTCTGTGTCTTTATTCCTGTCTTACCCCTAGGTTCTTCATGACACTTTATTTTTCTTAAATTCCATATATATGTGTTAGCATATGGTATTTGTCTTTCTTTTTCTGACTTACTTCACTCTGTATGACAGACTCTAGGTCTATCCACCTCATTACAAATAGCTCAGTTTCGTTTCTTTTTATGGCTGAGTAATATTCCATTGTATATATGTGCCACAACTTTATCCATTCATCCGATGATGGACACTTAGGTTGTTTCCATCTCCGGGCTATTGTAAATAGAGCTGCAATGAACATTGTTGTACATGACTCTTTTTGAATTATGGTTTTCTCAGGGTATATGCCCAATAGTGGGATTGCTGGGTCATATGGTAGTTCTATTTGTAGTTTTTAAAGGAACCTCCATACTGTTCTCCATAGCGGCTGTACCAATTCACATTCCCACCAGCAGTGCAAGAGTGTTCCCTTTTCTCCACACCCTCTCCAGCATTTATTGTTTCTAGATTTTTTGATGATGGCCAATTCTGACTGGTGTGAGATGATATCTCATTGTAGTTTTGATTTGCATTTCTCTAATGATTAATGATGTTGAGTATTCTTTCATGTGTTTGTTGGCAGTCTGTATATCGTTTTTGGAGAAATGTCTATTTAGGTCTTCTGCCCATTTTTGGATTGGGTTGTTTTTTTTTGTTATTGAGCTGCATGAGCTGCGTATAAATTTTGGAGAGTAATCCTTTGTCAGTTACTTCATTTGCAAATATTTTCTCCCATTCTGAGGGTTGTCTTTTGGTCTTGTTTATGGTTTCCTTTGCTGTGCAAAAGCTTTGAAGTTTCATTAGGTCCCATTTGTTTTTTTTTTAGTTTTTATTTCCATTTCTCTAGGAAGTGGATCAAAAAGGATCTTGCTGTGATTTATGTCATAGAGTGTTCTGCCTATGTTTTCCTCTAAGAGTTTTATAGTTTCTGGCCTTACATTTAGGTCTTTAATCCATTTTGAGCTTATTTTTGTGTATGGTGTTAGGGAGTGATCTAATCTTATACTTTTACATGTACCTGTCCAGTTTTCCCAGCACCATTTATTGAAGAGGCTGTCCTTTCTCCACTATACATTCTTCCTCCTTTATCAAAGATAAGGTGACCATATGTGTGGGGTTTATCTCAGGGCTTTCTATCCTGTTCCATTGATCTATCTTTCTGTTTTTGTGCCAGTACCATACTGTCTTGATTACTGTAGCTTTGTAGTATAGTCTGAAGTCAGGGAGCCTGATTCCTCCAGCTCCGTTTTTCGTTCTCAAGATTGCTTTGGCTATTCGGGGTCTTTTGTGTTTCCATACAGATTGTGAAATTTTTTGTTCTAGTTCTGTGAAAAATGCCGGTGTTAGTTTGATAGGGATTGCTTTGAATCTGTAGATTGCTTTGGGTAGGTGAAATAGGTATAGTCTTTGACCTAGAAATTCTACTTTAAATCCTCAGGAGAGAGAGCTTGAGGGTGGGGTCGCTTAGCTTCAGTGATACAGTTCTTTGGATGAACTTGCTTTAACTGTCCAGTTTTTCAACCCCCTTTTCACTCTCATTTTCTACTGTCATCCCTCTTTCTCCCTTACCTCTACTATCCCTCTTTTCTTCTACCTTTCACTTCTTATTTCCATCCTATGAAATGTATTGCCACCTCTTTTCTGCTGACAACCCCCTATTTTAGGCCTCCTTGTTCAACTCTTCTCCAGCTGTTTCACTGAGGTCTTAAGCCATGTCTTGGGCTGGGAGCAAGCAGAGGTATATTAAGTCCCTCCTGGATTGGGGCTCTGGGTTTGGCCAGAGGCCATAAACACAGAACAGAGAACATCTGGCTGTTGTGGAACAGGAACCACTAGATTCCTAATCAGAGAGCAGTGCCTTTAGAGCAGGGCACATACTTTGTGTGAATTCTTCTTTTCCTGAGGACTAACAAAAGGAACTGAGCACAAAAAACTGTGTATTTTGAATCCCTGGGTCAGTGATTCCCAGATGTTTGGAGGGATTGTTTTGATTTACTCTTTGTTTTACTTTTTGTGGGAAAAAGCATTAAAATAATGTAAATTAAATTAATTTTGCTTTGAATGACTATAAAGATGTAACGAGGGATTTTTGAAGGTGATGGAACTGATCTGTACCCTGATTATGGTGATGGCTACATGAATCTATGCAAGTTAAAATTCATGAAACCGTATCCTAAAAAGGTCAATTTTCTTATATAATATAAAAATAAAATTTAAAAACAAAATAATTTTGTTTAAATAATTTTATGTATTCCTGCAAATAGCGATATAACTTGTGTGTCATTAATTAAGGAATCACTATTATACTGGATGAACTGTCGCATGGCCCTATCATAAATATTGGGATTACCCCTCCTTCCACAGACACCCCAGCATGTATTTTCGTATTTAGTACAAAATCAGTTCCAAATTGAATGAAAATAGCAAGTCAGTGATGATGGCCCTTGGAATTTTTCCCCTAAATGCTTAGGAAGAATTTTGAGCCATTTTTAACTTAGCATAAATTTTGAGAATTTATATGCAAAGTTTAAGTGAAGGAAAAGCATGTTACTATCGCCTGTTTATTTAGAGAGACTGAGTCCTTGTCCCTTTGACTATTAGATCTTTACTCTCCTCTTTGCATTATTAGTATCTCTGGGAGTATTTGAGACTTTAATCATGGCTCTTTGTGATTCTACTCTTCTTCTTGTTGGCAAGATACAGTTGATGTCACACATGGGGTTGCCAAATGAATCAGTAAGTTACTAGTTGGGGACATCTTCATGGTGTCTGTCAGTAACGAGGATTTCTGTTTATTGGGCAAAACATCACTGGACTTGTGACAGTGCTGTCAGCTGTTTAATTAATATGTTTTTAATTACCTACAGTAAACGATAGAATTGTGAGACCACACATTTTATTTTTATTTTTGAGACCTGCTATATGTATTTTTATAGTAGTTACAAAGCAGAAATATAAAATGTTAACTTTTCATATTTTAAAATGTTAATGCAAGAAAAAACTCTGCCATAGACATCAAAAGAGAGAGATTTTTTATCTGAGTCATGAGAGGCCCTTATTTTACCTTCCTTCTCATAAAACAATTTGGAAAATCTGGAATAATTTACAAATCTAAGATTAAAATGAAGTAGACCTTGGTGAATTTTTTGGATAAGGATTAAGCCAGGATTTGTAACTTTAAAGAACGTTAAAATTTTTTTCCAAAGTAAAATGGAGTTTGCTTTAAAAATACATGTTGGTTCTTGGGAGTCTGTCATTTTGTTTTGTCTTCAGAATAGTTGAATATTAGTTAAACAGCATGTGGCTGAAGTCAAAAGTTAGAACGCCCATACTTGTGACTATAGACTTATTTTTTAAATTTTTTGCCCAGAGTTTATTAATAATGTGGCACATTTAGGTTTTAGTTAAAATTATATTCAGATTTTGTCTTTTAGATACATACATGCCACTTGAGTTTGAGACTTTTTTGTGACCTAACATAGGATCATGATTTTGAATGTTTCATGTGTGCTTGAGAAGATATATTCCCTGTTAATTAGCATGTAATGTTATCAATATCTAAATCTATTTCTCCATAAGCTCCACCCTATTAAACATATTGTTTAGGTCTCCTAAATTATTACTTACTCTTTGTCCACTTGTCTTGGTTTAAGAGTGGTGTTAAAGTCTCCTGTTAAATAGTATGTTCCTGTTACAAAGCATCTACTGTAGTTTCTGGTTTATGAATGTGGTGCTGTGTTATTTGGTGCATAGAGATTCATAACTGCTGTGTTTTCATTTTGAATTGTGACTTTTAACATTATAAAAATATTTCTTTGTCATTTTTGGTGCTTTTTGACCTAGATTTTACTTTGTGTGATATTTAAATTGTATTCCCTGCTTTCTTAATATTTCCTTTTTTTTCTAGAGTACCTTTATTTTTAGCCTTCCTGAATCCCTTTGATTTAGGTGTGTCTCTTATATACAGCCTAGAATTGGGTTTTCTTTTGTAAGAAAATTTGAACTATTTTGCTTTTAATTGGTGTGTTCAGTCCATTTGCATTAATTGAGATTCATGATGTGTTGGTCTCAACATTGTCATGTTATTTTACTTATATATACTATGGTATTATGTTATATTTACTGTGTTTCTTTCTCTATATGATCTGTTTCTTTACTCTCATTTTTCACGGGAAGTATTTAGGAAGGTTTCTCTTGTACCTTTATAGTTTTACCTTCTATAATGTCCTTAATTCCCTTTGCCTTTACTTAGATTTCTACTATTTGGTTTGTCAATTTTAAATAACATCCTTTGATTATGTATTATCTTTTTGACAATTAATGTGTTCTCCTTTATCCTCTCATTATTTCAGTTATATTGTTCCTACTTTGTCAGAATATTCAGCATTTACATATATCTTTTTTCAGTCCATGGTAAGCAGTTAAACCCCTTCAGTGCTTCCCATCAGTTATCTTGCCAAAGTTTCCCTATTCACCTCTTTTTCTATGAAACTTGTTCTCTAGTAAAGTGCTTCTCAAACAATAATGGGCATGTTAATCATTTGGACCTCTTGGGAGGGGCCTAGATTCTTATTCTTTACAAAGTCCCAGATAATGTCAATGCTATGGGCCATGAATCCTACTTTGAGTAGCCAAAGATTCCTCAAGAAGAGTATTTAAGTTCTTAAATGTTTAAGACTGGTCTGTTACAGCATTTGTGTTTGAAGGACAACGGGCTGGATTAAAAAAATTTTTGGTTAAGTTTTCTTAAAGTTTCTTGAAAATGCTCCTGCATTATTGCTTTGGTTTATTGTTGTTTATAAACCTTATGTCAGTCTGATTTTTCTCCTTTTGTGTGTGACTTAGTCATTTTGCTTTGAGGCCCGGGGCTTTAGTATTACTTTTTAAATTTATCTTTAAAATCTAATCATTTTATAGGTATATTTCTCAGAGTTGACGGGTCCAGATCACAGGTACATGGTGGTCCTTTCAATGCAGTTTCAGGCTTCCTTTCATTTCAGGAACATTTTCTTTCTTTATAGTTTTCTCTATTAGTTGTGTTCTGTTGTTTCCTTTGTCTTCAGGGTCTCCGGTTATATTTATGTTAGATCTTCTATGCCTGTCTTTTATATCAATCACTTTCTTTCATCCTGACATCTCTTTATTTTATTTTTGTCCTCTAGGCTTTTTAAGCCTTTCTTCAATGTTCCTTACTATATTTTCATTTCCATCCATTCTCCCTTGGCCGCTTTGTAATTGAGTTATCATTTCTAAGATGAGTTTGTCTTTTTATTTAATTCTTTACTAGGTTTTCACTCTCACTTTATAAATTCCTGTTTGTTCATTTGATATTTCTGTTCTCAATTTTAAAATTTCTTACTTAAAGGTTTTCTTTCACATTTATACGTGCTTATTTAAGATTATTTCATTTAGATTCAAATATTGAGTTGTAATTTTCATCTAGTTCATGTTTTGTTTATTTGATTGACTTTTGTTTATTTTTTATTTTGGGGGGAACAAAATGAAAAATTGAAATACCTTGACTCTGAGTGTTTTATTCTTGTAGTAATTTTGTATAGGTGTTATCTGCTGTTTATTTGTTCATTTTAAAATGAATAATTTTCCTGGACTAGCAATAGTACTAGTTGGCAAGGATAAGAGGTTTGAGTGGTTAGTCAGTTCCTTAGTTTGAGAGTGCTTCCTTGTCTTGGTAGGGTAAAATGCCATATTTAAAATGAGTACCTTCTTTGTGGTGAAAAGTGTGAGTATTGCTCTGGAGTATTTCTGCAGGACCATAATTTCTACCTTTTACTTTCTCCTTTCCCATAATTACCAGCTTCCCTGGGTGGCTGATCCTTCATGTAATCTTTCTCCCAGAAATAGTGCCTGGTTCTGGTTCTGTTCATTTTCAAGCCCCATCCTTTTGATTCTTCAGAAAACCTCTGATCACATCTGTTCTCAGTGTTTCCTCACTCACAGTAGAAATTTCTCTTTCTGGGGGTGATTTTATATGTGATCCAACACCATTAGAACTCTATTTCTCTCTACCTTTTTTTTTTCGAAGTCCCTGACTTGACTTCCCACATAGCTGTGAGCTCTGGAGCTGGTCTTAACTAGATTTGGGTTTTTCCCTATTTCCATGTATCATGAAGTTCATAGCATTCCCCATCTTCTAGTTATGTTGCAGGCGTGAATAATGGATGGTTTCATTTGTTCTCTCCTCATTGATCTGTTTTATTTTTTTGAGGATGTATGGAGAGATTTGGAGTTAGGTGGCCCCATTATCCTGTGAGAACCCAGAATTCTGTAATAATACTTTATATCTGAAAAAACTCATATTTATTTTGGTAATTTTGGACAGTTTTAATATATGATAATTCATTTATGAACTAAAGAGTATTTCATTTCCTGTTTAGTTTACAGCATATTTTATATTATTTGGATTATCACTATACTTATCACTCTACTCATTTATACCTAGTTTGCTACAAAGTCTATTCTTGTTAATATAACATATCTAATATAGCATAATATGATGTATCTAATATGTCATCTATAAGAAGCATGCTAGGCATGTTGTAATGGTTTAATTGGATAAGGGGCATTTTTAAATTGAATTTTATAAATATATAGCCATTGAACAAGATGTGAAAAAAATTCCCAGAAATTCATTACACTTATGAGTCTGTGAATTTGTGAATTAAATCCTTTGTATCTTTGCCCCAAGCCATTAAAGAACAGCAGTGTGTGTGTGTGTGTGTGTGTGTGTGTGTGTGTGTGTGTATTATGTCTATTGTATGTATGTATTTTATAAACATACACTGTTTTTCCACACTTGTTGGAATCAAAAAGCAAGTTAGAAATTATTTTAAACCCTAAGAGAATTTAAGGGACCTCTACTAAAAACACACTGATAGAAGACTGTAGATGCTACACTCTATAATATTTGTAGGATATTTTTAAAATATAAATTTATTTATTTATTTACGGCTTTGTTGCTGCACGCGGGCTTTCTCTAGTTGTGGCGAGCGGGGGCTATTCTTTGTGGCGGTACATGGGCTTCTCATTGCGGTGGCTTCTCTTGTTGTGGAGAACTGACTCTAGGCATGCGAGCTTCAGTAGTTGTAACACGCAGGCTCAGTAATTGTGGCACATGGGCTTAGTTGCTCCGTGGCATGTGAGATATTCCCGGACCAGGGATGGAGCCCGTGTCCCCTGCATTGGCAGGTGGATTCTTAACCACTGCACCACCAGGGAAGTCCCAATATTTGTAGGATATTTTAAGTCAATGTTCATAATATTTTAGAGAGCTTTTTATTAAAATGTAACATACATATAGTTACTGGTTATGAGTGTCGAGCTCCATGGAGTTTCCAGAAGTGAACATACTCCTAAGACATAGAACATTTTCCCAGAAGCCCCTTCTTGCCCTTTCTATTACTCACCACCACCCAAAAGCACCCACTTCCCTGACTTCTGCTGTCATTTAGTTTTGTCTCTTTTAAAATTTTATGTGAATTACATCATACAGTATGTTCTATCAGTATGGTTTTCCAGTTGTCTCAGTCTGTTGAAATTGTTTCCCAACGATGCTGCTTTTTAGCAGTTCTTCCCTCCAACTTGTTAATTAATCATCTAGAATCACCGTGTTGGTGTGCACTGTGACACTCTACATGGCTGGCAGTGAGCTGCAGTGCCCCACAGATGCACCATTTCTAGCATTATAAAAATAATCATAAACATTGCATCTGTAAATCCAGGGAAGAAATTGTCAAAATGATGGCTAATTAGAGAGATTAATAAAATATGAAGATATTTAAAGATTCAGTGACAGAACAAGGCAATTAGTACGTTGCTAATTCTGAAAGTGAGTCTAAAATGGAAGAGATAATGTTCCATTCCATATGTTAGTCATCTCCCTGACTGAAGAGATGTTGGCAGTCTTTTTAAAGCTTCATCGTTTTCATCATTCGATTGGTTTTATTTCCCTAAGTGTGCTGATTTCAGTGACTTTTTTAACTTAATGCTTTCTAAGTATTTTATGCGACTATGCTAGAGTATATTGAATGTTGTCATTTGAAGATAGAAGTGACAGCTCTGTTGCAAAACAAACAAAATAAATAAATCCAAAGTGCAGAGATGATGTTGGCACATTACAGTGGCAGCAGATCCTTGGATTTGAAAGGAATGGTTTCCAGACAGCCTGAGGTTTATATTGACCAGTCTCCATTAAGTTCCTCATAAATTGCTGGCATTTTGATGTTGAAGCAGAAGAAGAAAAGTTTGTAATGGTGAGGAGCAAATTTGAAAACTGGGCCCCTGTTCTTCCTAAATGCATCAGCTCCTGTCCTCTGCCATTTACAGTTTTATTTTAGGAACTTGAAAAGAGGAGAGGAGACAAAACATCTTTTCCTACTTAATAACTCTACTCCCTTTGCATTGCTTCCTCCTCACCAGATGTGGTTAAAGTGCTTTGTGGTATCGGAGAGGGCAAGGTCATTGGCCTCTGACCATGGGGTTGACAGTGTCCCGTGAAGGATGTTTACCCAGCGGATCTGGGGGATTGCACACCTTGTGCCAGGCCCTGAGCAGAGGCAGGCTTGGTCCTTGGCCTCTTGGATCCCTAACTAGTGTGGATACAAAGCACCAGATGGTCACACAGATAGATGCAAAATGGCTGAGGTGCAGAGTGGAGGATGGTTCTCACTCATGCTCAGATGGAGGATGTTTCTGGGGGTCAAGAGTGAAAATGAATTATGCAGTAACTGCAGGGTGCGGGGGACAGACCCTGGTAGCTTGGACCAGGGCGGGCAGTGGCTTTTCTGGAGCGGCACATGTGGGAAGCAGTATTCAGAGGCCTCAGTGACGTGTTGGGTGTGGAGTGTGTTAGGGGAGAGGGGATGTCACAAGTGACCACAGGTGTCCAGCTTGGGTATCAGATGGAGAGCCAGTCACTGAGACAGAGGATGCTAAAAGAGGACTGTGTTTTGGCAGAAGATCCTGAATTTGCTTCTGGTCTCACAGTCTCAAGTATTTGTGAGACAGACAGGAGGAGGCCAGTGGGCAGTCTGATGAGCCAGAAACCCATGTCTGTGAATTGCCTGCATGGGGAATCCATGCTCCCTTTTCCCTCCTCCTTGCTCTCCTGGCCCAACTGATGCACATGGGCCATGCACAGAGCACTTGGAGAAGAAAAGATGTATCTTGGGGAGACCTTCCTGGTCTCTAGGGCTCCAGGAAAACTGCAGCCAGAGTAGATAAGTGGTGTGTGGTGGACTACAGGTGCTAGAATTACCACTTTGAAGTCATGTCTCAGACCCTACGTGGAAAAGGGTTGGGTTAAGGGAGTTGGAGCACTGACTTAGAAACTTGACAAAACTGCTTCCTGAAATTTGCTTTGGATTTTTCCCCCGCCAAGAACCCAGGTCTTCAAAACTAGGTAGAAAATATACTCTTAATTAGAAACGTACTCACACAGCCATTACAGAAACTTGAAGTTTTATCATTATCTGTGTGGAGACCTGCTTAAAGCCTGGGAGGATAACTAAACATGATCCATGCACAGCGCTTGTTTGAGGTGAATGACTCAATTCATCCTTTGCTCTGAGAGATTGGTCTCCTGGTTTTCTTCCCCCCTCTTTGACCTGTGCCTTCTCCACCTTCTTCCAGGATTTCTCCTCCTGAGGACTCATCCCATTCCTCCTCTCCTGTCCCTCCTCACTCCCTGGGTGTCCCCTGCCCTGGTTTGCAGCCTTCCCTGTGACTTCCGCTTTGCTGCAGTACCCCCTGTTGATCATCCACCCGGGCATCTGCACCCAGACTGCCTCTACCTGAGTGTTACCCGGTGCTCTCAGTCAGCCAATCCAAAACCGCGTTCATGTCACATCCACCTGGTCTCAACCAGAAGTTGGAGGTGAATCACCCTCACTCCCCAGTCCAGCAGTCGTTTCATCTGGACTAAAGTCTTCTCCACTCACTGCCCCGTGTGTAGCCTTAGAGCAGGCAGGCCCTTGCCGTTTCTTGCCTGAGTTACAGCAAGTTCTTAACTGGCATCCTGGCCGGGGGCTCTCCTATCCATTCTGCTGCTAAATGGTTGTTCTAAAACACAAATCTGATCTCATTCTCTCGTTAAAAGCCTTCACTGGCTCTCCAGCATCTTCAGGATTCAAGTTCAGATTGAGTTTTGCAGGCCCCGGATGGAAGCTTGCAGCCCTCCCCAGCTGCTCTCCTCCCCATGCTTTATCATATTCAGCTCCTTCTGGCTCCTCCAAAGGATTGAGCTGAGCTCTTGCTTGCTTGGTGCTCTAGGTGGTGCTTCTTCCTCTAATGAGAACTCATTTCAGGCATATTTTGCTTGAAATGTTAATTTTGCACATTGGTTGGCCTGAAGACATGGTGCAGTGAACATGTCATTTTCTTTGGTCATTGAGTCTCTAAGCCCCCTTCCTGTGTCCAGAGAACCTCTGACCTTATGAGGCAGAGGCCCCTTCCCATTCTAGAAGCAGACGGTGCCAGATGCTCCCTTCGTGGCCTCCTCTGCTTCCAGGGCATGGACGTGGCACATGATACGTATTCAGCTGGTTTTAACCTTGCCACTCCAGACTTTGCACTGGAAGCCAGTGACCCCAGGAAGCAGGTACCATGCAGGATCCACTATGGGGAGGAAGGCTGCGGTGGTGTCTGTTGTTGGGGGTGTTCCGTCTATGCCCAGCAGCTGGGGCCCTGGCATCCTTACTGGATAAGCTCTGGGCGTGATTGTGGACATTGCTTCTGGCTGTGTGACAGCCACACCTGGAGTTGTAGACCTTTTGGAGGGTATGTGAGAGCCTGGTACCCTTTTTTTTTTTTTTTTTTTTTTTTTGCGGTACGCGGGCCTTTCACTGTTGTGGCCTCTCCCGTTGCGGAGCACAGGCTCTGGACGCGCAGGCTCAGCGGCCATGGCTCACGGGCCCAGCCGCTCCACGGCATGTGGGATCTTCCCGGACCGGGGCATGAACCCGTGACTCCTGCATCGGCAGGCGGACTATCAGCCACTGCGCCACCAGGGAAGCCCTGCCTGATACCCTTTTAACACATACTTTCTTTGCTCAAGTAAAACAGAATTGGTGCTTGTGGCTTGCAGATAAGAACCCTGCTTGACTCAGGTAGATCTCCAGCATCAGTACCTGCAAGGACAGAGGGCAGAATGCCATTATCTGTATAACTGCAGTGACACATCCCCACATTGCTACGGTACTAGAGATGGTTGACGCGTGTGTGTACTAATAGCTGTGTGTATATATTTATATATATATTACTAATAGCTATGTGTATATATTTTATTGTGGTGAAGTATATATACCAAAATTTGCCATTTTAAGTGTACAACTTCGTGACATTAATTACATTCACAGTGTTATGCAACTATCACCACTATAAATTTCCAAAAATTTTTTAGTCACCCCAAGCAGAAACTCTGTATCCATTAAGCAATAACCCCCTAGTCCCCTGTCGCCCAGTCCCTTCTAACACCACCTTTACTTTCTATCTCTATGAGGTTGTCTATTCTAGACATTTCATAAAAGTGAATTTGTATAATTATTTGTCCCTTTTTGTCTGGCTTATTTTATTTAGCATAATTGTAATAATGCTTCAGTGGACATCCGCATACAAGTATCTGAGTCCCTGCTTTCAGTTCTTCTTTTGAGTATATGTCTAGGAATGGAATTGCTGGATCATATGGTAACTCTGTGTTTAATGTTTTGAGGGAACTACCAAACTGTTTTCCACAGCTGCTATACGATTTTACATTCCTACCAGGAGTGCACAGGGATTCCGGTTTCTCCATATCCTCATCAACACTTATTTTCTGTTTTTTGTTTTTTGAAATTACAGCCATCCTAGCGGTGTGAAGTGGCATCTCATTGTGGTTTGGATTTTTATTTCCGTGATGACTAATGATGTTCAGCATTTTTTCATGGGTGTGGAGCGTCTTGACTGTCTCAGTTGTGTCAGGATCATCTTGCTCAGCTAATCCATTTCTGTAACTGGCATTCTTCCTAGAAGTAAGCATATGGGTTCTCTACCATATATCATTTTATGGCCAGGCCCAGCTCTCAAACATAAAGGTCCCCTATAAATACTAGTAAAGGCTCGACAGTGAGTAGCATTTACAAAATTATCCCTCTTCTTCAAGCTGAAAAAGGGCTGCTATGCAAAACTTACAGCTAACATCATACCTAATGGTGAAAGACTGTCTGCAGTTGACATAATCTAGTAAATAGAAATTCCTAAGGAATCTACTTAAAAAACTATTAGAACTACTAAATGAATTCAACAAGATTACAGAATACAAAAACAGTATAATTGTATTTCTATACAGTAGCAATGAACAAACCAAAAATGAATTAAGAACACAATTCCATTTACAATAGTATAAAAAAGAATAAAATGGAATACTTAATACTGTTAAGATGGCACTATTCCCCAAACTGATCTACAGATTCAACACAATCCATAATAATATCCCAGCTAATTTATTTGCAGAAATTGATCCTAAAATTCATATGAAAATGCAAGGGACCCAAAACAATCTTGAAAAAGAAGAACAAAGCAGGAGGACTCAAACTTCCCAATTTCAAAACTTACTATAAAGCTACAGTAATCAAGGCTGTGTGCTGACGTAAGAAAGGACACATAGATGAATGGAATAGAATTGAGAGTCAAGAAATAGCCCTCACATTTATGGTCTGTTGGTTTTGTTTTTTTTTTTTTTACAAAAGTGCCAAGATAATTCAATGGGGGAAAGAACAGTCTTTTCAAAGAATAGTGCTGGGACAACTGGATATCCACATACAAAAGACTGACTCCCACCTAACACCATGTACAAAAATCATCCCAAAATGGATCAATGACCTAAATGTAAGAGCTGGGGAAGAGGGACATGCAGGATGGCAAGAGAGAGGATTTTATGGACCAGGCCTGGAAGGAGCACGTTATCACTTCTACTCACAGTTTACCGGCTGTGAAAAATAGCCACGGCTGTTAGGAAACAACGTGGTCACTGGGAGGCTGGGAAATGTGGTCCAGCTGTGTGCCCAGAAGAAAGAGGAGATGGTTTAGGTGCACGGCTAGCCTTCTCTGTTACAAGGAGGTTGCCATTGATTAACCTCTGGGGTGTTTACAGTTTTGAATTTCTGTTCTGTATTGGCTCTCCCTCTTTGAGTCCTACACTTACAGTTAACACTCAATTCCCTTTTCCTTGGATATGAAAAAAAGACTCAAGTTCAGCCAGCAAAGTTTTACACAGCAGTCCTGTTTGCAAAAAATAAATTCTGTGATCTTGTGCATCTGCGGCATGGTGCAAGCTTGAGACCATGATCATCTCTCTTGATCTCTGGCCTGTTTCCATGTGAACGGAAAGGATGAATGTGGTTCTCATTTATGGTATAGAAGCTATCTGAAGCTTTGGAAGATGAACAAACAATACCTTATAGGAAAAGCAAACACACTAATAATTATTCATAATGAAAACCAAGTGTATGAATTAGATTTCATTGAAGATCCTCTGGAATGGCCATCAGAAAGTTAGACATCTCTGCATTGGGACCAGAGGGTCTTCACCTCATCGTCAGGATCATGGGAGTTAATTTTCTCATCTGTCTAAGTCAGAGTCTCTTGAGGGCAACTGTTATGTGTGTGTGTATATATATATATATATATATATATATATATGTTGTCAGTTGAAGAAGAAGTAATCCTTCAGCTATGAGTTTGTAACCAAGTTGTAATGTGCTTTGTAGATATGATTACAGAGACTGATGGAAGAGCTAAAGAGAAACAGAATTCCAGGGGCATCATAAACAAGGCCCAGTGTTGTTCATTTTTAGGAACCTGCACTCTGCAGTGTCTTGAGGAATCTTGCCTGCATATGCTGTGATGGAATCCTGAGCTTCTCTGTTACTCCCCTCACCCCAAGCATACATCTGGTTTCTAACGTGTTTAAAATGTATGCCTTTATTTCTAGTTCTATGTTTAAGCCAAGTGTTGCATTTTTAAAAAATCGTAGAAAGACTATAAACCACTGCTGGCTGAAGCATGGTCTGCAGACTGGTGTTACTCCACAGAATGTTCTTTGCTGGTCCACAGTGAGATAAGCACAGAAACAGAGGGTAAGCATTTAGAAACTTCTAAAGCAGTTTGACATTGCGGCTGCATTTAAGTGTACGATCAGTGGCCTCATCTTGTTGAATGGGGTATAAACCAGTTAGAGAAGTGTTCAACTGTGTGGAACTTGCGTGGTGAGCTGTGTGTTGTGCAAGCTCATGTGTCTCCTCTGGCTGCATAGCCCAGTGCCACAGACTGGGTGGCCTAAACAACAGAAATTTATTTCTCACCATTCTTGAGGCCGGGAAGTCCAAGCTCAAGGTGTCAGCAAGGTAGAATTTATTCTGAGACCACTTCTTTTGGGCTTGTGGGTGACTGCCCTCTGGCTGTGTGCTCACATGCCCTCTTCTTTGAGTGCATTCAGAGGAAGGGAGAGAGAGAGAGAGAGAGGACCTCCCCCGCTTCCCAGCCACCTCCCACACTCTTTGGTGTCAAGAGGCTAGTTCTGTTTATCAGGGCCCTACCCTTCTGACCTCATTTAACCCAGATTACCTCCGTGTAAGCCCTGTCTATCTCCAAATATAGTCACATTGAGTGGGGGAGGGGGTTTGGGGGCTGGTTAGGGCCTCACCATATGAATTTGGGTGGGACACGGTTCAGTCCAAGCACATAGGACTGTAGATAGGTCCATAATGGACTGGGAATTTTAAAAATTGGTCCTTCATCAGATGTTTGCGAAGCTCTGCAGGAGACATACGTGGGGCTAATTAACCTAACCGCAAGTAAATACTGCTAATATAGAGTCAGGAAGCAATTTGCTTTAGCTTAAAAATGTTCGAATATTTATGAAATTTATGTATCTTGACGTTCAGTAAAATCGTTTTGTGTGAAATGTCGAATCTTTAGAAGAGATTAGATTAAAAACTGGGAAAGATGTATTGCGTCGTTAATTCCTGCAGAGGCCTGGGCTTGATGTCATTATAGCGCGGTAGCTGCTCTTGTAGCATAGCCGTCCTGTCTGTGAAGCCGACTCATAAATCTGTGCCCCCGTTTGTGGGCTCTGGCCTCTGGCTGTCTGAGGACACCTCCTCAGGGCCAGTCTGCCCACACTGCCATCTCAGCCGTTCAGAAGGGAGCACAGCATCCTCCCTGGGAGCCCCTGTCCCCCATGCTTGTGCTTTCTTCTTTCTCGGGATTTTAGATCTCAACAAACAGCATCGTATCTTCATGATGACTCACTTTGAAACCAGGGGACATTTTTTACTTTTCCTCTTTCCCTTTGGAGATTTCTTTTGTCTACTACCTGCAGATTCTGCTTCCGGAATGACCCCTCCATTGGTCTCCTCCTTTCTAAGGTGCTGGCCACCTTGCACCAGGCCACTGTTGTCATGCCTTGGTGGGGTCGTTCAGTGAACCCCTAACTGCTGTCCTTGACTTCAGTTTCTTCCTCTGCAGTCTCACGTTTGTAAAGCACAGTCCTGACTCTATCGCTTAGAATCTGAAAAGATTTGGCTTGTTTCCCTTTCTTAAAAAATAAAGTCCAGGGGCTTCCCTGGGGCCTCAGTGGTTAAGAATCCGCCTGCCAATGCAGGGGACATGGGTTCGAGCCCTGGTCCAGGAAGATCCCACATGCTGCAGAGCAACTAAGCCTGTGCGCCACAACTACTGAGCCTGCGCTCTAGAGCCCGCGAGCCACAACTACTGAGGCCCACGTGCCACAACTACTGAAGCCTACGCCCCTAGGGCCCGTGCTCTGCAGCAAGAGAAGCCACCCAATGGGAAGCCCGCGCCCCACAACAAAGAGTAGCCCCCGCTCGCCGCAACTAGAGAAAGCCCACGCGCAACAACGAAGACCCAACACAGCCATAAATAAATAATTAATTAAAATAAAATAAAGTCTAGCCTCATTAGCAAGGGGTTTCAGGTCCTCTGTAATCTGCCTCTTAGGTACTGTCCTTCCTCCCCGCTGTGCTATCACCCCAGCCTTTCAACATGCACACCACGTGCATAGTTTGGTATTTTCCTGTCTCTGTGTGTTTCCCTAAATTTCCTTTGTCCTGGATTTTTCTCCCACCCAGCTTCTGCTTGTCACAGGACCCCTGGTCCTTCAAGGACCAGTTCAGACATGACCTTTCCCACAGTTTCCCGTGGTCTCCCCATTTAGGATTAATGATTAATTAATGTGCTCCCATAACATGTTGTGGTCTCATGCAGTGTTCCACTGCCTCCAGGATGGGACTACAGCTTCAACTGCAGCCCTTCAGCTATGTGCTTCAACTTTTCCCCATCTCCAGGATGTGCCTTTCTTATTCCTGAGATTGGTGATTTGTATCTTCTCTTTTTCCTCATCAGTCTGGCTAGAAATGTATCAATTTTATTGATCTTCTAAAAGATCAAAAAACTTTAGTTTTCATTGATTTTCTGTATGTTTTACTGTTTTCTGTTTCTTTGATTTCTGCTCTGTTCTTTATTTTTTCTTCTATTTACATTGGGTTTAATTTGTTCTCTTTTTTTTCCCCAGCCTTTTAAAAAAAATTTATTTTATTTATTTACTTTTTATACAGCAGGTTCTTATTAGTTATCTATTTTTACATATTAGTGTATATATGTCAATCCCAGTCTCCCAATTCATCCCACCACCTCCCCCCTCCCCCCTTTCCCCCCAAAGGTGTCCATACCTTTGTTCTCTATATCTGTGTCTCTGCTTCTGCCTTGCAAACTAGTTCATCTGTACCGTTTTTCTAGATTCCACATATATGCGGTAATATACGATATTTGTTTTTCTCTTTCTGACTTACTTCACTCTGTATGACAGTCTCTAGGTGCAGCCATATCTCTACAAATGACCCAGGTTCATTCCTTTTCATGGCTGAGTAATATTCCACTGTGTATATGTACCACATCTTCTTTATCCATTTGTCTGTCGATGGGCATTTAGGTTGCTTCCATGACCTGGCTGTTGTAAATAGTGCTGCAGTGAACATTGGGGTGCATGTGTCTTTCTGAATTCTGGTTTTCTCTGGGTATATGCCCAGTAGTGGGATTGCTGGGTCATATGATAGTTCTATTTTTAGTTTTTTAAGGAACCTCCATACTGTTCTCCATAGTGGCTGTATCAATTTACATTGCCACCAACAGTGCAAGAGGGTTCCCTTTTCTCCACACCCTCTCCAGCATTTGTTGTTTGTAGATTTTCTGATGATGTCCATTCTAACGAGTGTGAGGTAATACCTCATTGTAGTTTTCCTTTTTTTTTTTTTTTTGTGGTACGCGGGCCTCTCACTGCCGCGGCCCCTCCCGCCACGAAGCACAGGCTCTGGATGCACAGGCCCAGCGGCCATGGCTCACGGGCCCAGCCGCTCCACGGCACGCGGGATCCTCCCAGACCGGGGCACGAACCCATGCCCCCTGCATCGGCAGGCGGACTCTCAACCACTGCACCACCAGGGAAGCCCCCTCATTGTAGTTTTGATTTGCATTTCTCTAATAATTAGTGACGTTGAGCAATTTTTCATGTGCTTCTTGGCCATCTGTATGTCTTCTTTGGAGAAATGTCTATTTAGGTCTTCTGCCCATTTTTGGATTGGGTTGTTTGTTTTTTTAATATTGAGATACATGAGTTGTTTGTGTATTTTGGAGATTAATCCTTTGTCCATTGCTTCATTTGCAAATAATTTCTCCCATTCTGAGGGTTGTCTTTTTGGCTTGTTTATAGTTTCCTTTGTTGTGCAAAAGCTCTTAAGTTTCATTAGGTCCCATTTGTTTATTTTTGTTTTTATTTCCATTACTCTAGGAGGTGGATCAAAAAGATCTTGCTGTGATTTATGTCAGAGTGTTCTTCCTATGTTTTCCTCTGAGAGTTTTATAGTGTCCGGTCTTACACTTAGGTCTCAAATCCATTTTGAGTTTATTTTTGTGTATGGTGTTAGGGAGTGTTCTAATTTCATTCTTTTACATGTAGCTGTCCAGTTTTCCCAGCACCACTAATTGAAGAGACTGTCTTTTCTCCATTGTATACCTTGCCTCCGTTGTCATAGATTAGTTGACCATAGGTGTGTGGGTTTATCTCTGGGCTTTCTATCCTGTTGCATTGATCTATATTTCTGTTTTTGTGCCAGTACCATATTGTCTTGATTACTGTAGCTTAGTAGTATAGTCTGAAGTCAGGGAGTCTGGTTCCTCCAGCTTGGTTTTTTTCCCTCAAGATTGCTTTGGCTATTTGGGGTCTTTTGTGTCTCCGTACAAATTTTTGGAGTTTTGGTTCTAGTTCTGTAAAAAATGCCATTGCTAATTTGATAGGGATTGCATTGAATCTGTAGATTGCTTTGGGTAGTATCGTCATTTTCACAATATGGATTCTTCCAATCCAATACCATGGTATATCTGTCCATCTGTTGGTGTCATCTTTGATTTCTTTCATCAGTGTCTTACAGTTTTCTGCATACAGGTCTTTTACCTCCTTGGGTAGGTTAATTCCTAGGTATTTTACTCGTTTTGATACAGTGGTGAATGGGCTTGTTTCCTTAATTTCTCTTTCGGATCTTTCATCATTAGTGTATAGGAATGCAGGAGATTTCTGTGCATTAATTATGTATCCTGCAACTTTACCAAATTCACTGATTAGCTCTAGTAGTTTTCTGGAGGCATCTTTAGGATTCTCTATGTATAGTATCATGTCATCTGCAAACAGTGACAGTTTTACTTCTTTTCCAATTTGTATTCCTTTTATTTCTTTTTCTTCTTTGATTGCTGTGGCTAGGACTTCCAAAACTATGTTGAATAATAGTGGCTAGAGTGGACATCCTTGTCTTGTTCCTGATCTTAGAGGAAATGCTTTCAGTTTTTCACCATTGAGAATGATGTTTGCTGTGGGTTTATCATATATGGCCTTTATTATGTTGAGGTAGGTTCCCTCTATGCCCACTTTCTGGAGAGGTTTTATCATAACTCGGTGTTAAATTTTGTCAAAAGCCTTTTCTGCATCTATTGAGATGATCATATGATTTTTATTTTTCAGTTTGTTAATATGGTGTATCACATTCATTGATTTGCGTATATTGAAGAATCATTGCATCCCTGGGATAAATCGCACTTGATCATGTTGTATGATCCTTTTAATGTGTTGTTGGATTCTGTTTGCTAGTACCTTGTTGAGGACTTTTGCATCCATATTTATCAGTGATATTGGTCTGTAATTTTCTTTTTTTCTAGTATCTTTGTCTGGTTTTGATATCAGGGTGATGATGGCCTCGTAGAATGAGTTTGGAAGTGTTCCTTCCTCTGCAATTTTTTGGAAGAGTTTGAGAAGGATGGGTGTTAGCCCTTCTCTAAACGTTTTATAGAATTCAGCTGTGAAGCCATCGAGTCCTGGACTTTTGTTTGTTAGAAGATTTTTAATCACAGTTTCAATTTCATTACTTGTGGTTAGTCTGTTCATATTTTCTTTTATTTTTTTGCCTCTCACTGTTGTGGCCTCTCCCGTTGCGGAACACAGGCTCCGGACGCGCAGGCTCAGCTGCCATGGCTCACGGGCCCAGCCGCTCCGCGGCATGTGGGATCTTCCCAGACCAGGGCACTAACCCATGTCCCCTGCATCGGCAGGTGGACTCTCAACCACTGTACCACCAGGGAAGCCCGGTCTGTTCATATTTTCTATTTCTTCCTGGTTCAGTCTTGGAAGGTTATACTGTTCTACAAATTTGTCCGTTTCTTCCAGGTTGTCCATTTTATTGGCATAGAGTTGCTTGTAGTAATCTCTTAGGATCCTTTGTATTCCTGCGTTGTCAGTTGTAACTTCACCTTTTTCATTTCTAATTTTATTGATTTGAGTCCTCTCCCTCTTTTTCTTGATGAGTCTGGCTAATGGTTTATCAATTTTGTTTATCTTCTCAAAGAACCAGCTTTTAGTTTTATTGATCTTTGCTAGTGTTTTCTTTGTTTCTATTTCATTTATTTCTGCTCTGATCTTTATTTCTTTCCTTCTACTAACTTTGGGTTTTGTTTGTTTTTCTTTCTCTAGTTCCTATAGGTGTAAGGTTAGACTGTTTATTCGAGATTTTTCTTGTTTCTGGAGGTAGGCTTGTATTGCTATAAATTTCCGTCTTAGAACTGCTTTTGCTGCATCCCATAGGTTTTGGATTGTCGTGTTTTTGTTGTCATTTGTCTCTAGGTGTTTTTTGATTTCCTCTTTGATTTCTTCAGTGATCTGTTGGTTATTTAGTAACGTATTGTTTAGCTTCCATGTGTTTGTGTTTTTTACATTTTTTCCCCTGTAATTGATTTCTAATCTCATAGCATTGTGGTTGGAAAAGATACTTGATATGATTTCAATTTTCTTAAATTTACCATGGTTTGGTTTGTGACCCAAGGTGTGATCTATCCTGGAGAATGTTCCATGAGCACTTGAGAAGAAAGTGTAATCTATTTTCAGATGGAATGTCCTATAAATATCAATTAAATCTATCTGGTTTATTGTATCATTTAAAGATTTTGTTTCTTTATTAATTTTCTGTCTGGATCACCTGTCCATTGGTGTAAGTGAGGTATTAAAGTCCCCCAGTATTATTGTGTTACTGTTGATTTCCTCTTTTATAGCTGTTGGCATTTGCCTTATGTATTGAGGTGCTCCTTTGTTGGGTGCATATATATTCATAATTGTTATATCTTCTTCTTGGATTGATCCGTTGGTCATTATGTAGTGTCCTTCCTTGTCTCTTGTGAAGGTCTTTATTTTGAAGTCTGTTATATCTGATATGAGTATTGCTACTCCAGCTTTCTTTTGATTTCCATTTGCATGGAATATCTTTTTCCATCCTCTCATTTTCAGTCTGTATGTGTCCCTGGATCTGAAGTGGGTCTCTGGTAGACAGCATATATACGAGTCTTGTTTTTGTATCCATTCAGTG
The DNA here is from genome assembly GCF_003676395.1 of Aethalodelphis obliquidens. Classification (NCBI taxonomy): domain Eukaryota; kingdom Metazoa; phylum Chordata; class Mammalia; order Artiodactyla; family Delphinidae; genus Aethalodelphis; species Aethalodelphis obliquidens. The sequence continues at coordinate 10,735,716 of NW_020838006.1, forward strand.
AGCCTGTGTCTTTCGGTTGGAGCATTTAATCCATTCACATTGAAGGTAATTATCAATATGTATGTTCCTATTACCATTTCCTTAATTGTCTTGGGTTTGTTTTTGTAGGTCCTTTTCTTCTGTTGTGTTTCCCACTTAGAGTATTTCCTTTAGCATTTGTTGTAGAGCTGGTTTGGTGGGGCTGACTTCTCTTAGCTTTTGCTTGTCTGTAAAGCTTTGGATGCCTCTGTCGAATCTGAATGAGATCCTTGCCGGGTAGAGTAATCTTTGTTGTAGGTTCTTCCCTTTCGTCACTTTAAATATATCGTGCCACTCCCTTCTGGCTTGTAGAGTTTCTGCTGAGAAATCAGCTGTTAACCTTATGGGAGTTCCCTTGTATGTTATTTGTCTTATTTTTTGATTACACATAGTTTGATTACTATGTGTCTTGGGGTGTTTCTCCTTGGGTTTATTCTGCCTGGCAGTCTCTGCGCTTCCTGGACTTGGGCGGCTATTTCCTTTCCATGTTTGGGAAGTTTTCGACTATAATCTCTTCAGATATTTTCTTGGGTCCTTCCTCTCTCTCTTCTCCTTCTAGGACCCCTGTAATGTGAATGTTGTTGCGTTTAATGTTGTCCCAGAGGTCTGTTAGGCTGTCTTCATTTCTTTTCATTCTTTATTCTGTTCCATGGCAGTGATTTCCACCATTCTGTCTTCTGGGTCACTTATCCATTCTTCTGCCTCAGTTATTCTGCTATTGATTCCTTCTAGTGTATTTTTCATTTCAGTTATTGTATTGTTCATCTCTGTTTGTTTGTTCTTTAATTCTTGCAGGTGTTTGTTAAACATTTTTTGCGTCTTCTTGATCTTTGCCTCCATTCTTTTTCCGATGTCCTGGATTATCTTCACTATCATTATCCTGAATACTTTTTCTGGAAGGATGCCTATCTCTACTTCATTTAGTGGCTTTTCTGGGGTTTTATTTAGTTCCTTCATCTGGTACGTAGTCCTCTGCCTTTTAATTTTGTCTGTCTTTCTTTGAATGTGGTTTTCATTCCACAGGCTGCAGGATTGTAGTTCTTCTTGCTTCTTGCTGTCTGTGCTGTGGTGGATGAGGCCATCTAAGAGGCTTGTGCAAGCTTTCTGATGGGAGGGACTGGTGGTGGGTAGAGCTGGGTGTTGCTGTGGAGGGCAGAGCTCCGTAAAACTTTAATCCGCTTGTCTGCTGATAAGTGGGGCTGGGTTCCCTCCCTGTTGGTTGTTTGGCCTGAGGCGACCCAGCACTGGAGCCTACAGGTTCTTTGGTGAGGCTAATGGCGGACTCTGGGAGGGCTCACGCCAAGGAATATGTCCCAGAGCTTCTGCTGCCAGTGTCCTTGTCCCCACGCTGAGCCACAGCTGCCCCCCACCCCCCACCGCAGGAGACCCTCCAAAACTAGCAGGTAGGTCTGGTTCAGTCTCCTATGGGGTCACGGCTCCTTCCCCTGGATCCTGATGCACACACTACTTTGTGTGTGCCCTCCAAGAGTGGAGTCTCTGTTTCCCCCAGTCCTGTTGAAGTCCTGCAGTCAAATCCTGCTAGCCTTCAAAGTCTGATTTTCTGGGAATTCCCCCTCCCGTTGCCGGACCGCCAGGTTGGGAAGCCTGATGTTGGGCTCGGAACCTTCACTCCAGTGGGTGGACTTCTGTGGTATAATTGTTCTCCAGTTTGTGAGTCACCCACCCAGCAGTTACGGGATTTGATTTTATTGTGATTGCACGCCTCCTACGATCTCCCTGCGGCTTCTCCTTTGTCTTTGCATGTGGGGTATCTTTTTTGGTGAGTTCCAGTGTCTTCCTGTTGATGATTGTTCAGCAGTTAGTTGTGATTCTGGTGCTCTTGCAAGAGGGAGTGAGCACACGTCCTTCTACGCTGCCATCTTTAACCAGTCTCTCGGGTTTAATTTGTTCTTGTCTTTCTAGTTTCTTAAGGTGGAAGCTGAGGTGTTTCCTCCCAAGTTGTGCTTTAGCAGCAACCCACAAATTCTGGCAAATGTTGTTTTCATTTTTACTCAGTTCAAAACATTTTCTAATTTTCCTTTTGATTTCTTCTTTTTCTTTTAAATTTTATTTATTTTTATACAGGTGGCTCTTATTAGTTATCTGTTTTATACATATTAGTATATATATATGTCAATCTCAATCTCCCAATTCATCCCACCACCACCACCACCACTCCACCCCCGCTTTCCCCACTTGGTGTCCATACATTTGTTCTCTATTTCTGCCTTGCAAACTAGTTCATCTGTACCATTTTTCTAGATTCCACATATATGCGGTAATATACGATATTTGTTTTTCTCTTTCTGACTTACTTCACTCTGTATGACAGTCTCTAGATCCATCCATGTCTCTACAAATGACCCAATTCCGTTCCTTTTTATGATGAGTAATATTCCATTGTGTATATATATATAGCACATCTTCTTTATCCATTCGTCTGTCAATGGGCATTTAGGTTGCTTCCATGACCTGGCTATTGTAAATAGTACTGCAATGAACAATTGGAGTGCATCTGTCTTTTTGAATTATGGTTTTCTCTGGATATATGCCCAGTTGTGTGATTACTGGGTCATATGGTAATTCTATTTTTTGTTTTTTAAGGAACCTCCATACTGTTCTCCATAGTGGCTGTATCAATTTACATTCCCACCAACAGTGCAAGAGGGTGCCCTTGATTTCTTCTTTGATCCATAGGTTATTTAGAAGTGTGTTATTTTTTTTCCAGATGTTCGTGGGATTTTCTGGAAATGTTTTGCTGCTGATTTGTAGTTTAATTCTATTGTAGTCAGAGAATACACTTTGTCTGATTTGAATCTTTTTAAATTTATTGAGACTTATTTAATGTCCCATAATATGGTCTTGCTTGGTAAATGTCCCACGTGCACCTGAAAAGAATGTGTATTCTGCTGTTGGTGGCGGAACGGTCCATAAATGTGAAGTAGGTGAGTTGGCTAATGGTATTAAGTCTTTATCCTTGCTCATTTTCTGTCTACCTGTTGTACCAGTTGATGAGAACAGTTTTGAAATTTCCTATTATAATTGTGTGTCTATTTTTCCTTGTAACTGTATCACTTTTTGCTTCCTTTAATTTGAAGCTCAGTTATTAGGCCGTTAATCCTTTTGTCCTCTTCATGAATTGATGCCTTTATTTTTATATGACCTCTTTATCCCATGTTCTTTGTTTTGAAATCTGCTTTGTCTAATGTTAATATAGTAACTCCAGCTTTGTTTTGACTAGTGTTACATGGTATCCTTTTTTAAAACATCCTTTTACTTTTAATTTATTTGTGTCTGTGTATTTTAAGTGTGTTTCTTTCAGGCCGCATATGATTAAGTCTTACTGTTTGAAATAATCTGACAGTTTCTGCCTTTTAATTGGGATATTATAGCATTTATATTTAACCTGGTTATTGACATGGTTAGATTTAAGCCTGCCATCTTGCTATGTATTTACTATTTGCCCCATCTGCTGTTTGTTCCCTTTTCGGCCTTCTTATGAATTCATAGAGGTTTGTGTGTATGCGTATGATTCTGTATTTTTCTCCTTTGTTGGAATTAATAGCTATAACTCTTTGTTTTATTGCAGTGGTTAGTTAGGGCTTATAGTATACATCTTTAATTTATCACAGTCTACAGTATATCAAGAGATATAGCACTTCATGTACAGTATGAGACCCATTTCCCTTCTCCTCCTTAATTATTTTCTGGTACTGAATCAGGACTCTCTGAGTGTTCTATCTGATCACCCCTGAGTTAGGTTTTCTTACCTGGCTGGTGGAGAACAGGCAGTATTCCAAGTCCTTTGTAAGCAACAGGCACTCTTCCCTCCAACCCATTCAGATGTTGCTTTCCTGGACTGCAGGTGGTTTCCTCACACACGTGGGCTGGTCATTTGCCCACTGAATACTTGAGGGGCGCTGGCTGCGGGCCTCACGAGATGTCTCTTTCTGTGCAGTGCTCTCCTCTTTTGTAGTCACCCTTCAGACAGTTGGTACCATTTTCTCCCTGGACTCTTGCCCTAACTCAGGGGGTCTGCTGGGCTCAACCTGGCCTCCTCTCCCCATGCTGAGGCCTGGAGACTCTAGGCCATAAACTGAAGTGACTGCACACTCACCTTGTTTCCCATCTCTCAAGGACCACGGTCCTTCATTGCCTGATGTCCAGGGTCTTGAAGAGTGTTGTATCATAAAATTTTGGTTGTTGTTGTTTCATGTGGGAGGGTTATTTCATCTTGGTGGAAGCTGAAGTCACCCATCAGGGTATTTTTAATAAGTAAGAGTGTAATGTTTTCAATAAAGATAAGTGTGTAAAAGAATGAAAATAAAATCTTTCCCATTTCCGTAAATGGCAACTCCATCTTCCTAATTGCTAAGGCCCAAGACCTTGGAGTTGTCCTTGACTCATCTAACTCCAACCCCAAATCCCAAAACTTGTTTACTCTGCTTCAGAATATATCCCGAGGGACTTCCCTGGTGGCGCAGTGGTTAAGAATCCGCCTGCCAGTGCAGGCGACACGGGTTCAAGCCCTGTTGCGGGAAGATCCCACATGCCACAGAGCAACTAAGCCCGTGCGCCACAACTACTGAGCCTGTGCTCTAGAGCCCACGAGCCACAACTACTGAGCCCACGTGCAACAACTACTGAAGCCCACGCACCTAGAGCCCGTGCTGTGCCACAGGAGAAGCCACCACAATAAGAAGGCTGCGCACCACAGCAAAGAGTAGCCCCTGCTCGCCACAACTAGAGAGAGCCCATGGGCAGCAACGAAGACCCAACACAGCCATACATACATACATACATTAAAAAAAAAAAATCCAGAATTACCACCTCCACTGCTAGCACTGTGGTCCAGTCACACTCTGTAAATGTGGACAGATTACAGAACTTCTTTGTACCTCTGTTCCTGATCTATAAAATAATGCATGATAATAGTTCCACCCTTATAACATTGTTATGGAGAAAAAAATAAGTCCGTATTTTTAAAGGGCTTTGAACAGTGCCTGGCATTATATTATATTATGTTTATTAAATGAAAAGGGGCAGGTCTGGGATTCTTTCTTGTGTCTGGGCTGGCTCCTGACGTGTTGATCTTCCATCTTACCTCTGCTTTTCCCCCGTGCCCAGAGCTATGGTCAGTGCTGGAAAATACAAAACAGTGAGAGGGTGGCCCCCTTCCCAGAAGACACTTGCCAGTTAGTTGGGTGACAGAGCCCAGAGGCATGAAGCCAACAGTAAAGCTGATAGAATCACGCGCTGACGTGAGTGAGACGTCGTGGGCTGTAGCCATTTGTCGCGGCAAGCATGTTCTCCCATGGGGGACTCTCACCCTTCTCCCCACTCCCACTCCAGCCTACAGACTGGGCAGTTCTCTAAGGAAAGCACAGTTGGAGCTCGTGACCCCCTGGGTTTATGTGACGAGACTGTGCTTCTTTGCAGTTTAGCCCTTGCCCATGGACCTCATTGTCCTGTGCCTGTACCCAGGAACACACCTTAGAGGGGGGCAGTGCCCCAGCGGCCATGAGGAGCTAGTGCCCTGACCCCCAAGGGCACAGTGAAGAGCCCCCCACACTTTGTGAGAGGTTTCTGAGTTCAAGAAGGCATTTTCTCCCTCCAGAGAAGCCTGCAGGTCTCGTTCTTGTCAGACTACAGACATGAGCTTCTCCGATCCTCTCAGGTATCAGGGCTGGTTCAGGCTGCATATCTGAGAACTGAAAGTGGGAGCTGTGGTGGCAGCCCAGACAGGAAGGCCAGTGACACTAAAAGACGAGCAAAATCCTGACTCTGTGTGTCCGCAATCATGATTTACAGGTGAAGAGAGAAGCTTAGGGTTATTTTATAAAAGATTATTTTCAGGCAGAGATAGGGATTAGACATTAGACAGACATTAATTTAATATGGAAGAGTTTACGCAGACTCCACTCTTGGACTAAATAGAATTGGGAATGTCAGTCTAGAACTAGGACCTTGTTAAAACATTTTTCTGAGATTTTGCAGATACTGTCAAATCAATAGCGTGATATGTGGGCTATATTTTGTGAATTAAAAAAAATCGAATTTGTGTTACTAGAGCAGCAGTAAAAAAGCTAAAGAACCATAATGTATAAGTAAATAATGTTGGAAATATAATAATACTTTTTATTTTGTGCATGTTGCACTCCGTTATTTTATTACCATTAACTCTTTTTGTACTATCTTCATATCACTTAAAAGCTCTAGTCTTTAAAAATGAAATCATTAAAGTGATCATGAAATTTTGAATGTTGCATATAAGAATTCACTAATTGGTCACAACCAAAGTATACCATTCTTGCTTATTAACAATTTTAATTAAACCACAAAATGGGATAAACATTATGTAGTTAATTTTTGTCATCTTGAAAACAGTATGATTGTACTGAAACAAAATATGATTGTGTCCAACTATTTAAAAAGATAACCTTTTTTCCAATCTAACTGGAGATATGAATAGCACAATGTAATCTCTGGCTGACTTAGTAGGATTATTGGAGAGTTTTAATGTAGATCTAGTGGGTTTAATTAACTTTCAGTCGAATCAAATACATTTTCCAACTCTGTAAGCTTGCTGTCTTGCACATAGTGAAAAATGTAGTTAGGTCCAAGGCATTTGGAAGAAGGCGCCTCATCAGACCATGTCAAGCTAATGACTTCATGATTTTTCACACTGAAATTTTTGAGATAATTGTAGGTTCGCATGCAGTCACGAGAAATAATATGCAGAGACCTGTGTACCCTTCCCCCAGTTTCCTCCAGTGGTAACATTTTGTGGAACTACAGAGCCATTTCACAAGCCAGGATATTGACATCCAGACAACCCACTGATCAACCCGTTTTACTTGTACTCACCTGTGTGTGTGTGTGTGTGTGTGTGTGTGTTTAGGTCTATACAGTTTTATCACCTGTGGAGGTTTGTGTATGCACCATCACCGTCAAGTTACAGAACAGTTCCATCACCATTAGAATCTTGTCCTTTTAAAACCACCGCCCACCCCCCTGCCACCTCTTACCCCTGGGAACCACCAGTCTGTTCTCTATTTCCAAAATTTTGTCTTTTGGAAAAGTGTTATATAAGTTAAGTCATATAGTACATACCCTTTTGAGATTGGCTGTTTTCACTCAGCACAGGTCCCTGGAGATTCATCCAAGATATTCTGTGTATCAATAGCTGTTCCTTTTTATTACTGAGTAGTTTTCCATGGTGTGGATGTGCCACAGCTTGTTCAGCCATTTACCCACTGAAGGACATGTGGGCTGACTTCAGTTTGGAGATACTACAAATAAAGTTACTATGAACATTTTTGTACAGGTTTTATGTGAACATGCTTTTATTTCTCTGGGTAGATGTCCAAGAGTAACATTGCGGGGCTGTATGGTCATTGCATGTTTAGTTTTATGGGAAACTGCCCACCTGTTTTTCAGAGTGGCTGTAGCATTTTACATCCCCACCAGCAATGTATGAGTGATCCAGTTTCTCCACATCCTTGCCAGGATGGTGTCATCACTGATTTTTATTTTAGCCATCCGCATAGATTTGTGTTGATACCTCATTTTGGTTTTAATTTGCATTTTTCTGATGGCTAATGATGTTGAACATCTTTTCAGGTGCTTCTTTGCCATCTCTATGTCCTCTTTAGTGAATCGTCTGTTCATGTCTTTTGCCCATTTTTAAACTAGGTTTCTTTTTCTAAACGGTTGAGTTTTAAATGTTCGTTATGTAGTCCTTTGTTGGATGCGTGGTTTCCAAATATTTTCTTCCTGTCTGTAGCTTCGCATAAGCTTTCACAGAATGAAAGTTTTCAATTTTGATGAGGTCCTCTTTGTGACTTTTTAATGTTTGGTCTTTTTTGAAAAAATAACTAGATGTACCTTTAGTAAGATTGGAGCATTTTTCTCTTTTAGTTATTTTTATTCTATTTTATTCTCTTCCTTCGTTTCCCCCACTTTTGTTTTCTCTTAAGCATCATAAACATTTTCTTGGTTGCGAAAAATATTGTGTATTATTCAAAGTATAATTTATTTCCAGTGTTCTTAAATAAATACCTTTACATTTTTCTCCTACCCTTTACAAACATCTAGAACATTTCTTCCTCATTTGACCACATTGTTTGTAAGCATTTGTTGGTGACGGTTTATTCGCTTCAGTATTCACATGCTAACTGTAGAATCTTCCCTTTCTTTTCAAAACCAGACCCATGTGCCAGTGGCATTTCATTTTTATCACAGTTAATAGTGACCGAGCGGCTCCCTAGAGCCCACAGAGGAGTTCCCTAAGTTTAATATATTCATGTTCTCCGCTTAGGAGAAGGCTGTCCGCATCCATTGGGATTTAGAGACAGGCCTTTCCTGAGTGTCCCTGGTTACCGAGCCACCAGTGACTGTTCTGCACTCCAGCCACCATCAGAGATTTTTGTTTCCTTTCCTCAGGCCCTTTGTAAAGGGCTCAGTCTTAACTGTGAGGACATCCAGGCAGTGCCGACCCTACAGGGAGGGGCTGGCGGTGGCAGGGGTCGTGCTGGGGTGCCTCACACGCTTGACTGTCTGTGTGCGGTGCTGGTTGAGGAAGCAGTCTGGGCAAGGAGGGTCCCGCATGAGCCCTGCACTGCGGTAGGGCCTGAGCCTCGCTGAACCCCTGTTCCTCCCTCCTGTAAAGCAGGGCTGGGGGGACTACAATACCCACCCTGCTTCCCTCAAACATCATTTCAGAAAAATTCTCTCCTCTTTTTTCCTACCTTACCTGGACTCTGGTGAGAGGAAGAAGAAAGTACCCAGTGACCTTCCCTGCTGCTAGGGATGCAGAGAGAAACTGTTCATTAACTCTTGGGCGAAAAAGTAACAACGTCAAGTCTATTAGGGAAAGAAAAAAAAAAAGGCACTGACATACTTTGTCTTCTTACGAAACTGAGGTGACCTCTAGACTCTTCCAGTAAATAGGAATTGTAACTCATTCAGTTAATTCAAGAAGGATTTATTAGCACCTACTCAGTGCCAGACATTTTTCAAGGCAGAGATGACACAGCAGCAAACAAAAAAAAAGAAGAAAATATTCTGCCCTCATGGAGTGTATTTTAGGGGGGAAGATAGATAATGAATAAGAAAATAAAGTATGCAGCACATGTGAGTGGTAAGTACTAAGGGGAGAGATTAAGTGAGGAAGGGAGGTGGGAGTGTCGTGATGGGGGTGGGGATCCAGTTTCAGGGAGTTCAGTCTGAGGAGGCTGCCCAGAGAGGGTGACACTGACTCGGCATCTGGAATGGGACCCGGTGGTGGACCTGGGCCTGGCGTGTTCAAGGTGAGCAAAGAGGCACGTGTGGCTGGATCGGAGTGATCGAGGGGAAGCGTGGAAGGAGATGAGTCCAGAAATACAGCGGAGGGGGTGGCAAGGCAGATCATGCAGGGCTTTTCAGGGCAAGGGCAAGACTTTGGCTTTACTCTGGGTGACGGGAGCCTCTGGAGGTTCTAAGCAGGGGGTGGGTGGTCAGACTTACGTGTTAATGAGGTCACTGTGGCTGCTGTGGTGACAATAGTGGGAGGAGGGCAGAGGCATAGAGACCAGTTAGGAGGCCGTGGCAGTGACATAATGACCAAGATGATGGCGTCTTCAGCCAGGGTAGGAAATGTGGAGGTAGCAGAAGTGGGCGGGTTCTGGATGTATTTTCAAGGCAGAGCCAAAAGGCGTTGATAACAGGCTGCAGGTGGGATGCAACAGAAGCGAGGCATCAAGGATGGACCCCAGGTTTGGCCTGAGCAGTTTAGAGAATGGAGTTGTCACTTCTGAGGTGAGAACAACATGATAAATGAGTTGTGGCTAATAAGATCTAGGTAATACTGCAAGAGCGTTTTCTTTTTTTGAAAAGTGGAGGATTAACAAGCATTCGGTGAAGTGTATTAAAGTGTGCTCATTTTAAATTGCAGTTTAGCAGGAACACTGTATCTTAAATATATTTTATTCATCATAAAAATGGAAGGAATGGTTTTTTCTTGAATTACTTACATGTTAAATTCTTTACCTTTTCTAGCTCTTCTGAGAAACAAGGTACATCTGTCTCTGCTACAAATTGAAACATAAACTTCATTTCTTCTACAAGTGTGCTTTATTCCTATTATGCATACTTGTAATATCCTGGCCCTGTGGGAGGAATAAAAAAGGAATAACCTCTGCCCCAAGGGACCGTATTATTTTGTTAAACATAAATACAAGATGGGGAAACTGCAGAATAATGACCAGATAGAAACAAACCCCACTGGCTGATGGTTTTGGTGCCTTGACTCTGTGTGTATGTATGTCACCTGCTCTTCTGGAATATTTGTCACAAAATGACAATGTTTTGGTTCTATGACCTGAAAGATGACTGACTGAAAAGAGCATGTGAAGAAAATGTCTTAGCTTGCTCCTGGTGAGTAAGAAGGCCGGGTGAGGTTTTGCAGCACACCTCTGGTAAAGGGCTTTGATGCGGCATAATTTGGGGTGTCGTTGTACGTGAGTAAACCCTTGGCGATGATGGCAACTCGTGAAAACACATGCTCCTCAGTCAATCCACGAGTGACGTAACGTCCAGGGAATCCAGCCTGTAGGCAGTCTTTGAGCTAAGCTGGAAAAATTCTCTGGTAATTAAAGCAATTTTAATTTGATTCTGATCTTCCCGTTGCAAAAATACGTGAGAGAGAATTTTATTCTGACCAGGGATCCGGTATTCAACATCTTATAGAAATTACCAGACACGTTGGATTTAACTATATTTATTTTCAACTATAAGTGGCACTTTTTAGCGTAAACCTTATACAGTATTAAGAAACCCAGTTACCAGTCACGGAATTTTACTAATGCTGACACCATCTCATACTGCGCCAGAAAGCTGCTTTTGTGTTCACGTAGTCTATCTTAGTTTCACTAAAACAAATCAGAGAAACTGTCATTGTACTTAGAGAATTCAGAAGAACTTCATTCAGATTTTTACTGTTATCTTTGAAACAGACTTTGGACTATTTGAGAAACTGATTCAAGAATAATTTTCTGAAAAGACTTTCTCCTCTAAACTAGGTGAAATAACCTGATTAAAACAACAACAGCAGCAGCAAAAAGAACACCTTTCTTAGCAGTGGCAGAAAATAGACACCATCACAGCCAGAGCTGTAATCAGTTAGGTACCAATTACATTGCCCACCTGTTTCATAATTGTTATTTACATTTCTTAGTGGAGGGATTTCATGCTTTTTCCCTGGGTTCCTCTATGTTTTTTGTTTGTATTGATTTTTTTTGCACCTGTAGGTCCCCAACACTTTGTTGTATCGTTGTGTAACAAGACTCAAAGCTTCAGTGCAAATGGCAGCCATACTCAGTTTTGCTAAAAAAAAAAAATCCCTTTACCTCAGCCGTAACACCGCCTCACTGGAGTGCAGTCTTTAATAGGATGCATGACTGGCCAGTGATGAGAACTTCCTGTACCTGACAGCACTGAAAATATCAAGCGGACTTAACTCTCAGAGCAGCCGCAGCAGCCTGCAGACTGAGGCCGGATTACCCTAAAGCCTGTTAGCAATGAATCCTTTTTAGTTTCTTCAGAGGCGATTTCATAGCCACGTGAGAAAATTAATTTTTTACGTCATGGTACAGCTCACTTCCCTTTGCCCAGTGCAGGTCTCTTTCTCCGGTCCCTTCGCATCACGTGGCTTAGCTGTGTCTGTCCCCAAGCTCTTCATTCACTGCTGCTTAAGCTTCTGATTGGTCTTGAAGGGAGCAGATAAACTTGCTTTGTGACTTGGGAGCCATCACATTTGGTCTCTGGGCCTACTCCCCTCTCCTCATCTACTGGGATGACTGTTTGCAGTGAACTATTTGTTAGATTTGGATTTCCTAAGAGGAAAGGAACTAGGCGATACAAAAAATAAAAATAAAAGTAAATGACCAAAATACAGCAGAAACATCCTTTTAAGGATCTGAGGGTATGTAAAGGTGTTTTAAACCACTAGAGGGAGCCCATACTGTTCTGATTTCTGAATCCTATACCGTTAATCTGTTTGATTTTTTTGGCTGTAGAAAAGGATACCTCCAGCCAGTGGTTTACACATCTGTGATTTCAATGGTCTTCTTCAGTTTGCTTTTAAGAGGAAAAGGGAGATCACCAGATCAGAACCACTGTCTACACTGATGTTCTTGTCCCGCTGTGCTCCATGTCATAGAACGTGATGCGGGTGAAGTAGTTTGAACGAGGACCCGGCACTGGCTCTTTGACGGGGGTCCCTGGCTCTCCTCCGTCTTCCCCATAACACTCACTGTCATCTTCCACGCCCCCCTCCCCAACCCAGGCAGATATAGTCATTCAGCAGACTGTCAGTCATGTGTAGACATTACACTGGGCTCTGGCCAATTGGAAGGTGAATAATACAACCGTCTCTCTCATCAGGGTAGGAATCTTAGTCTTAGGTGTTGTGTTATGGCCTCTTTCAACCTTTCCTCCCTTTGCTGTCCTCTGAGGAGCTTTGTCCTCGTGATTTCTCAGATATCCTTTACCTCTTCAAATGCTTTAGGTTCTCTATCTTTCCATCAGTGGAGTTGTCTTTGTGTTTCATTGTCTGAGTGCGTGGAAAGGATTACTCAAAATACTTGTGTCTTAACATTCAAGTTACTAAAACCCATGAATGTAAAAAAAACAGTGTTTCTTACACTCAACTTATAAAGCTTACTTTGTAAACCTAGTAAATTTTACATGAAATCATCCTCACTTTTATTTATATTTTGATTAATATTCAATAAACTTATAAATAAACACATTAGGACTCCCTAAACTATTAACCCCAACACAAAATTAGTTAACATTTAAACTTAATTTGCAGACTTCATGTGTCTGACTCAAACCTGTCAAAGCTTGACAAAGCATCCTTGGAATCTAACAAGCGGAATCTTCTGAGCGTCAGGCAACTCAGATAAAATACAGCTAACCCATAAAAGTCGTAGATTAGATTCTGTTAAGCATTTCAAACATGTTAAAAGAAGGAAGCACAAAATTGCCCAGTAATTTTTAAAAATGTTGTCGCACCCTTATGATAGGACTTACCCAAAGTTGTTCTATCTATTTCATCCCAGGTTCCTCACTCACCTGACGGGAACAGAATTACTCTTTCTGCTGTAACCCATACAGCAGCTGGGGTTATAGCTTTGGTGAGGCTGTACCAGGTCACAGGGCTGGGGATGCTTCCAGTTTTTCTACCAAAGCCACAGTTTATTGAACCCATCTGACAGGAATGGTCTTACAGTAGTAAGACTTTGTTCACCTTTTTTAAAAAAATGTTTGGAATTTATAAAATTTTATACTTCCTACCCCAGCGTATGAGTAAGTTCTTCACTGAGAAATTTGAGTTGATTCAGTTTGTTGTTCCCCTCCCCCCATAAGCCTTTTACCCACGCTTCACCTGTTACCTGTTTGTTTGGCCACCATTCTATATTGACCTATAGGAAGTCATGTAGATCCGGAAGCTTATCTAAACCTTCATAGCTTATGCCAATTCAGAATACATACACTGAAAAAGCTAAGATATTTATTGGGATAATTTCTGTAACGGGGGTGTGGGTATGTGTGCATGTGTACCTGTGTGCACGCCCATGTCTGTTCAGGGTTTAAAAGACAAATTCCATCTTCAGGTTAGTTACATCCAAGGGGGGTTTTGGTACCAGTATCTGTAAAGTTATAGCTTAGGATAAAAGCTCAACAGATTATGCCACCTCATTTCATTGATTCTAAGGACACATCTTTTCACATTTTAATGTCTCTGAAATTGGCGGCCTTTTACAGTGGCTGTCATCAGGTGGATGCCATGAGATGGTTGCCATTGTCAGTACATGGGCACATTGAATCTTACTGCCGGTAGTGTGATTTGGCAACTGTAACTTCTCATGGTTTCAGCCGAAAAGCTGTTAAGAACTCTTTGAAAAAGGGGCAATGAGTCCTGGGTGGTGCGGAATACCTTACTAGTATAAAGAAAAACTTTAAAAATATATTTGTATCCAACAACTACTTTGCTGTCTTATTAGTGATGATCGGTTGTTCGTTGTATCTTTTTTTTTTTTTTTTTTTGTTCGTTGTATCTTGAGTTTATACTCAGATGATGTTTTCTCTTCTCTGCCAATAGTTACACTATTTATTTTATATCTTGTTGCATTAGCTAGGGCCTCCAAAACAATATTGAATAGTAAACATCTCTGTCTTAGTCTTGACTTAAATGGTAGTAGCCTAAGTATTTCACTGTTTAATAAGATGTTATAGGTTTGTAGTAATGACCTTGATCTTATTTAAGTATCTTTTTCTACTTCTGTTTTAGGTAGTTGTTAGTTTACATGCTTGTTTTAGTTAGGAATGACTATTGAATTTTCCCAAATGATTTTTTAGCCCCTGTGTTTTATTGATATAGTTTTAATTTTTTTTACTTTAAGAAAACGTAAATGTAATAAATTATGTTGACAGCTTTCCTAATGGTGAGTGATTTCTGCATTCTTGAAATAAACCCTGCTTGGTCATTTTATATTATTCAGTTAATTCACTGCTGGATTCCATTTACCAGTAATGTGTGTGTGTGTGTGTATATATATATATATATATATATATATATATATAGGACTTTGGCATCTATATTTATAAGTGAATTTGGTCTTTTTTTAAAATCAGGTTTTACTCTTAAGTGGATTCTAGCTTCTTTGAATGAATTGGGGTAGCTTTTCGTCCTTCTCCATGGTCTCGACTGGTTTGGGTACATAGCAAGTACCTGTTCTCTTATGATATCTAGTGCCCAGTGTTAATAAAGCGTGGGGTTTTACCAAGCTTTTAATCTTTACCATTGTGATTTTAAAATGTAACCTCATTGCTTTAAAGGATGATCTCTAAAATTCTTTTTTCCCTGTCTCTTCCAAACTACCAGGATATGGGTTCTTTTAATGTTTTGCTTCTCATTTTGTTTGTGTTTACGGGAAAGTATTAGAGTTTCAGTAACTCTAAATAATTTCAGGCTGAATGCTTATTGCAAGAGGAGGGAACAAATGAAGGGAAGAGCTATATATATACCATCTAAAGCTTTTGCTGTTAGAGATGTGAGTAGATTTAGTAAGAAAAGGAGAACAGGGCTGGAAGTCAAAAGCCTGCTTCCAGCCCCAACTCCCTGAAAACTGGGCGACGTTAAGCAAGCCTTCTCTGAGCTTCAAGTTGTTTTTTCCTCATCTATGTGTCATGTTGATAACTGCTTAATACAGTTGCCTTGAAGATCAGAAGAAGTAGTATTCAAGGGCTTCCAAATCCTTAAAGCACCGTATTGTTGCAGAAGGTACTTTATGGGATTATTCATTTTTATGTGGGATTATGATTAGTTATAATAGAAGACCTCTTCAGCAAAAGGAGATTTTTGTCTGTAAATGTTTAGGTAGTTGTTTATTTGTTGTAAGACAGTCTTTTTTGATGAGGACCACTAATGACCATGAGACAATAAAAACAGGTTTTAAATTTTATTAAGTAATCTCAATTTTTAAAGATGTTACATTACGCCAATGAGCCAGGCCCAGTAACACTTTAATTTCCTGGCGCCATTAGCAACATTAAGAAAGTGAAAAAAACACTAGCTCATTAATTTTGGGGGTGTCACTATACTTTTCTTGTCCTCATAGAGAGAGAAAGACTTTTTCGCTGACCTTTATTTAGTCACTTGGAAGTAGACACCCCCTTTTTTTTGGTAGCAAAATGCTTCTTAGCACACACACACAAATAATTTTCTCTAGCATGTACTTAGAATATTAGCTAATTGAACCACCACATGTTTTGAGCGCCTGAAATGAAAATTATTGAAGAATTCGTCCTGTCAGCCTGTGTGCTCTCCACAGCATTACTGTGAAAGCCTGCTGCTTCCTCTCTCACCCTTGGTGTCCTTAGTGGTCCTCACACCAGGTCCCTACTCAGCAGTGCGATACGCTGCAGACACGGAAAGTCCAAATACGTGGCCAGCTGGTCATGCCGTTGGGGGAGAGTGCAGTCCTTTGTCTGTAATCAAGCATGGATGACATTGGCTTATGAGTCCGCCGAGCGGTGCAAGGTGCCAGGGCATTGATGTTAGTCGTTCGTGTCTGTTGCGTGGTTGGCAACCAGGCCAAGTGTTGAGTGTCGCCCCAGGGTGCATCCACAGGGGCCGTTAACGCGAGTCTAGTGTGGCTGCTTCTTCAGTGAAGTGCGAATGAAAAGAACAAAACCTGTCACCTGAAGGAAAAGTTGTAAGATCCCCCAAACACTGTAAAAATATATGGTTACTAAGCTCACTGAGAAAAAGGCCTAGGGCCTGGAAGCAGACCTTTTTCACTCTGGCTCGAGTCACTTAGGAGAACATTCTTTCCACTACCAGTGAACAAACAAAGACAAAGAAGAGAAAGAATTTTTTTTCTACAGAATGATCGTCTTGCTGGATTTCTGCTTTATGGCATTCGGTGCTGATCGCTCATCCACGTGCAGAGCACAGGAAGCTCAGAGCATACAATCATTTGTTCCTAAGAGAAGATATAATTAAATAATTCTTGAACATGGCCCCAAATTGAATCTCTTAAGGCATAAATTCAATAAACAGTCTCTTTCCCTAACGTCGGTGTCCTATTTATTGGATTGCCTGTCCATTACCCATTTCTTCTGGAAGCTGGCCTCCCTGGTCCCTGACTCAGTGGGTGCAGCCAGGGCTCCCGGTGGGAGCTGGGCCCCCGCCCCCACCCTGTTCCCTGCCCAGTGGTGAGCTTGTGAACACCCGGCCCAGGCTCCTCTGTACGACCTTCCTTGGAGGGCTTGGAATGGCCAGCGGGGGGCGCCCGGCTTCGTCTGGCTGCTCTCCTGGCTAGGGGAGTTGACTCAGGAACTATTGTTCCTGGCCGTTTGGGTTGCACATTTGGGGAAGCAGAGAGGGCCCCTCAGGAGGCAGAGAGCGGCCAGAAGTAGGAACTCAGAAAAGCAGAGACTCAGGGCCCAGGCCTGGTTGTTAGCATGTTCATCTGAGTGTGGTGTCCACTGAGATGCCCATTCCAGAGGGCGGGGCTGTCCTGGGAGCAGTTCCTGGAGCGGAGTTGTTCCTGAAGTAGCTGGTTTCACGCTGGGGGCAGGTGGCATACGTCGGATGACTGTTCTCGTGCTTCTAGCCCTGAGTTACCGTGGTTCTCTACAGGCACAAATTGTGTCTGCCTTAGTACTTGCTATAACTTAAAAACTAGATTTTACACATTTTTCTGCTTATAATCGACCACACGCTCAGTTTCCTTTTCTAATTGTACTTTATTTTTGAAAGTAGCACATACTCGTAATTTAAAAACCTGAATATTCTCTTGAGAAGTAATAACAAAATAACAGGTCACTTCCCCTTTCTGATTTCCTAGAGTCAGTGACTTAGCATTTTCACCCTTTCTTCTGCTGGTTACCTGTACATTTCCAAATAGCCTGTTTCTAGTGTTACTGACTCCCTGCTGTGTAACATAAATGCTTTTACACCTACCACATACTTCTTTTTTTTTAAATTTAATTTTATTTATTTTTTTATAGAGCAGGTCCTTATTAGTCATCAGTTTTATACACATCAGTGTATACATGTCAATCCCAATCACCCAATTCATCACACCCCCAACCCCACCACCCCGGAGCTTTCCCCACTTGCTGTCCATACGTTTGTTCTCTACATCTGTGTCTCAACTTCTATCCTGCAAACTGGTTCATCTGTACCATTTTTCTAGGTTCCACATACATGCGTTAATATACGATATTTGTTTTTCTCTTTCTGCTGTCAGATGTTTAGCACCCAAGAGCTCTTCTTTGTTCTCTGAGTGTTTCCGCCCCCTTTTAAAACTAATATCCTGTATTTCTTTTCATGAATGCAGTGTCATCTCTCTGAAGTTTTTTTCTGTTCCCTGCCTGGTCTCTGTCTCCTGCTCCCCCCTTTCAGTGTAGTGGCATTTTCCCTGGTATGGTCTCTGGAGACGAAGTCTCTTGTCTTTCACTGGGCTGGAGGCCTGGCTCTCAAGGCTGGGAGAGAGGGGCCAGCAGGGAGGCTCCTGTCCTCCTTCAGCTGGCCCTTCAGAGGTCCCAGAGCCCTGTCTCCCATACTTCACTGGAGTGTGGGCACTGTGGATGGTCATTTTAGTGAGAGTTTTGAAGGAGAGGAGAGTAGAAATAAAAGTTCATCTGTTTATTCCAGAAGGCTCTCAAATCCCAGTATTAGATTTTGATACTAACCATTTGGTAATTAGCTTTTCTCGTACATAGTCTATTTAATACTGTTACTTAGAAATGCCTGCAGCCGTTGACTCCCCACCCGCCAAGCTCTCTTCGGGTCAGACGTACCAACCCCATTTTACTAAAGGTCATTACTTCCGTGGTTCTTTCCTTATCATTGAGCCCTAGGAATTTGTTGATTTTGGCTACATTCTTGAGTTTTAGAGTGGTCAACTTCTGAATTAATTAGCATCAACATTTAATATTTATTTTTTATTTCTACCTTTACCTACTTGAAGAAGAAAGTAACAACAAAGTTAAAAATATGAGTAGGATAATGAGGTTAAGAAACTTTGATAGACTATCTGGGATGAAAGGGACAGTATGTTCTTACTTATCCACAGCAGACAAAATATTTAATACAGTTGGGCTTTAAATCTCGCCCTTAATTTCTCCTGTCAACTGAATTAAAAAAGGAAAGGTAGTGCATCTTTTTTTGTTATTAAGCAAAAGAAAGCATAGAAATTCTTGAGACAATTTTTAAAAAAATTAAACTCAAAGATGGTAATGCATGGTAAGCACTGTTTTGAAGCGTTAACTTAAAAAGCAGTTACTGCTTCCCCAGAGACTGGCTGTGGTGAAGTAGCTTCAGGACGTTCCCACCCTCACCCACCTGTGCCTGTGCTGTGCAGGTTGGCTGTCACCTGCCAAAGTCAAAGGCTTCTGTCCAAGTGGAAGTGATTCTCCTCCTTTTCGTGCTCGTAAACAGCAGCAGGCACCTTCTGCGTTGAGATTATACTTTGTCCAAACACTGAGGCCACGTCAACCCATCTTCCTGGGTGCTTTGCACATGTTCACACCCCAAGTTCGTCTGACAGTCAGGGAGCTGTAAGGACATTACCGATAAGGGGTGCTTTGCCATCAGACCATGCTGGCCTGCTCTGAGCTTACCACAAATACAGTGTTGTGGTCCAGCATCTGGAGGAAGCATCTGAGCCTTGGATCTGTGTTGAGATTGTTTCATTTGATTCATGAGTAACTTGTATGTGATGATATGGTGATCTAACACAAAAAATAACCATCAGCTGGTCTTAACTATGTTCTTAGTAAGACGAACTGGAGGGTCATAGTGGGTGGATCATGTCCTGTTTCGTTTTCTATCCCTACCTCCTAGGAAAGTGCCTGGTATATGGTAGATGCTTAATAAATGTTTGTTGAATAAATAATTTATAAGTTATTTCCATATTGATAAATAAAAAGGAAAACATACTACATCTTTTCTGCATATCTGGATAAATCTTAGCCAGTGCAATGCTTTTGGTGTGCCAGCTTTCTTAACAGTTTGTAATACTCTCTCTTCTCAATGGCATGCAATAGGTTGAGTCACCAATTTTAATTTGAGGGATAATGAAGGATTTCTCTATTTCCAGAACAGATGAATACAGGACTTGTCTCTAGGGAGAGCAGTGTAGGATGGGGGTAGGAGACAGGTCAGGAATGGACGGAAGATCTCCTTCTCAGTGTACCCTTTGTGTATTTTTTTTTTTTTTTTTTTTTACCCTTTGTGTATTTTTAAAATCATGTGTACACATTACTTTCTCAAATGAAAGAAAACCTGACCCATGCTAAAAGAAAAAGAGTGCTATTATTTGTGCCTAAGCTGAGGAGAACGAACTTACCCTGCTAATTACATAAATAGTTGGGCAACAACTGTGTAGCTCGCCTTTCAGAGCATACCCAGTTGTTCTGGGGACTGAAAGGTTTATCAAGGAGACTTTTTTTTATAGATTGTTCAGTCAGTTGGTTATTATAACATAGTGAAACTCTTGGCTTTTCTCTGGGAAAGACCCCAAGATCTGCCCACTCAGGAGATCTGCCTCTGTTGAGTAGGCCAGGGAAGCTACTTACCAATCAGAAAGCGGGTTGCCATCTTTTATTTCTTCTTCCAAAACCCCATAGTGTCGTCATCCATGTATTCAGAGCTAGACTTTTTTTTAACAGTTAATCTTAGGTTATCTTATCATTTTAGTGTTTATTAGTGGTACAGTTTGCTTATACACATTTCCACAAAGTGATCTGACTCAGGATTTCCTGATAAGATGGTGAGGTAAGGGGAGAAGATTACAAAGAAAAAGAAAAGTTAGGGGAAAACTCCACTGGTACAGAAACAGTGAGCTAGTAGGGAAGTAGTGCCCACTGCGTCCCACAAGCACTGATGAGTTTTCACCCGCCACAACACATGAAGGAAGGAAGGACAGATCAACTACAGGAAGACACCAAGAACCAATCTGTGACTTCCCTTCCTGAGAAAGTTGGTGCAGTGTCATGAGAATTAACTTTCACAAATTCTAGCGGACCACTACTAACCCTACTATCTGGAGAGACAAGAGCTGGCCTAGGAGAAGCAGGGGCCATTTCTACCCCAGGATTCAATTAACATTCAGAGACTTGGCACAAGGATACTGCCATGATAAACCAAAGCTTAGGGACAGCCATTGGGTCTACCAACAGTTATTTAGTTATTTTATGAAGCTTTCTTTTGTCCCCACCCCCTTTTTTTTTCATCCGTGCTGCGCGGCATTCAGGTTCTTAGTTCCCCGACCAGGGATCGAACGTGTGTCCCCCTGCAGTGGAAGTGCGAAGTCCTAACCACTGGACTGCCAGGGAATTCCCTCCGTTTGGTTCTTAATTAAATGTGATTAAGTACATGACAATTTCAGGGAAAAAGTAGATAAGCTAAAAGAAAAATACATCACTCAAATCTAATACCAGAGAAGACCAGTTAACAAAATAAAACAACAGTGAATAAACAGTGTATCAAAACATCTGATTTTAAGGTAAGTCAGGTAGAATAAATGGTGAAATAATGGTCATGAACATTTTTGGAGAAAATAATGCAGTGGAAGGGGTTTTTCCTATCATATGTTATAAAGCTACAGTCACTAAAAAATCATGGTACTGACACCAGAGTAAATAGACAAATAAATGGGACAGAATAGAAAGTCCAGGAGCTGTCAAAGTGTAGATATACACAAATTTGGTATATGTTACGGTAGGTATTTCTTGTCAGAAGAAAAAGATGAACTGGTTATTGAATGGTGGTGGGACAACTAGCTAGCCATTTAGGGGGGATAGTTAAAGTTAAATCCCCTCTTTTAATTGTATATTAGATGTAAATTCAGTAAAATTAAGGATATAAATATAAAAGTGAAACCAATTAAAGTACTAGAAAGAATTATATGAATATTTAGCTGATCTTTGAATGGGGAACCCTTTTACTATAAGAATGACACCAAAGGAAGAAACTATAAAAGACTCACAAGTCCTTCACAATGTTGAATGTAAGGTTCAAGACCGAAAAGGAGCTATTTGTCCAACATTAGACAGTTGATTACATGTTGGCCTCTCCTATGGTATACCTTGCCTCTATGAAAATAAAACTGTATATAAAGCTTTATTATTGGGAAGAGGGCCATGATATAATGCTAAGTGAAAAACTTATACATGTGTATATTTACATGTATGCATTTCTATAGGAAAAGGCCTGATGGTTCTAATCCAGATGTTAATAGCAATATTTTTTCTTTGGCTATGAAGATCTGGGTATTTCTTTCCCTTTGAATTTTCTGTGTCTTCTTTCCTTTCTTTAAAGTTGTGATTATATGTTTAATTAATTTAGTTTAAAACCAGAGGACAAAAAAGTTTTACAAAATAATTGGTGATAATAAAATTGGAGAGAAAAATGGAGATTTAAACTACCCTCTTGACTAGACTAGATAGATTTCTTAGAAGGATTTTGGGTATCCTCTGTTTTATTGCATAATAACTGCATTGCATTATATGGCAACTTGAATCTATAAATAAATAAATAAATGCAAATTTGTTTAAGCATAAAAGCCAAATGTATATATTGCTTCTAAAATAACTCTAAAAGATTGTATTTTTAAATGGTGATTTCTCTCATAGTTGATACTCGATTTATATATACATTCATTCCCTTTAACCAGTCTTTGTTTTGTTTAGTTTCTCTGAATTAAGAAGCAAAGAGCTGTATTAACATACAGAGGTATTATAGTGCACCAAAATTAGTGAATGTGCCTCTGAATGAAAGCTTTGGTGTAGGCAACTTAAAATGTTTTTAAGTCAAAACGGTAATCAAGGAGAGGTTGTTTTAGCTCATAGTCTACCAAGAAGCTTTCTGCTGCCAACAAGAAAACCCCTCATTTCTGGAGAAATGTTGCCCCTTCTGCTTTGAGTCCGCCAATAGTTTATTGACTTGGAGGAAGAGTATTGTTTTTGGATAATTGAGTCTGGTAGATTCTTTTGAGCCCACCAGCTTTCTCTCTTGAGCCATTGTGTTGACAATCTTCCATTAAGAAAAAGGAAGAGATTAGAAAAAATAGAGTGCAAATTTTCTCTGTACTGAAACCTCCCCCTACCCTTTAATCCCTGGTAACCACTGATCTGTTCTTCCCTACAGTTTTGCCTTTTCCAGAATACCTTATGAATGGAGTCATATAGTATATAGCCTTTTGAGTCTGTTTTCTTTCTCTTAGCATAATGCATTTGAGATTCATCTGTGTTATTGCACTTATTAATAGTTCCTTCGTGTTGCTGACCAGTATACCATTGTGTAGGTGTACCACAGTTGGTTTGTTTCTTCGGTAGAAGAGGGAGATTTTGATTGTTTTCAGTCTTTGCTGTTTTGGATAGAGCTACTATAAGCATTTGCCCAGAGTGTTTTGTATAAAATAGGTTTTCATTTGACTTCGGAGTGGGAATGCTGTGTGATATGTTAAGGGAATGTTTGAATTTGTTGAAATGTTGAAATGTTTGAAATTGTTGTCAAATTGTCAGTTGCTTTCCACAATGGCTGTAACATTTTGCATTCTTACCAGGATTGTGTGAGTTCCAGTTGTTCCACATCCTTGTCAGCACTTGGTATTGCCAGTTTTTTTTCTCTTATCCATTCTAATAAGTGTGTTGTGGTGTCTGCCCTTGTGTTTCTCTAGTGACTAATGATGTCAGACATGTTTGTGATCACATATTTTGTTTGATGAAGTGACCATGACATTGACTTATGAAGCATCTAGGTCAGTTTTCCTATAGACCGTTCCACAATGTGGATCTGTTCCTTAAGGTACATATTTTTCTCTTTCTTCTTTCCTCCTTCCCTCCCTCTCTCCCTTCCTTCCTTTCCTAAAAACTGGTTCCTCTGTTCTTATATTGGAAATTAGATCTAGAGACTTGATTAGATTAAGTTCAAACAGTTTTGCTGAGAATATTTCATGAATGATGTATATGTGAAGGATTTAAAAAAAATGAATTGGAGCAGATTCAAAGCCACACCTTGATGCTGTCACTCACTGCATTGCAGCAGCTTCCCTAAGGGTGAGAAGAGCTAGAATGATGTCCTTGAGTATGTAAGAGGCACAAAGGAGATCAAACACAAGTGGAAAGTTTGGATGTCAATCCAGAGGGAGCAGTGGAGGGTACGGGTCCAGGCAGGTAGTGGGAAGAAGTGGTGATGGGAGCTCACACATGTTCTCTTCTGAACGCTTCTGTTCTCTCCATGAAATCGCAAGGTCAGTGCTGAAAATGAGGAAGTAGAGAGAGGTGTTAGATGTTTGAAGAGAGAGGAGAAAGTGTAGAATCGAAGAGAGAGGAGAAAGTGTAGAATCAAATAGGAGAGTGGGAGATTGAATGGACCAGGGAAAAATACAAACTCCAGGCCCTAAGAGCCCTCTTGAGAGCATGAGTTTGAAGCGGGGTCAGTTGAAGTTGTGTTTCTTCCTCCAGCCATTGTCGTAAGCATGTTAATAACTAGAGCCGTTCCAGTTAATCGTGGGCTTTCACTTTTGGCGATTTTATCAAAATGTGGGAGTACCCATGGAGTGTATCAGTAAAACTGGTTACAGTGTAGAATTTTGACATCCTTGATGTTCAGGCAGGTGGCCTGAACACCCATCCTCTGCAGGAGACGGGCATTAAGAGGTTTCGGATCAAGAGCAGAAAATCTAGAAATCTAGACTTGCAAGGAATATTCCATTTCCTAAGCATAGAATTTTGAAATTTTGAAACTCAGTACTCCCAAAATAGACATTTTATGGTAAGTAAAGAAAAAAATAAGGGTTTTATTTATACTTGATTTTTTCCCTTAATATTGCTTTTTAAATTGGATATGCTTTTTCTGTTAGTTAAACCTGAGATTGAATGTTTTATGGTACTTTAAATAGGTTTCCAACTGTGGGAAAGTGTTCTCTGAACATTTTCTGGGCCATTACAGCAGTGTTATGTAAGAGTGGAAATCATTCTAACAAGTTGCATGGGGAACCATGTGCAGACATGCCAGGTGCTCTGGGGCTGATCTCTCCCTGGTCTTTGCTGCTCCCTGTGCTCAGTCACTCTGGGTCCTGCAGAAGAACCTGCCATTCCTCCAGGGCATTTCCTGTTGGAGGAAAGTCTTTGGGTTAGAAACGGTTCCTTCATCCATCCTTTCAGCGTTTCCCAGGGGCCCGTGTGCCCACGCTGTGCTGCACACTGGGCATACAGTGGTGACTGAAACAGTTGTGGGAATTATGAAATTAACTTGTACAATAGAATAGACCAGTGTGGAATCCTTTAGAATTGTCTGCCCATCCAGCATAGTGCCCACAGCTAATTTTTTAAGCAGTGATATTACAAAATGTATATGAGAAGGTGCTGCTAAAAATTACAAGTCATCATAGCCAAGGCAGGAAAGTAATTAATTTTGCTCTGAAGTAAACAGCTTGTGGAGTGAAAAGATTTATAATTAAAACTTAAAATATGACCCAAAATACTTACATTACACTTCCTTGGGCAACTCAAAAGAATACCTGTGTTTAATGCTAAGAAGTCCATCACTATGATGAAAGTTAATTAAAGTGTCAGTGTTTTCCCATGTAGTTTCATAGCTGTATATTGATGGAAGACTCTGAATTCCTCTGTACCTTTACAGTTTTGTTTGTGCATATCTCAATCTGACGTTAATGATTAATTACTAATATTGCAGATAAAATTAGAAGAGTTAAGGATTCTCTGCATCATTTTGTTATGTAGTATTTTAAATTAATTTTATTGAGGTACAATTTGCATACAATAAAATGCACCCATTTTAAATGTTCAGTTTGATTGGGTCTTGACAATTGTATACACCCGTGTAAGTACCACCACAAAAAGATTTAGACTATTTCCATCACTCCAGAAAGTTCCTTCCTTTCCCTCTGCATTTAGTCCCTCGTACTCCCTATCAAAGATTATCATTGAAGTGCTTTCTATCGCTATAAATTGAATTGTCTTTTCTATTCATATAAATGGAATAAAACAGTGAATACTCTTTGTGTCTGGCTTTTTAAATTCAGCATAATGCTTTTGAGATTCTTCCATGTCGTTGTGTATAGTGTCTTTCTTTCTATGCTGAATAGTGTTTCATGGTATGAATATACCACAATTTTCTTATCCACTCATCAGTTGATGAACATTTTGGTCATTTCCATATTTTTACTATTATGAATGAAACTGCAATGAACATTCTTTTTTTTTAACATCTTTATTGGAGTATAATTGCATTACAATGGTGTGTTAGTTTCTGCTTTATAACAAAGTGATTCAGTTATACATATACATATGTTCCCAATCTCTTCCCTCTTGCATCTCCCTCCCTCCCACTCTCCCTTTCCCACCCCTCTATGTGGTCACAAAGCACCAAGCTGATCTCCCTGTGCTATGAGGCTGCTTCCCACTAGCTGTCTGTTTTACGTTTGGTAGTGTATATATGTCCGTGCCACTCTCTTTGTCACAGCTTACCCTTCCCCCTCCCCATATCCTCAAGTCCATTCTCTAGTAGGTCTGTGTCTTTATTCCCATCTTACTCCTAGGTTCTTCAGGACTTTTTTTTTTCTTCTTAGATTCCATATATATGTGTTAGCATACAGTATTTGTTTTTCTCTTTCTGATTTACTTCACTCTGTATGACAGACTCTAGGTCCATCCACCTCACTACAAATATCTCAATTTTGTTTCTTTTTATGGCTGAGTAATATTCCATTGTATATATGTGCTACATCTTCTTTATCCATTCATCGGATGATGGACACTTAGGTTGCTTCCATGTCCTGGCTATTGTAAATAGAGCTGCAATGAACATGTTGGTACATGACTCTTTTTGAATTATGGTTTTCTCAGGGTATATGCCCAGTAGTGGGATTGCTGGGTCATATGGTAGTTCTATTTGTAGTTTTTTAAGGAACCTCCATACTGTTCTCCATAGTGGCTGTACCAATTTACATTCCCACCAACAGTGCAAGAGGGTTCCCTTGTCTCCACATCCTCTCCAGCATTTATTGTTTCTAGATTTTTTGATGATGGCCATTCTGACCGGTGTGAGATGATACCTCATTGTAGTTTTGATTTGCATTTCTCTAATGATTAATGACGTTGAGCATTCTTTCATGTGTTTGTTGGCAATCTGTATATCTTCTTTGGAGAAATGTCTATTTAGGTCTTCTGCCCATTTTTGGATTGGGTTGTTTTTCTGTTATTGAGCTGCATGAGCTGCTTGTAAATCTTGGAGATTAATCCTTTGTCAGTTGCTTCATTTGCAAATATTTTCTCCCATTCTGAGGGTTGTCTTCCCATATTAGGGAAGTTTTCAACTATAATCTCTTCACATATTTTCTCAGTCCCTTTCTTTTTCTCTTCTTCTTCTGGGACCCCTATAATTCGAATGTTGGTGTGTTTAATGTTGTCCCAAAGGTCTCTGAGACTGTCCTTAGTTCTTTTCATTCTTTTTTCTTTATTCTGCTCTGCAGTAGTTATTTCCACTATTTTATCTTCCAGGTCACTTATCCATTCTTCTGCCTCAGTTATTCTGCTATTGATCTCATCTAGAGTATTTTTAATTTCATTTATTGTGTCGTTGTCATTGCTTGTTTCCCCTTTAGTTCTTCTAGGTCCTTGTTAAATGTTTCTTGCATTTTCTCTATTTCCAAGATTTTGGATCATCTTTACTATCATTATTCTGAATTCTTTTTCAGGTAGACTGCCTATTTCCTCTTCATTTGTTAGGTCTGGTGGGTTTTTACCTTGCTCCTTCATCTGCTGTGTGTTTTTCTGTCTTCTCATTTTGCTTATCTTACTGTGTTTGGGGTCTCTTTTTTGTAGGCTGCAGGTTCAGAGTTCCCGTTGTTTTTGGTGTCTGTCCCCAGTGGCTAAGGTTGGTTCAGTGGGTTGTGTAGGCTTCCTGGTGGAGGGGACTAGTGCCTGTGTTCTGGTGGATGAGGCTGGATCTTGTCTTTCTGGTGGGCAGGTCCACGTCTGGTGGTGTGTTTTGGGGTGTCTGTGGCCTTATTATGATTTTAGGCAGCCTCTCTGCTAATGGGTGGGGTTGTGTTCCTGTCTTGCTAGTTGTTTGGCCTAAGGTGTCCAGCACTGTAGCTTGCTGGTCGTTGAGTGAAGCTGGGTCTTGCTGTTGAGATGGAGATCTCTGGGAGATTTTCGCCATTTGATATTACATGGAGCTGGGAGGTCTCTTGTGGACCAGTGTCCTGAAGTTGTCCCTCCCACCTCAGAGGCACAGCACTGACTCCTGGCTGGAGTACCAAGAGCCTTTCACCCACACGGCCACTCAGAAAACGAGGAAAAGGGGGAAAAAATACTATATCTTGCGCCCAAAGTCCACCTCCCCGATTTGGGATGATTCATTGTCTATTCAGTTATTCCGCAGATGCAGGGTATATCAAGTTGATTGTGGAGATTTAATCCGCTGCTCCTGAGGCTGCTGGGAGAGATTTCCGTTTCTCTTCTTTGTTCGCACAGCTCCTGGGGTTCGGCTTTGGATTTGGCCGCGCCTCTGCGTGTAGGTCGCCGGAGGGCGTCTGTTCTTCACTCAGACAGGATGGGGTTAAAGGAGCAGCTGACTGGGGGCTCTGGCTCACTCAGGCCGGGAGGAGGGAGGGGCACGGAGTGCGGGGCGAGCCTGCGGCGGCAGAGGCCTGCGTGACGTTGCACCAGCCTGAGGCGCGCCGTGCGTTCTCCTGGGGAAGTTGTCCCTGGATCACGGGACCCTGGCAGTGGCGGGCTGCACAGGCTCCCCGGAAGGGGGGTGTGGATAGTGACCTGTGGTCGCACACAGGCTTCTTGGTGGCGGCAGCAGCAGCCTTAGCGTCTCATGCCCGTCTCTGGGGTCCGCGCTGATAGCTGCGGCTCTAGCCCGTCTCTGGAGCTCCTTTAAGCAGCGCTCTCCTCGCGCACCAGGAAACAAAGAGGGAAGAAAAAGTCTCTTGCCTCTAAGGCAGGTCCAGACTTTTCCCGGACTCCCTCCCGGCTAGCTGTGGCGCACTATCCCCTTTCAGGCTGTGTTCACGCCGCCAACCCTAGTCCTCTCTCTGCGATCCGACCGAATCTAGAGCCTCAGCTCCCGGCCCCCCACCCGCCCCAGCGGGTGAGCAGACAAGCCTCTCGGGCTGGTGAGTGCCGCTCTGCACCTGTGCGGGAATCTCTCCGCTTTGCCCTCCGCACCCCTGTTGCTGCGCTCTCTGCCGAGGCTCCAAAGCTTCCCCCCTCCGCCACCCGCAGTCTCCGCCGCGAAGGGGCTTACTAGTGTGTGGAAACCTTTCCTCCTTCACAGCTCCCTCCCACTGGTGCAGGTCCCGTCCCTATCCCTTTGTCTCTGTTTATTCTTTTTTCTTTTGCCCTACCCAGGTACGTGGGGAGTTTATTGCCTTTTGGGAGGCCTGAGGTCTTGTGCCAGCGTTCAGTGGGTGTTCTGTAGGACCAGTTCCATGTATAGATGTATTTCTGATGTATCTGTGGGGAGGAAGGTGATCTCCACGTCTTACTCTTCCGCCATCTTCTCCGACTGCGCTTGCGTCTTCATGAACATTCTTGTACACACTTTTTCATGTATATATGTCTTCGTTCTCGTGGGTGAAAACCTCAGAATGGAATTGCCGAGTCGTATTGTTAAGTATATGTGTCACTGTATAAGAAATTGTCAAACTGTTTAACAAAGTGATTTTAACATTTCACACGTCCACCAGCAATGGTTGACAGTTCCAGTTGCCCCAAATCCTTGCCAGTATTTGCATTTGTCAGGTTTTTTTCTTTCTTTGTTTTAGACATTCTAGTGGATAGTGGTATCACATTGTGGCTTTAACTTGCATTTTCCTGCTGACTAATGATGTTAAGCACTTACAACTCAATATGAAAAGAAATGCACTAAAAAAACGAGCATGATAATTGGATAGAACATTGACAAGAGATATATATAAAGTGCTAATAAGCACATGAAAAGATGCTCAACATTATTAGGCACCAGTCTAGCAATCTATAATAAAATATGGCCAAGTAGGGTATATTTCAGTAATGCAAGGTTGGTTTTACATTAGAAAATTAATTAATTTGTATTTAGATTTGATTTCCTAATATTATGCTAGGGATTTTTATTTTTATGCTAGTGGAGGATATTGGTCTATAATTTTCTTTTCTTGTGATATCTTTGTCAAGTTTTGGTATCAGAGTAACACTGTCCTCCTTAGTGTATTGTCCTCCTCTTTTTTTCTGAGAGAGGTTGTATAGGGTTGGTATTATTTATTCCTTAAATGTTTGATATAATTTCCCAATAAAACCATCTGGGCCTGAGAAGTTCTTAAATTATAAATTCAATGTCTTTAATAGATGTAGAAAGCTGTTCAGAGTTTCTGTTTCTTCCTGATATTGTAATTTGTGTCTTCTTTTTTATTGTTAATCTGTTTAGCTAGAGTTTTTATCAATTTCATTGATCTTTCAAAGAACCAACTTTTGGTTTTATTGATTTTTCTCTATTGCTTGTTTTCTGTTTTACTGATTCCTGCATTTTCTGTTAATATTTTCTTCATTCTGCTTAATTTGGTTTAGTTCTTTCTCTAGCTGCTCTTAATTCTGTTTTATGAATTTCTTACCCTAGATTCCCTAGCTCTTCTACTGAAGTTTCCATTTTGACAAACATTTGGTAATTTCCAAGAATTCTTTCTGGTTTTCCAGTTTTTCCTTTTTCATGAGAGGCTGTTCTCACTGTATGAATGCAAAATTTTCTTAGTTCTCCTTGAGGCTGTTATCTTTTTTTGAAACTGTATCTTCTGTTCCCTGAATTACCTGAATTATGTTTTCTCTGAGGTTCATTTTCTTTCTTTCTTTCACCCTGGGGTATGTGTCTGTCTATTTCTCTGTTTTTATGAAGGCTTTTCTCAAGTGTCTGGTGATTCTTGGCTATCTGTTTATAGTATATACAGTAATAACTAAATAAATTAAACAAATTAAATTTGTAATGGGAGTTCCCTGGTGGTGCAGTGGTTAGGACTCGGTGCTTTCACTGCTGTGGGCCTGAGTTCAATCCCTGGTTGGGGAACTAAGGTCCTGCAAGCCACGCAATGCAGCCAAAAAAAATTGTATTTAGAATTCCTAATAGTCTCGAGGTGTGGAGCAAGGGTTCACATAGAGTGTGCTCATGTAGCAAACCGTGATGGTGGCAGAGTTAGAACCAGTCCACCAGCCTGGAATTCAGTCCCTCCTGTCCTGGCTAAGCCCCCAGCAACACCCACCATCCAGGGCTGAGCTTTTCCAAGGCCCAGAAGGTAGCCTTTCACCTACAACGGTTGGAAGGCTGAGTAGAAGCTTCTGACAGGCACGGACGGGAGGCACTCACCAGCCTCTGGTGCCAGCTCAGAAACACCTTTCTCAGGAGGGTCCCAGGCGGAACCCAGCGGTTCCGGCACACTTCTCAGCCAGGTCACCTCTTTGCCCACACTCACCACTCCCTGCTGCGAGCTTCGCCCACAACGCCTTCTTCCACTTCAGCCCCCACACGGGTGTTTCCACAGGCCCTCTGGGACTATATTCCATCACCAACACGCCTCTTCATGGACGACTCTGTGTGAACCTTGCCCCTCCCTGGTAACGCCACCTTGTCTGTCACCCACCGAACGGGTGGTGCTCAGGTTTGTTGCCCTCCCTTTACTGGGAAATGCATGGGGTAGAGCTGGGATCCGAGTGCACGCCCAGTGCTTTTCGCTCAACCACACTGACTCCTGAAGGGGTGGGAGTCGTGGCTTGCAGCAGGATAGAACAAAGATGAAGCGACGCGGCAGCAGGAGTGGGCCAGGGAAAGAAAAAGAGAAGCACCACACTAGGTGGAGAATGACAGGGCCAGGCAGCCATCGCTCTTGGAGCCGCCAGAGGGCCTTCAGGTGGGGTTCGCCCACCTTGCACTGAATGGTGCTGCCACTCTGCTCGTGTGTTCTTCGGTTCTGCCTCGTTCCATGCAACTCGGATGCTCAGAGACTTTGTCTCATGCCTGTGGAAACATGGATTCAGAAGCTCACGGCATACAAGAGATTGGTTCAAGACTGATGGGAGATTTAATGCTCTGTGTTTCCTGTCTACTCTTTCATTTGTTGTTAATGAGAATTCATAATTCATGAGAGAATCCATGTAGAAATATTTTCTATGTAGAAATACTTTCAGAATATTTCCTTGTTACAGTAAGTGAAAGGAGGGTGTGGAGGAATTTTGTGGAGCATATCAACTTATTTCAACTTAAATTCAAAAACTTTTCAGGGCTTCATTGTTCCTTCTAAGAACAGGAAAGCACGTTTAGTGGAATCTTTGTTAAACTTCTTCTTAGAACAGATTTTTTTCTAAAGTGTGTCTGTCTTAGCCCTTAAAGGAGGTTTGGCTGCTGGACAGATCTTGTTGAACAATAGTCACCATTGTAAGGGCTTTCTTGACAAGGACTCCGGGATCAGCATTTATAACAGGTCTCCAGGGTTTTCATATTTCTATTTTCCAAGTAACAGAGGTCATATGCAGCCCAGTGTGGATTCATTGTAATCGCCCCTTTTATAGGTAATAAGCTGGGAATGAAATGAGAGCTCCTGACCCTTCTTCCAGCACTCATTCATCCACTGTCTTTGTTGCCAGGAACTCAGTGTCACTCAGAGAAAAGGAGGCAGAGAAACTTGAGCGATTGTTCCAAGATCACACAAAACTCCCACAGGAGTAGGAATGATTGATCAGATCGAGAGCCGCTCTGGCCCCAGGTCTCCCATCGTATAATCTCCCCGGAGCACCAAGCCTCGTGAGTGGCAGCTTCTCACAACACACAAGTTCATTCGATTGCCACCTGTGCTGATCTCCTCCTCTCAGCAGGTTTTTATTTTAGGATGTAATTTGTAGTTTAGAGATGGAGAGCAAAAAGCGTGTTAGGAACTAGGAGCCTGTAGGGAACATATTTATTCTACAGCGAAACACGAGCACATTTTTGCAGTCAGCTCTGCCTGTCGGGGTGAGCTCGGACACATGTGGATAGCAGTGTCGGCTGTGTGGTATTTCGTGTGCTAAGCTACTCACCACAGTGGCAAGTTCAATTCTATAGGAGTCTTTTATTCTACTTTTCTCTCTGAATTTATTTCAAAGCTTTACTGTCCATTAGATTGAGCATGAACTAATTTAGCTTTCTAGTTCCTGTTAGATACCGTCCCTACATTGAGATAACGATTGTACCAAAACATGGCAAGTTTACAGAATGGCGATAGACTGTTGGGTACATTGTCACGGTGCATCATAGATGTCTGTGGAGCGTGATTTACAAGTACTGGAAATACTGGAAAGCTTCAAGTACAAAAAATCCATGCTTATTAACTGCTGTTCCCTTCCCCTATGACCACCACCACCTCAGACACACAAAATCAAGTGGATGCTACTCTTTAATTCACGGCACAGGCATCTTTGCTTTTATTTTATTTACTCCCACTTCTGTGGCCCTTCCCTGGGATAGGCACCCATACTGGCATGTTTAGTGTATGTCCTTCCCTGCCACTTGTTTAATTAAATTGTGTTGTCTGTGTGTGTTTGTTAGTTTATGTGCGTGGATCTGGGCTCTGAATCTCTACGTAGTTATTTTTTGCTCAGTGTTATGTTTATGATACTCATCTATGTTGTCATATATAAATCTGGTTCATTGCGTTCTACTGCTGCATAAGTGTCCATCGTTTGAATGCACCAGAATTTATTTATCCATTCTCCTAGTGGTGGACACCTGCCTCCGGCCCTTTGCTCCTAAAGCCATTGCTGCATGAGACTGCACAGCCTGGTCTGTGCTCCCTCGTGGATGTGTACACGAGCTTGCACTGAAGCACAGGTGGAGAGAATGTCCAGGTCTAGGAGATGTTTAGCATTCTGAAAGTAAAACTGAGTGCCACCAGTGTAATACAGAACTTTTGGAGCTTTCAAATATATACATTTTGTATAAAAGATGACATTCAGAAGTTCAGTTGAGATTCCTGTTCATTATAAACTGCACTGTCTGAAGATTCTATTTTCGTAGCGGCCTTTTTCTTTTCTCCTAATGGCTCTGCAGGTGTTGGTGACTGTCGCTCCTTTCTGGGCACCTGCTTCCCAGGGAGGGAGCCAACCTGAGTTATCTGAGGAGTGGGTAAAGTAGGACCTTGAATTCTATTTAAAGAAATTAATTATTTCATTATGTAGCGGGGACTTGAGTGTTTTATTTTTAATGTTAAAACTTCTCTTTGCTTTTCTTCATCTCCATGCAACAGAAATTATAATGAACACAATTCTTTGTTCCTGTTGCACTTGGACCTTGCTGTGGAATGGCTGTGCTGGAGCACATTGCTCTACAGAGTAAATGCTGCCTCGTGGACCACAGGACATTATCATTTGCTTTATATGTGTTTTTTTCATCTTTGTGCCCTAAGACCTAGAGTCAGAGTCTGGTGCCAAAAATGGAAAAAACGTTTGGAACCAATGTTTGACTGATTATGATGTTATGCTTTGGAAGTTTTGCACACACAGCTTACTCAGAGAAGATCAAACAGGCAGTGCCCATGCAGTCCTGGGAGGGGCCCTCAGATAGTAAAAGGGGAAAAAGAATAACCAGCCAGTCAGATCAGTTAAATTCAGCTGACCCTAAGAGGGATCAGTGGGACGGAAGATGCCCAAGGGAGATGGCCCTGTTATTCCGCCAACCAGTCGATTTCCAGTATGCATCCTTTCTCCCCCAGGTCACTCCCCCCCTTCTTTGGGCACTTAAGGGCCTGGCTGCAGACCCCTCTCTCTAATACATATCCCTCTCCATCCTGCACTACCATAGCAGCCAACTTCTTTAACCCCTTTCCTGACCTGTCTACCCCCTGACCTCAGCCCCTCACCTCCAGGCACCCTTGACCTTGTTCCCTCCGTACAGCCATGTGACTGGCTTCAGTTTAAATTCCCAGTCGCTGACCTCAATGGCCCTCCATGCTGCCTGGCGGTTGTGCATATTTTCCTGGTGCATTATCTCTCCTGCTCACCGAGACGACAGTTTCATGTCTTCTCCTCGCTCAGACCTCCAGCACCTCCTTCCCCTTCCTCACGCTTGGCTGATGACCATGCTTCTCACCTTACTGAGAAAACAGAAGCATCAGATGAAAACTCCCACCACCTGTATTACTTGCATTTGTCCCCATGTGTTTGGCCACCTCTCCGGTAACTGCGAGGGAACCAAGTCTAAGGACACCTCCCTGCTCGTGAACTGGGTCCCATTCTCACGTCCCTCCAGCAGTGCCCCAGCAGTCACCCCACTCTCGCGTACATCATCTCGTTCCCCCTCTGTGGGATCATTCCCATCGGTGCACGCACGTGTCAGTGTTTCTCCCATTTTGACCTCACATCTCCCTCCAATTTTTGCCCCATTTTTCTTTAAACAAAACTCCTTTTAAAAAGTTGTCCATGGGCTTCCCTGGTGGCGCAGTGGTTGGGAGTCCGCCTGCCGATGCAGGGGACACGGGTTCGTGCCCCAATCCGGGAGGATCCCACATGCCGCGGAGCGGCTGGGCCCGTGAGCCACGGCTGCTGAGCCTGCGCGTCTGGAGCCTGTGCTCCGCAACGGGAGAGGCCACAACAGTGAGAGGCCCGCGTACTGCAGAAAAAAAAAAAAAAAAGTTGTCCATGATCACTGTCTCCAATTATTATTCTTCATTTTCTCTTGAATCATCACTCCACCTAAATGCTACTTCCCAAGGTCACTAGAGACCAGCAGGCTGTTAATACACAGTCATCTCTCTCTATTTTTTTTTTTTTTTTGCGGTACGCAGGTCTCTCACTGCTGTGGCCTCTCCCGCTGCGGAGCACAGGCTCCAGACGCACAGGCCCAGCGGCCATGGCTCATGGGCCCAGCCGCTCCGCGTCATGTGGGATCCCGCGAGACCGGGGCACAAACCCGCATCCCCTGCATCGGCAGGCGGACTCTCAACCACTGCGCCACCAGGGAAGGCCCTCTCTCTATTTTTTTTTAACCATTTGTTTCTCATCTGACTTGACTCCCCTCTCCTGGAAACATTTTTTTCATTTGGCTTCCAGGACCCTATGATCACCTGCTTTTCTTCCTGCCACTCTTCTTTAGCTTGGCGGTTCCACTCCTAGGTGTATGCGCAATAGAAATGTAGTAGTTTTTATAATAGCGCCAGCATGGAAACAACCCAAATGTCCATCAGCTGATGAATGGATAAGTAAATGTGGTTAATCCATATAATGGAGCATTATTAGACAGTAAAAAGAAATGAACTGCTAACACATGCTGTACAATATGGTTGAAACTTGAAAACATGACGCTAAGTGAAAAGCCAGTCACAAAGGACCGCATATTGTATGATTCCATTTATATAAAATGTCCAGAATAGGCAAATCTATAGATACAGAAAGCAGACTAGTGATTGCTTAGGGCTCAAAGGGATAGGGGATATTTAAGGGATGGTGGCTGAAGAGAATGGGTGTTTATGGAGGTGTAAAGGAAAATGTTCCAAAATTGACTGTGGTGGTGGTTGCGCACTTCTGTGACTATACTAAGGGCCATTGAATTGTACACTTTAAATGGGATAATGATATATCACTAAAGCGGTTTTTTAACAAAGGAGAACCAATTTACAAGCCTAGAGTGTTAGGTAAGTTTGTTTTAGAATTGCGTTTCAGCCTGTTTTATTAGTAATGAATGTTTAGCCTTTGAGGGTGGATTTTTTTTTAATTTTTAAATTTAAAAATTTTTATTTTTTAGCATCTTTATTGGAGTATAATTGCTTTACAGTGGTGTGTTAGTTTCTGCTGTATAACAAAGTGAATCAGCTATACATATACATATATCCCCATATCTCTTCCCTCTTGTGTCACCCTCCCACCCTGCCTATCACACCCCTGTAGGTGGACACAAAGCACCGAGCTGATCTCCCTGTGCTATGCGGCTGCTTCCCACTAGCTACCTATTTTACATTTGGTAGTGTATATGTGTCCATGCCACTCTCTCACTTCGTCCCAGCTTACCCTTCCCCCTCCCCATGTCCTCAAGTCCATTCTCTACATCTGCGTCTTTATTCCT
This sequence comes from Aethalodelphis obliquidens, assembly GCF_003676395.1. Lineage (NCBI taxonomy): Eukaryota > Metazoa > Chordata > Mammalia > Artiodactyla > Delphinidae > Aethalodelphis > Aethalodelphis obliquidens. Next base: position 10,772,383 of record NW_020838006.1, read on the forward strand.
GTCCTGCCCCTAGGTTCTTCAGAACCATTTTTTTCTTTTTAGATTCCATATATATGTGTTAGCATACGGTATTCGTTTTTCTCCTTCTGACTTACTTTACTCTGTATGACAGTCTCTAGGTCCATCCACCTCACTACAAATAACTCAATTTTGTTTCTTTTTGTGGCTGAGTAATATTCCATTGTATATATGTGCCACATCTTCTTTATGCATTCATCTGTCGATGGACACTTGGGTTGCTTCCATGTCCTGGTTATTGTAAATAGAGCTGCAATGAACACTGTGGTACATGACTCTTTTTGAATTATGGTTTTCTCAGGGTATATGCCCAGTAGTAGGACTGCTGGGTCGTATGGTAGTTCTATTTTTAGTTTTTTAAGGAACCTCCATACTGTTCTCCATAGTGGCTGTATCACTTTACATTCTCACCAACAGTGCAAGAGGGTTCCCTTTTCTCCACACTTGAGGGTGGATTTTTAAATAGGAAAAATAATTTAGTATCAAACCTTAGGGGTTTACCACGTCGCCAAACTGCCTTACACCATTGGGAGTAGAAAACCACTGACAACAGAAAGCCACTTCCATTCACTTGCTCTGGCTGTACATCTACGAGTTCCAAAACCCTTTCGTGATTTTGCAATTCCAGCTCCCTGGAGTAAGGATGGAGCCTCCCAGATGCCTTGCTACCAGTTTCCTTGGGAAGCAAACTCTGAGAGGAGCCTAGTATGCAGGACATTCATTAGGGAAAGCTCTTGAGAATCAACACATGAAAAGAGGAGAAAGAAGCAGGAATGAGCAGAGGGAGAAGGTGGGCAGCAGTGCAGTCTCAACAAAGATCTCTGCTGATCCCACAGGGAGCTCTGAAGCTGGGCTGGCCGTACACAGTCGTCCCAAGTTGGGACGAGGTGGCCAAGCTTTTGGTCACCACTCCTCATGAACTAGTCATTGGGTGCAGGCTGCCTCAGGTGCAGGGGGTGACCATCAGCAAGGTGGGTCTCTTCAGTTGAGGTGTGCTTCCAGCAGCTGGGGGAATAAGTCCTGATGGGGCATGTGGGTGGAGTGTCCCAGCATCCTGTTCAATTCCCTTACATTCTGAGTGTTGCTCCTCTCAGAAGTCAACTCCTTAAGCACCTATTTCTGTGAGAATGGACTTAGGGGACGTAACCCAGAGTAATGTTGACATTGCAGACTTCAAATTTGTGCTGTGATATACTTTGAAAATAAGGAAAGTTTCTTATTATATTGGTCTTAATTTTAAGACTACATAGTATACTACTATTAGTACTGTGTATTATAAAGCCTAAGCAATAGAAAAGAATACTGGACTTGTCAAACATATAATCCATTCACAGAAGTTTTTCAGAACTATTCCACAGTTTAATAGAAGTGCTTTTTAACCTGTTGCTCTGTTGCATCACAAGAGACTACATAAATGTTCTCATTCACATTTTCTAATGCACAGTATTATGACTTTAGCTCATGTGGCTTGAGTATTTTGTTCAGGAATCTTATTTCAAGTTTGTCACTTGATTTTTAAAAACAGATCAAAAATGGCAAAGTTATTAATATAAAATTTCTTTATCATAACCAGGGAACTCTCTAAGATGTCTGCATCTGGTATGGGTAAAAAGCCGGATATGTAATTTTTCACCAACTCAGGGATCAGATTTTCTATATTTTTATTTTACATTCACAGACATGTAGACAACTGTTTTTCTATTTGACTCAGAAAACAGTGGTAAAAACTAGCAGATCAAAAGTCAATCGCTTACCTATATACCAGAAATAAAAATTGGAATTTGAAATAAAAAACACAACACCACTTACACTAGTACCCCCCCAAAGTTGAATTACTTAAGTATAAATTTAACAAAATATGTACAAGATCTTGATAAGGAAAACTATAAAACTCTGATGAAAGAAATCTAAGAAAATCTACCTGTCTGGATAGTCCATGTTCATGGATGAAAAGACTCAATATTGTTAACGTGTCAGTTTTTCCCCAACTTGATCTATATATTCAGTGCAATCCCAATCAAAATCCCAGCAAGTTATTTTCTGGATTTCGACAAAGATTCTAAAGATTTTGTGGAATGGCAAAAGACCCAGAATAGTCAACACAATAATGAAGAAGGAAGAACAAAGTCAGAAGACTGACACTTCCTGATTTCAAGACTTACCATGAAGCTACAGAAATCAGGACAGTGTGGTATTGGTGAAAGAAGAGAGAAATATATCAGTTGAACAGAATAGGGAGACCAAAAATAGACTCACATAAATATAGTGAACTGATCTTTGATAAAGGAGCAAAGGCAATTCGATGCGGAAAGGATAGTCTTTTCAACAGAGGGTGCAAGGGTGCTGAAACAACTGAACATTTACATGCCAAAAGAAAAGAATGTATAAACAGACCTTACACCTTTCACAAAAATTAACTGAAAATGGATCAGAGACCTAAATGTAAAGCACAAAACTAAAACTTCTAGAAGATAATATAGAAAATTTAGGTGACCTAGGATTTGGCAAAGACTTTTTAGATACAGTTCCAAAAGTATGAAACAAATAATTGATAAGATGAACTTTTTAAAAATTACAGAATTTCTCTGCAAAGTATAATTTTGAGAGACTGAAAAGACAAGCCACAGACTAGGAGAAAATATTTGCAAAAGACATACCTCCTAAAGGACTTGTATACAAAACATACAAAGAATTCCTAAAACGTAACATAACAGCCCATAAATAAACAACCCAACAGTTTTTTCATGGCTGGTGGGATTGCAAAGTGGTACAGCCACTTGGAAAAGAGTTTGGCCGTTTCTTACAGAGCTAAATATAGGTTTACCATACATTCCAGCAATTGCCCTCCTAGATATTTACCCAAGTAAGTTGAAAACTTAACGTCTACACAGAAAGCTACACATGAATGTTTATGTCAGCTTTATTCATAATTGTCAAAAATTTGAAGCAACCAAGACATCCTTCAGTAAATGACTGGATAAACAAACTATGGTACATGTATACAATGGAGTGCTTTCACTGTTAAGAAGAAATGAGCTATCAAGCCATGAAAAGATATAGAGGAACCCTAAATGCGTATTACTAAGTGAAAGACAGCAGTCTGGAAAGGCTTCATGCTCTACGAGTCCAACTATATGACATTCTAGAAAAGGCGAAACTATAGAGACAGTAAAAAGATCAGTGGTTGCCAGGAGTTTGTTAGGGAGAGAAGAAGGATGGGATGAAGAGGTGGCCCACAGATGTTTAGGGTGGTAAAACTATTCTGTATAATACTGCAGTGGTGGATACGTGACATTATGCATTTGTAAAAACCCATGCAATGAACCTGAATGTGAACTATAGACCTTAGTTAATAATAGTGTATCAATATTGGTTCTTCAGTTGTAACACATGTACCACACTAACACAAGATGTTAATAATAGAGGAAACTGGAGGAGTGAAGGGTATATGGGAACTCTCTGTACTTTCTATGCAGTTACTTTGCAAAACTAAAATATCTCTAAAAATAAAATCCCTTAATAAAAAGTAATAATAAAAAATCATTACAGTTTAACATGTTCTAGTATAAATTACATTAAATTTAAGCCAGAAGTCAAGTTCTTTGTACTTGTACAGAACTTAGCGTACTTTCTTCTTCCTCTCCTTCCTTTGCCTCCAATCCCTCAGTCTTCTCCGATGCTTTTCATTGTGAACAGAAAGTTCACAAATAAATAAAAGGCAAGTGGCTGTTAAGCATAGAAATAGATACTTAACACCACTGAGTAAGAAATGCAAAGTGAAACTAAACTGAAGTATTAGTTGTCACCTATCACTGTTGCAAATCCACAAGAGGGATATTACCCTGAGTCAACAGGCTGTGGGGAAGCAGGCACCCTCATACGCAGCGGCTAGAAGTGCACACTGGCTCAGCACCACATATGAGACAGTTTGGCAAAATCTACTTAAATTACAACAGCTTTGACCCAACAATTCTACATTTGGGAATTTATCCCACAAATATAATTGCACGTGTGCAAAATGATAAATGTGTGGGGATAGTCATTGCAGCGTCCTTAATAATAACAAAATATTGGAAATAACATAAATGTCCATCACTGGTTAAGTAAATTATGGATGCTTTCTATGTACAAATATGAAAGCACTCTAATATTAATAAGTACAAAAATCAAAATGCAGAACACTTTTGCTGTATGTTCCTTTCGTGTAAAAATGGAGAATAACAATAATATAGTCCCGTTGACTTGAAAAAAACCACACACAGCATAAGAGCTGTAAATTGAGATTATCCGGTGTTTTACTGAGGATTATGGCCCAGGGATAGCCTCTCAGATAGCTCTGAGAAACTGTTGTGAAGAGGTAATGGGGGAGGTCATGCACAATACCGACCAGAGTTCTTGGCCTTCCCCAATCAATAGAAATTGATAAAGGGCCAGACAAGAAATTCAGGCAAGGCTTTACTGGGGCTCCTGCAGGGAGAAAAACAAGTAACAGGCTCCCTTGCTCACTCCCTGAGGGGGGGCGAGCTGGTTCCTTCCATGGGGTGAGGGTAGGGGTGTGTCCAAAGGTCGGGCCAGAGGGTTGGCTTAGGTGTTTTGCCCACCCTTTTGGTGCTGTTGTGTGCAAGGGGCTTGCACAGTACCCTGCTTTTGCTCTCCATACCCTGTTTTTGCTCAGGGCTCTTCAGGAGTGTCAGATGGGTTTTTTGGGGTCTTTTTGTATCTTGTTGTCCACAATTTGCCCCAACTGCACATGCATGCAGTTATTTTTAGTCCCTTATAGTTTCTTTGTATTTTGTTACTTGGAGACATTTGTCCAGGTGCAAGCACTGCAGCAAAGGATCTCAGGTCCTAGGTCCCAGGTCCCAGGTCCCAGCCTGTCTCGAGCATATAGGTGATCTTGGCTAAGGATATGTGTAATCAAGCACACATCTCATTACAAGGTTGCTGCTAGTCACAGGGAACAGGTATCTTAGTGGTTTTAATGCTGGTCTAAGTGTGGGAAGATGTGAGAATCAAGGTTCATAAAAGACTTCTCCTGAAAATGTCCATTTGCAGGCCTATTCTGCCAGTTTTCCCAGAGCACTAAGCGCCTCATTCCTGATCTGTGCCATTCCTTTCAGGGTGTGTTGAAGGTCAGTGACTGTGGTAGCAAATGACTTATCAATAATTCTCATAGAACAGGATGGTGAGTCACCTTCTTTAGTTGGCGCTTGTACATGTGGGCACTGGGCACAGCAGGGCACTGGGCAGATAGATGCAAGGGCAAGAAGGAAATTTTTCACTCTATGCCTTTTTCCCCCTAACCATGTGACTATACTACCTTCAAACATGCATTTCAAAAAACAAAGAATTATAAAATGTGAATATTTACTATAAACCTAGAATACCTAGGAAAAATTGCTTTTTGCTGTTGTCAAACCTTAGAAATTATTTTTATCTGTATGAAAATCCTTCCCTTGGGTGTTTGCAGTATGGTGAGTTGTTAAAGTTATTTTTTAACTGTGAAGGTCATTTAATGTTCCCAGTGAAAACCTGACTTTGCCACAAAAGTAGTTCAGATTTTTTTTTTTTTTTTACTTTTCTAACAGTAATGTTCATTAAGCATCTCTAGTCAATTTAAGAAGAGAAAAAGTAGCAAGATAGTATTTCCTTTCAGAAAGTATGTCAGTGGAAAATGTAAAATTTTATCTTCGATCTTTTTTAAATGTGTAGCTGTAAAAAGTTCTAGCCCTTTTCTTCTTTGACACCAACTCCCTATTCAGTTGTATTAAGTTATTCTCTTTTAGAGCAGACTTTCCAGTTGGCTTTTTTTTTCCCTCCTCTTTCTTCTACATCCACTGCCTCTATGCAACTACTTTTCTATTTCCCTTGCTCTGGCAAAGATGTAAAATGTGACACTAAGGCAATACCTGTCAAACAGGATATTGCTGCTGAGTTCTCCAAGGAGTAGGTATGGATACGGTATCTTAATGAGCCCGGGAAAACGAAAGGTAGGAAGCATTCCTTGCTGAACTACATGGGCTCTTGAGCCCTAGTGTGTAATGATCTTGAGGGCTATCTATATAAATTATTTGGAATTCTTCCACAAGGGAGGTTAGTCTCTTCTCCCCATTTATTTATTCGATCATTTGTTTGTATCAGTATAGGCTCATGGACATTTATTTTATATTTTGGGATATCATCCAATACTACTTTATTTTGTTGCTCAAATTATTCCAGCTTTGGCCATTGGGGGCTCTTTTGGTTGGCTTTTGAGTCTCTTTGACATACCCCCATTGTGTGTGTGTGTGTGTATTTGCTTTTTGAGCACTCCCTTATTTTCTGTCACTATAAGATGTTCCAGACTCATTTTATATATTTCCTGCCCCAGTCCTAGAATCACCCAGTTCTCCAAGGAGCTCGGGTTCTTTTTAAATTGGAGAATGGTATTAGAAACCAAGAACTGCATGCATCTCTTTATTTTTAACCTATCTTGAGTCCCTATATTTAAGATGTGTTTCTTGCAGACAGCATATGGTTGAGCCTTGCTTTTTATCCTCTCTGATATTCTCTGTCTTTTAATTGGTGTATTTAGACCGTGCATTTTTTAAATGATTATTGATGTAGTTGGATTAATGTCTACCATGTTTTTCAGTTTTCTGTTTGCTACATTTGTTCTTTATTTCTTTTCTCCCTTTTTTTTTCCTGCTTTCTCTGGTTTTACTTAAGCATTTTGTATGATTCCTTTTCATCTCCTCTCTTAGCCTATCAACTATACTTCTTTTTTTTTTTTTGCGGTTTGCAGGCCTCTCACTGTTGTGACCTCTCCCGTTGCGGAGCACAGGCTCCGGACACGCAGGCCCAGCAGCCATGGCTCACGGGCCCAGCTGCTCCGCGGCATGTGGGATCTTTCTGGACCAGGGCACGAACCCGTGTCCCCTGCATCAGCAGGCAGACTCTGAACCACTGCGCCACCAGGGAAGCCCAACTATACTTCTTTTTAAAAACATTGTACTGGTTGCCATAAAGTTTAAAATATACATTTTAAGCTAATCTAATCCACCTTCAAATAGTACTATACTACCTCATATGTAGTGTGGTACATGTATACCTTATAATAAAGTATTCCCAATTCCTCCCTCTTGTCCCTTAAAACATAGCTATCATTCATTTCACTTTTCCATATGCTATAATCACCTAATAACAGTTATTGCTTTAAACAAGCAGTTATCTTTTAGATCAATTAAGAATAAGAAAAACAAAATGTTTTATTTTACCTTCATTTGTTCCTTCTCTGACACTCTATTTCTGTAGATCCAGGTTTCTGACCTACGTCATTTTCCTTCTGCCTGAAGAACCTCCTTTAACATTTCCTGCAGGGCACGTCTGGTGGCAGTGGGTTGTCATTCATATTCATTCTCGCTCTCTCTTTCTCTCAGACTTCTGGAATAATAACTTATGAAATAATAGAAAGTTTTTACTTCTCTTTCACCTTTGAAAGATAATTTCAGCTAGAGTTTATATCTCTAGCTCACTGGGGATTTCTTTCCACACTTTGAATATTTCATTTTATTCTCTTCTTGCTTGCATGGTTTCTGATGAGAAGTCTGCTCTGTTTTATTCTTGTTCCTTTGTAGGAAAGGTGTTTTTCTCCCGTCTTCTCAAGATTTTCTCTTTGTCTTTGGTCTTCTGCAGTTTGAATATAATGACTAGGTATAGATATTTTAGTATTTACCAGCTTCATGTTTTATGAGCTTCCTGGATCTTTGATTTGGTGTCTGTCGTTAATTTTGGAAAGTTCTCAGCCGTTATTTCTTCTGCTCCATTCTCTCTTTATTCTCTTTCTAGTGTCACAGTTATGCACGTGATACACCTTTTTAATATTGTCTCACAGTTAATGGCCAATTTCTTTTTTGTCCATTCTTTTTCTCTTAGCATTTCATTGTGCGAAGTTTCATTTGACCTATCTTCGAGAGTGCTGGGTTTTCCTCAGCTGTCTCCTGTCATCTGATGAGCCTATCAAAGGCATTCTTCATTTCTGTTAGTCTTTTTGATTTTTAGCATTTCAGTTTGATTGTTTTGTAGATTTTCCATTTCTTTGCTTACATTATTCATCTGTTCTTGCATTTTGCCTACTTTTACCATTAAAGCCCTTAACATATTCATCATAGTTATTTTAAATTCTCTTCCTGATAATTTCCAAATCTGTTATATCCAAGTCTGGTTCTGATGGTTTCTTCAGAGTGTTTTCCTTGCCTTTTGGCATGCCTTGCAATTTGGTGTTGAAAGTCAGACATGCTCTATGGGGCAGCAGATGAGGTAAATAGACCTTTAGTTTGAGAATTTACATTAATCTGTCTAGGAGTTGGGCTGTATTCACTGTTTATTCTGGCTATAGGTACCAGAGGCTTTAAGTTCCTCTAATATCCTTGTTTTCGTTTCTCCTCTTTACTATGGGCTTCCCTATGTTTTCCTCCTTAGGGAGAGTCTGTGTCTTACAGCCCATGTAACTATAACCCACTGTTCTTATACTTGAGCCCTGTTGGTGTGTGAGAACATGTTGGGGAGGGGACACATTCTGTAATCTTCCAATTAAATCTCAGTCTCAGTCTTTGGGGGGGGGGGGCACTGTTTCAGGACAAGTGTTCATCCCCGGTATAGCTTTTCGACCCATCCCCATCCCCTTCCCCTTCCCTGTCTGCAGAGTTCCCGGTCTATTTCCTTGAAACCCTGACCTCTGTTGACGATGTTATCTTTTTGTCTTTATTTCTCCCTAGGTGAGACAGGATGGCTGGAGGGGGCTGGAGCAGGGAAGAATTTCCCTATCCCAGTTGAAATCAAGTTTCAGAATTTTCCCTGGCTAAGTCCTTACCCCTGGAGGGTAAGCCATTGTTATGGAGAAGGTTCTGAATAGTATTTCCTCATGCCTGTTCTTCTTCTCCTGCAAGACCCATGAGGGGATCCTTCTTGTATCCTCACCATGGGAAGCTGATAGAGTTCCTGGAGGGAAAGCCTGTGGAAGTGTGGGGACCCCCCTAAGACAGCAACCCATAGGGGTTTCTCACTCACGCTAGTCTCACTCAACCACTAGCAATTCATCAAAATTACCAGTTAAGTGTTCCTGCTAGTTTATGGCTCCAGCACCTTCTGTTCCAGCTTCTGTTGCTTTATCTCTCTGGATACACCTGTCTCTCCAGACTTTTTGGGGTGGTGGTTTGTCCTCACTTCTCAGACAGGTCAAAGAAGTCATTAATTTTCAGTTTGTCCAGCTTTTTCTTGTTGTATTGACAGGAATGATGTCTTCCAAACTCTTTACATGTTGGAGCTGAAACCAGAAGTGCTTGTAAGTCTTTTTTGAGGCGTTTTATTAGGTTTTGTATAAATTTGTCAGTTGCAGAAATAGTAAGTTGAAGCATATGTTCAGTAGTAAATATGACAAATCTTGCTTCAGGGAAACATAAAGCAGAATGTTTCAGTAATTAAGCAAACCAATTATTTGCTCAATGACAGTGGCAGTGAAAAGTCCACAGTGGGATAGGCAGAAATCTAACCCCCCACCCTCTCCTGCCCAGTCTTTTAGGCTTTTCTTCTTTGCAGATTCTGAGATGCAGTTTAGGACCTTTCTGTCATCCATCACCCAGTTAATTCGCTGATGCCACTGGGATGGTTTGGTGCTTGAAATGTAAAGCCCATTATATTCTGGCACAAGTTCTCAATTTAGAAGTATATTTTTGTTCGAAACATTTGTTCAGAGTGAAAACTGCAGACAGTGACATTGTGGCCTTCCACAGAACATTAGTATATGCATATAAGCAGTATTAACTGAATTGGAATGAAGACTTATGAAGAGCAGAATTAAGAGTTACCATCTTTTCATTTATAAACAGATACGACCTGATTTTTATTATTTTTATTTTTTATTGTTTGTGGTATGCGGGCCTCTCACTGTTGTGGCCTCTCCCGTTGCGGAGCACAGGCTCTGGACGCACAGGCTCAGTGACCATGGCTCACAGGCCCAGCCACTCCGCGGCATGTGGGATCTTCCCGGACCAGGGCACGAACCCGTGTCCCCTGCATTGGCAGGCAGACTCTCAACCACTGCACCAGGGAAGTCCTGGATCTTATTTTTTTAATCCACTCAGCTTCTCATGTCTTTTGATCAGGGAATATAATTTATTTACATTTAAAGTAACTACTGGTAGTAACAAAATTATTATTGCAATTTTATTCATTTTTTCTGTATATCTTATAGTTATTTTGTCCTTTGCCTCTCTTGATGTACTCCTTTGTGTTTTGTTGATTTTTTTTCGTAGTGACTTGTTTTTGATTTCTTTCTCATTTTTCTTTTATGTGTTTTCTATAGGTATTTCTTTGTGGTTATCATGGAGAGTACATAAAACATCTTATAGTATATATAGTAATCTATTTTAAAATAATAGAAACTTCAGTCATGTACAAAATGTCTACTCCTTTACATCTCCCCTCCAGTTTGTTATTGATGTCACAAATTACACAATTTTATAGTGATAGTTATTTTTATGAATTTATCCTTTAAATTCTATACCAGAATGAAAAGTGATATACACACCACCATTCCTGTGTACTGTATTTATTTACCTTCACCAGAAAGCTTTATAATTTTATATGCTTTTGTGTTGTTGTCCAGCATTCTTTCCTTTCAGCTTAATGGGCTCCCTTTAATATTTCTTGTAAGGCAGATGTGGTGGTGATGAATTCCCTTAGCTTTTGTTTATCTGGAAAGGTCTTTATTTCTCTTTCATTTTTGAAGGACAGTTTTGCTGGATATAGTATTCTTGGTTGGCAGGGTTTTTCTTTTAGCCCTTTGAATGTATCATCTTACTCCCTTCTGGCCTATATTTTTTTCTGCTAAGAACTCTTCTAATAATCTTACGGTAGCTCCCTTGTACATGATGTGACACAGTCTTGCTACTTTCAAGATTCTCTCTTTGTCCTTTGATGGTTTGATTACAGTGTATCTCAGTATGGGGTTCTTTGGGTTCATCTGAGTTGGAGTCTTTTGAGTTTCTTGAATTTGGATGTCCAATTCATTCCTCACATTTGGGAAGGTTTTGACCGTTATTTCTTCAAATAAGCTCTCTCCCTCTTTCTCTCTCTTCTCTTTCTGAGATTCCCATAATGCATATATTGGTAATACTTGCTGATGTCATTAAGTATCTTGAGCTTTCTTCATCTTTCTTGATTCGTTTTTCTTTTTGCTCTTCTGACTCAGTAATTTCAGGTGACCTGTCTTAGAGTTCATGGATTCTTTCTTTTGCTTGAACAAGTTTGATGCTGAACCCATATAGTGAACTTCTCAATTCAGTTATTGCATTCTTCGGTTCCAGAATTTGTTTAGTTCTTTTTTTTATATATATAGTTTCTGTCTTTTTGTTGGTATTTTCATTTTGTTCACACATCATTTTCCTGATTTCGGTTACTTGTCTGTGTTCTCTTATAATTCACTGAGCTTCTTTAAGATGATTGTTTTGCATTCTTTGTCATGTACTTCGTAGATTTCTGTTTCTTTAGGGTCTTTTTTTGAGATTTATTACTTTCCTTTATTGTGTCATATTTCTGTTTGTTAGTGTTCCTTGTTATTTTTTTGCTGAGATTTGGGCATTTGAAAAAACAGCCATCTCTCCCAGTCTTCACAAACTAGCTTCATACAGGCAAAGACCTCCATCAGTCAGCCCAGCTAGAGATTCTGGGAATGTCTCAAACATTCTGGAGATGTGTCTTTTCTAGGCTTGTGCATGTATTTTCCCAAGTAGGGAAGTCTGCTGGTTTCTTTTTTAGGAGTTTGTAATCTCTTCCTCCCTCTGGTCTCTGTCTTCAGTACTGCAGGTTCTCTGGTATTTCAGCAATCTCTCCTTTGTTTTTATTGGCCCCCCAGGCATCCACAGTATGCAGGATCCTCGCCAGTGCCCTGAGTCTAATGAGACAGAAACCAGTTCCTAGGGAAGTCCCTTGAAAAGATGGAACGTACATTGAATGTATGTTACACGTCTCTATTCACAAGTTGGGTGTTTTCTCCCAACTGTGCTGAGCTGTGCCAGCTTGGAGGAAAGGTATCATAGGTGAAATCCAACAGCTCTTCTTACTCCCTTACTCATTCTAAGGCAGCTGTTTTTAGCTTTGTGCTTCCCTAGAGTACTGTAGCTTCTTAGCTGTTTTCTGACGTTCTCATGAAGGCTTTTTGGACTGTATGTTGTTCTTAAGTCAGTGTCTCTGTGGGGGAACAAGGTTTGGGACTTCCTATCCTGTCATACAGCTGACATCACTCTGGTCTCCAAGTCTTTAAATAAGAGTCTGGTATGACCTTAGGCTCAGCTTCTCTCTTGGGCCTGGCAACCCCACACAAGGAACTCTCCCAGAATATCACATGCTTTCTTTAAAGGGCAGGTTTTCGGCTTTAGTGCAAGAGTAGAACTTGCAGTCAGTCTGTTATAAGGTGGCATGAGAAAGGGCTTCCTATGGCCCCAGCTTTTCTGAAGGTAGTTCTTTAATGCGTTCACTTTGGTGCTGACTCCCTGCCCCAATCCTTTCCTTTTGTGGGGTTGAATCTGACATCTTCTTCTGAGGCTCCTTTGGGAGGACCTGCCTTTGTCTCAGGAGACTTGAGCAGCACTTTCCACTCCATAAGTTCTATATTCAGAAGTTCTGGAAAATTCTCTTGTTTTCCAGTCTTGTTCTTTTTAGACTATATTTCTGTCATTTCAGGGGACCCTGGGGAGGTAGAAGAAGTACATGTGCATGCTTGATCTGCCATCTTAAAATGAAAATCCCTGATTTTTTTTTTCCTTAAGAGCCTAATTCCATAATTTTTTTCAATCTCAGCTTCATTAATCATTTCTTATTAATTGGTACTTCACATTTCGTTTGTCCGATAATCAGCAGAGGATGCTTTTCTGAAGGACTTTTCTTTTATTCAGTGAGCTCTGAATGGAAAGAGGTAATGTGGCAGACCTACCACTGTAGAAATCAAATTAACTTTTCAGAATTCCATGAATTCAACTCTAATTTGCATATTCTATTTCAGAAGAGACAGGGTTGGGGACACACTGCTACAAACACAGCTGCTACTGTTGATCATATCATGAATTTTCTAGTTGTTTAAAATAAAAGGGTTCCTCTCACTCTCTGTGCACCTGGCACGAGACTCCCAAGAGTCTGACAGCCGTGCAGTGACCACAGGTGAGCGACACAGTGATGGTGGAGTGGGCAGTACTTTACCGCTGGCACCAGAAAACATGTAGCTTCTGAGTGTCAGTTTTCTCTGGTCCCGTTCTTTTTCCCTTTCCCAACCAAGACACCCTATAATCATTACCTGAACTATATTGTCATGGGTAGCCAACTTCTTTGTATTTATTAGTTTAAAAATTCTGCCCATCTCCCCACCCCACCCCTCACTGTTTCTCTTCTCCTTTACTTTGTTTAGGATAAATTTTGTGAGTTTCACTCTAAAGGAAGATCGTTGGTGAAGAATCACAATCATGGCCCATAAAGTGTCTTCTCTTTTCATAAAGAGGCTATGAAAAGCCAACCCAGCTCTTCATTTTGAGTGTGTTTGTCTTCAAATCTGAGCAGATTTGTATTTTATCTTAGGCTTTCTCTTATTTATGAAAACAAGTAAAAATAGCTAAAATTCTTTTCACAATTTTTTTCCTCTGTTCAGTTAGTGTAAAGTAGTTCCCAGCCTTGAAACAGATTTTCTGTATGAAAAATATAAACGAGATTTTAAAAATTAATCTTTTGAAGCACGGTGCTATAAATGTTATTTAGGTTTCTAGGCTAGACTACAAAAGCTTATTTAAATCCATCACGATGCTCAACTTGAATTCTGGATCCTGGGTACAAGAACCCACTAAGAAGAAAGAGGGGGGTAATGTATCCCTTCCTGATCATTCAGACAATGTTGGTTCCTCTCTGCTTCTCTTTACCCCTCTTCCTTGAAGCTGCTACCCTGTGTTGCCTTCCCTGCCCCACTCCCAAGGTCTCAAGGTTATCGGGGAGGGGGAGGACAGAGAGAGAGTGTTTGCTAACGCCAGCTAATTAATTAACAGGTATCTGTGAATAGTGATGCTTCTTAACCCTGCCAGAATATTTTCCCTTTTTAAAGATGGTGTGTGTTACGCCACATAAACCTAAAATTGGTGAAACTTCTGAGAGTGTAGCAAAGTGGGGGGGAAAAATCAGTGTGACAAGGTTTTGATAGGTAAGGTGGGCGAAGGCCACCACTGAAGCAGTCTGGCCCTGCATCCTTGTGCTCAGTCATTTGCAGAATGTGTGATTGCTTTTGCCAGCTTCTTGGACTCCCGATTAAAAGCCAGGCTCTCTGAGCTGCAGGTTGTTTGGTCTGGGTCTGTTTACTGGGCATGTGGGCAGTGGTGGCCAGGTGGGTTAGGAGCCTGGCAGGGCACGTGTAGTTCGTTTTTTAAATGAGTGGAATCCCTGCGTTCTTTTTCACATAAGTGTTTTTTACCCCGTACAAAAGGAATGCATGTCTGTTAAAGACTAAGGATAAAGAGGTTGCCCAAAGTGCTACCATCCAAACAAAATTTCATTGTGAAGATGTCGATATTTCTTCCAATCTAGTTAATAAAGTTGGCATTTTTATTTTGTTCTCTGAGACGCTTTTTTCTTTCTGCTGAAGATTATGATTATCTGTTTTGAGGAAAGGATATTTAATGATGATTTGCGATTAGCTCTGTGAAAGAAAAGTGAGAACGCGATGTGTAATTCCCACCTCTCCTTCCTCATTTTTAAGTATTGAATTGCATATTCTAAGCAATAAATGTGTTTTAAAATTCTTAAGTCTCAAATTAGTGCCCTTAAATGCTTCTGTCCCTCGTGGTCAGCTCTCTCTCCTCGACAGGGACCACACCAGACCCCCTGTTTCTGGCTAAGCCCCTGGCTGGCCCAGCAGCCTGGCTCTGTGCCTTGGAACTTCTTCCAGGAGCTTCACCTTTGGCCATTCTCTTGGTTCCATCCCAAAGCATCTCAACATGTTTAGGACTTATACCTTTAAAGAACAAACACCTGGCCAGCACAGGTCTCTGTCCAGGTGCCCCCTAGTCCCTCACCCCTCCTTTGCAGGAAGACTCTCTGAACCCTGTGGTCGGCACCTCCCTCCTCCAGCCTTGCCTGCCAGTCCCTTCCCAGCCCACTGAGTCCTGCTTCTGCGACCACTCAGCCGAAGCCACTCCCACCAGGGTCACCAGAGGCCTCCGGGTGGATAAACCTATATGTTCCCCCTCAGGCTTCATGTACTTGACCCTCTGACACCCTCCTTGACTGGCTTCTTTCTCTCCCCTTTGCTTCTGAAACTCCAGAACCTCCTAGATTTCTGCCAGTTGCCGCCTGCTGCTTATCAGGCTTCTTGCTGGCCCCTCTCCCTCGCTCGTCATGCATGTTTCGGTTCCCCCACTTCCATCCTCTGCCATCGTCTTGCCATCTCGTCTTTCCTCTCTCTCACCACACAGCCTTGCAAATCTCGTCCACTCCCATGGCTTTATCTGCCACTTACACACATACAGCAGTGACCCAAATCTCTGCCTCCTTGACTCCGCTACCGTACTGCGTGCTGGACGTGTCCACTTAGACACCCCACAGACATCTGAAAATCCACAGCCCACGCAGACCCCTTCTCCCCTCTGGCCTGCCCCCCGTCCTGTGCTTATCAGTTCAGTGCACGAGTCATGGCGGTCTGGCGAGTCTGCTGCTAACGAGCCCTCCAGTCACTCCTGGAGCTTCAGCCCCACTGCTCTAACGCACACTCAGGTCACCCTGCTCACTTGCCTGCACTTCCACACTCGTCTACGCCCCTTGCCACAGACAGAGAAATCTGATTGAGTCATTCCTGTGTTCATGCTTTCAGCGCCTCCTCTGCTGCCTGTGTGCCCGGGCTCCTGGTTGTCTCTGCAGCCCCTCTCTTTTCAGCCCCCATCCCTTTGTCCGTTTGCCCTCTCTCTGGAAGCACTTCAGCCCCCTCTCCTTGCCTGGCTAACTCCTTCTCATCCATCATGTCTCTGTTCAAACTTATTTCTTCAGGAAGCCCTCTCTGACCTGCTGGTCCAAGCGCTCGTGGTCTCATGTGTGTACCATGCCAGTAACACTCCCGCGTGGCGTTGTGATGGCCTGTCCTTACCCATCTCCCCACCTAGACTGTGCACCAGGACATCAGCCCTTTCGCTGCAGTGGCCAGCACAGCAGTCATGAATGGAGCGATGGACACAGGGCTACTGCCCTGCTGGCTTCTGGTGGCGTGGGAACCAGTGAAGAGTGCCAGCTCTGCAGCTTGCGGGGCTCTTCAAGGAGCGTGACCCTGGGGTTGTTACGTGGGACGTGAAAAGCTTGAAATAAGCAGGTCTACTAGGAACTTTTTTGCAAATGTAGTTCCAAAGAAAATGATTTCTCTCCGTATGGGCTTTTAAAAGCATTTATTATAGAATATTTGGGGGGAAGTAAACCATAGAGAACCACTCATAAAAGCTCGTTGCTGCATAAGTGTTTTAACCATGTTAAAATGACTTCCTGTTTTAACTAATACTGTCTAATGAATACCAACGTTTTTTCAATTCAAGAGAGCTTTATGAACATTTCCTATGGAAACTATGAGCACCGAGGTCTGTGGCAGCCTTGCCCAGTCACCCAGCAGCCAGTCCTGGTTCCCAAAGAAGAGTTGACACATCTTACAGGTCCCCTGTAAGGGAAGTGCTTGACAGGGTCTCCTTTCTCAATAATTCCTCCTGAGACTCCAGAGAAGAGAAAATGGGGACAGATTTGCTAAGAGAGATGGGATGGGGCCAGTGACCGGGTCACGGTGGGGCTCTGGCAACTTGAGGACACACAGTTTCTGAAAAATACGGATTTCTTTCCATTCACTAATTTGTTTATTTCTTGTCTAACAATTCTACTGCAGAGGTTAAGTCTTATATAAAGTTATATCTCAGTGCTCCAGTGGAATGAAATAATGACAGTATAGCTCTTTCTAAATTATTCATTTGTTCTTTGTTGATTATCTCCAGGTTCCTGTTAATTCAGTTCACTTAGTTCAGAATTATAACACATGATGTCATCTGTTTTCTCTTCTTGTTTTCACACTGTAGACACCTAATCAGTATCTTCCAGTGCCTGACTGCCCATCCCTGGTCCGCTCCAGATCTCCTGCTAATACCAGGCAGTGCCTGGCCTTCCCTGGGGTTCTGCCGGTTTTCAAGTTTTTGTATTGAATTATTGCTTGTTCCGGCACGATGTTGATTTCCTTCACTATTTCATGCTTCTCCCAGGAGATGTCCACATGTTATTTATCCTTTAGCCCCCTTTTGAAAATATCACAGTAAGGAATTCACTTATTTTTTTTCAGCTGTCTTCCTTTTCTGTCAATAATTCAATGCAACATTTCTTACAGCCTGTTCCATCTCCTTCACTGATTTTCTTAATGCCTTTTAATTATTTCCTACCTTTAAAATGTATTATCCAGCCTTTAATTTTTAGTAATTCATGCTGTCATCAAAGAGGCAACTTTAAGGATCATTCAGCTTCCTGTGGGTCTTGATCCTGGGTCACAGGATGGAGGCAGAATTAGAGAAGCATCGAGTCGAGGCTGTGCATCTGAGGAGCAGGCTTACCAGGGGAAGCAGTCCTGTTGGCTTATTTCTGCAGAGAAAGAAGCATAATTATAAACCTCATATTATTATGTTAGAAAACCTCTGTATGGTGTTGGTGTAGAAGGGAAATAAAATAGCCAGGTTCTAAGTTTCCCATGTTATAAAGGATACGTTTTACATAATATAAAGGATACACTCTCCATTTCTGTATACATTTCTGCCTCACAATATGTGGAGTCCGCAACACAAGGTAGCACATTACAGTCGATCAACTCATCAATATTTATTGATTGTCATTTCATGAAAGAAACTGCACCAGACACTACTGGGGATGCAGAGGATACAAGGCACCAAAAGGCACATGCACGTTCCACGTAACTCAGCCTGAAGTACAGCACAGGGGAGGATGTTGTTACACAAAGAGCAACGTTTGGCTCTGCACACGTTGCACACTAAATACATTGGGGATTAAGACACGCATTAAAGAAAGCATTTGGTGGGAGACTTCTCAGAATAAACTTTATTTTTCACTGAGAGTAGCATATGGTATCATTTTAAGGGAATAACTGATTTTAAAAGAATAAAGCAAAGTAAGTTCATAATTCTTGAATGGGCCACAGTGGGATGGATTAAATATAACTCATGGACCTGGTTGATCTGTGATACATCCCAGGCCAGTAATTAGAAGTGACCCAGGATTAACGAGAAGGATCACGGTGTTGAGGTGCTAATTTGTCTCCTCGCCCACATGGTCTAATGTGTCCCTGTAACGTGTGCTCTTTCTTGTTTTCAGCATGCACTCCTGGCTTTGAAGTTCATCCTTGCATTTGCCATACCTGATAAGCCGCGGCACATCCAGATGAAACTGGCCAGATTGGAATTTGAGTCTTTGGAGGCACTCAAGCAGCAGGTAAGGGCAACTGTCCTGAAAATAAAAATGGATTTCTTTAGCAAATGCCAGGAAACATAAGTCAGAGAACTCACTCTCAGCTTTTACTTCAGCCTTGAAGTTACCAGTTTAAGTAAGTATAGAAGATTCCAGTTTTTTAATTTTTACTTATTTATCTTATTTTTGGCTGCGTTGGGTCTTCGTTGCTGTACGCGGGCTTTCTCTAATTGCGGCGAGCGGGGCCTACTCTTCGTTGCAGTGCGCGGGCTTCTCATTGCGGTGGCTTCTCTTGTTGTGGAGCACAGGTTCTAGACGCGCATGCTTCAGTAGTTGTGGCACATGGGCTCAGCAGTTGCGGCTCATGGGCTCTAGAGCACAGGCTTAGTAGTTGTGGCTCACAGGCTTAGTTGCTCCGCAGCATGTGGGATCTTCCCACACCAGGGCTCGGACCTGTGTCCCCTGCATTGGCAGGCGGATTCTTAACCACTGTGCCACCAGGGAAGTCCCTCAGTTGTGTTTATTTTTTTTAATTTTTATTTCATATTGGAGTATAGTTGATTTACAATGTTGTTTGTTTTAGGTGTACAGCAACCTGATTCAGTTACACATATCCATATATCTATTCTTTTTCAGATTCTTTTCCCATTTAGGTTATTACAGAGTATTGAGCAGAGTTCTCTGTGCTATACAGTAGGTCCTTGTTGGTTATGTATTTTAAATATAGTAGTGTGTATATGTCAATCCCCAAACTCCCAATTTATCCCTCCCCCTACCTTTCCCCTTTGGTAACCATAAATTTGTTTTCTAAATCTGTGAGTCTGTTTCTGTTTTGTAAATAAGTTCATTTGTATCATTTTTTTTTTTTGGATTCTGCATATAAGTGAGATCATATCTTTGTCTTTCTCTGACTTACTTGACTTAGTATGATAATCTCCAGGTCCATGCATGTTGCTGCAAATGGCATTATTTAATTCTTTTAATTGCTGAGTGATATTCCATTGTATATATGGACCACATCTTCTTTATCCATTCATCTTTCAATGGACATTTTGGTTGTTTCCATGTTTTGGCTATTGTAAATAGTGCTGCTATGAACACAGGGGTGTGTGTATCTTTTTTAAAAATTAATTAATTAATTAATTTTTGGCTGCATTAGGTCTTTGTTGCTGCGCGTGGGCTTTCTTTAGTTGTGGCGAGCGGGTGCTACTCTTCGTTGTGGTGCACAGGCTTCTCGTTGCGGTGGCTGCTCTTGTTGTGGAGCACGGGCTCTAGGCGCGCGGGCTCAGTAGTTGTGGCACACAGGCTTAGTTGCTCTGCAGCATGTGGGATCTTCCCGGACCAGGGCTTGAACCCGTGCCCCCTGCATTGGCAGGCGGATTCTTAACCACTGCGCCACCAGGGAAGCCCCTGTTTATAGGCTTTTTGCTGATGGCCATTCTGACCGGTATGAGGTGATATCTCGTTGTAGTTTTGATTTGCATTTCTCTAATAATTAGCGATGTTGAGCATCTTTTCATGTGTTTCTTGGCCATCTGTATGTCTTCTTTGGAGAAATGTCTATTTAGGTCGTCTGCCCAGTTTTTGATTGGGTTGTTTGTCTTTTTAGAGACGATTCCAGTTTAGGATGGCATAACAAAACCAAATTCCTAGTAATATGAGCAACAAATAGGTTTAAAGAACTAAACTAAGCAAAACAAAAATATTCAAGCAATGTTAAATGAAGACTAGAGCTGGCATTCAGCAAAAGAACCAGACAGAGATTTCCAAGAATCTCCCTGGGGCAGGTCCACAGTTCCCAAGTCTACCTTCTACAGAAACATTAGGGGAGGAGAAGTGAGGAGTTGGAATCCTGAATAATATCTCACAGAGCACGAGAGAGAACGGGAGAGTGTGGGCAGAAGCAGCAAAAAATGCCGTGGAGGTAGAATCCTCTTCCTGATGATTTACACATTCTACCAAAGGGTCCCCCCCACCCCTGCCCCCAAAAGAAAGAGAGAATTTAAAAAGCCATGCTGGAGTTCACCATTTTGGTGATTTTCTACCTGTAACAGAACGAGAGTCGGGAGACAAAAGATCCCTAGATGCCCAGAGCTGGTCATCTGCTGTCATACATAGGAAGTTAACGAATGAGAAAATCCGTAAGGCAGAGTCATCTGAGGGGACAAGCTCTGGGTCCAGGACCTCTCTGACCCACGCAGTCCTGTATGCTTCCAAACCACCTTTTACAGGAATTTTTCCTTTTATATTCGGGGAATTGGGAGAAAAAAAAACCTTGAAGAGGACCCACCCAAGCCAACCTTCTGATAGAAGCCCGGGCTCCAAGGGTGGTGCTCCAGATAGGGGAACCCCACATCGGGGCAGAACCTGACCCTGATTAGGCGGGGTGAGCCCAGCAGAATAAGACTTGTGATCAGAGTACAGAGAAGAGGGAGAACCCCGGGTCCACCGTGTTGGCTGTTCTGATGTTTGTCACAGTGGGTGAGGAGACTGAATTAGCTGTTTCCTAACTGTAGGGCCTGTGGGCTCTGGGCCTGTGGGCTCACCAGTGTGTTTGTCTCTTAGATGGAAACGCAGCATCATGCTCAGTAGTGAAACACCAGCAACATTCACAGCAGTGTCAGGAGACCCATTATCACTACTGACGTTTAGCATGGTTCTGGAGGCGTAATCAATGTAGTTACACAAGAGGAAGAGATAAGTTCAAGGAACCCGGAAGAGGCAACGTTATCATTACTTGAAGATTATAAGATTATGTGTCTAAAAGTCACAAGATAAATTCTTACAACAACAGGAAAATTTGAAAAGAAGCAGGTTGTAAAGTTTGTCTAAAATCATCTGTTTCCTTTCAAAAAAATAGTAACCAGTTTGAGAATATTATTGAGAGAAAAGTCCCATTTACAGAAGAAACCAAAATAAAATCTGTAGGTGGTAATTTATGAAAACTATGTGGATAATCAATGTGAAGAATATTTTTTAAACTCTACTGGGATCAAAAGATTCAATCTTGTGAAAATGTAATGCCAAGTCAAATATATAGAAATAAACATTTGAGAATAGCAAGGAAACTTCTGAAAAAGAAGGAAAATGAGGCCTCTAGCTCTGCCGTATTAAAGTGTATTTTGAATAATTCAATCGTCATGGTAATTAAGTCCATTTTGAATGAGGGGAGAAATGGACAGGTCAGTGGAACAGATCAGAGATTCCATAAATGGACCCAAATAAAAATAGGACTTTATGGGAAAAGTGACATTTTATGTCAGTAGGAAAAAAGAAAGATTGTTTGTTACATGGTTTGATGATGACAAACAGTTGTTTGGGAAAATTATTACACTTGATTCGACCTCATTTCTTATGTACCTCTCTCCCCTCCACCCAGCAAAGTTCAGATGGTTGAGAAATTTAAACGTAAAAAACTTAAACCATAAAAGGTCTATTAAAAAGCATGGGTACTTCTTCCAGTGGGAAATGCCTTTCTAATCAGGACACAAATCCCCGAATTTATAAAGGAAAATATTGATACAGTAAGATACAAGAAAATTTTAAACTTCTGTACCACAGAAAAAAAAAATTGAAAAGATAAATTGGACAAACTGGGGAAATAATGTGCTCAGCTCTCACTTGGAGGAGAGGGCAGAGAGGTAGGATGGACGGGGAGGTTCCAAACAGTATAACGTTCCTTAGACTCTGCGAGGAACACAGAGTGTTATGAGGGCCTCAATGTTGAGATTCTCAGCTTAGATGAGTCCTCTTTCCTGAACGTAACCGCCTGAGCGCGCTTGGGCGTCCTGCTGGTCCCTCCTGGCTGTCCATGGCCACACCTCCTCACCTCTCACAAGGATCCTTCTTCCACATTGCAGAAGGAAGCCACACCTCTCACCATTTGGAACCCTACCATGTGCCTTGTCCCCAGAGTTACCCCCCCAACCAAGTAACAGAACCTTTCAAAATGGAGGTGTCGGGCTAAGCTGCATTTGATAAAGGCACCCCAGTCTCCTGCCCTCCATCCCCTTAAGAAATGCATTTCCAAAATATAGCTAGAAATTTATGTTCAATGTTTATCAAAATGTGTACTCTGTTTATATAATTATTATCATTTATGCACCAGTAATAATTGTAATGATCAGTCAGTCCAGAAGAAGATTTTAAATACCTATCGTGACACTTCTGGTCATAGGGAATTTTAAAGGCTTCTTAAGTTTCAATTTTGAGCATCTAATGATTGCAGCAAAGTATTAGAAAGAGATTGATGAAGACTTTCAAGCAAAACAAAAATTTATTAAGTTAAGATTCTTTGGGAGAAGTGGAAAGAAAATATTACTTCAAAGAAGAAAAAGAAGGAAAACCAAAATTTTTACTATTAATTCAGAGCGTGTTCATGTATCTTTTGAATGGGTGATGGTGGATATCACGTCACTATAATGTTCAGCATTTCTTGGGTATCTTTAAAAGAGTGACCTCATAGTTTATTTTTAAGTGTCAATATTTACAGTATGCTAGAAAATATATTTTTGCAACTATTTAATTTATGATGAAAATTTTAGATGTCAACTTAAAATCGTGTGGGAGGGCACTTGGCATCCAGAAATTTTAAGGGTTACGTAAGCAAAAAAAATTTTTTTTAATTGAACAGCACTGTCTCTGGAAGAGTTTTGGTAAATCAGGTTTCTCCACTGATTACATTTCTAGTGAGGTTTTAGAGATTGGGGCAGGCTGGCCACGTACACACCTTCGCTCCAGGTCAAGGCAAGGTCTTGCTTCATGTTAGGAAAGCTTTCCTCTCCTCTCACTCAGGATTTCACCCTGCCATGTATTTGTCTAAAAAGCAAAGGGTCTTTCTCGATGTTGGATATGACTAACGTGTCTCTTGTTACTAAACACGTTTACCTGAAAGTCCTACTTCAGAGCTGTCATGTTTGCTTTGGAGGGACTGGTGGATATTAGTGTTTACTATGGATGTCACTAAATAACCTCCCAAGTCATCTCAGCTCCTAGGTTCCCGTATCTTCAGATACACCCCACCTGACAGTAAAGCAAAGTCCAAGGTCGACGACAAGTTTTGTTTATGGTCATCTTCACTGGGAAATGAAACATTAACCAAAATTCTATCTTATATTATATAAAAAGAAAAAAAATCTAAGTGATCGTAAGTCTCTTTGGGGTGTTTTCTCCTGAGGACATAGATGTGATTCTCTGATTGACGTCCCCTTCTAAGAAAACGTGATTCTGGTGCCGATTTTGCTGTTAAGGTTCTGGTGGGACAGAGATGTCCAATATGTGTCCACTCAGTATATTTATCAAATGCCTCCATAGAAAGGTGTTCCTGGCTTGTGCTAATAAGTGACTTAAACTTGTGCACATGCAGCTCCAGTGTCTCGGATCCATCAAGTAGGCAGGAGGCCATGATGAGTACTTGTGGTTTCCTAGGGCCTTGACTGCAAACCCAGGAAAAGCTTTCCTCTTCCCACTTACCGCCACTGCTTGTTTTTGTTAAAATTACAATCTGAGAATAAAAGGTCCAGAGTAAAACCTGGACAGAAGGTCTTCTTTTGCTCACTCTCTCTCTCCTGCGGGCCCAGGGCTTTGCTGCATGGTTGACACTGCTGCCTGGGCCACCCAAGTTCATGCTGCTGCCAGTCGGAGACAAAGATTTTCTTCACATTTCCTCTTTAGTCTCACTGTTCAGAGGTCCTGAAAAGTCTGAAAGGTCCTAGGTATGGAAGGTCACCCACTTTGTGCTTTTCAAAAACGCAAATTCACTGGCGTGCCTTCAGTTTACTTGCTCAACTAGTGTCATTTCTAGGATATAGAATTTTTTCTTTGCTTATTTTTTTTTTTTTAACTCTGACATTTAACTATCTGCTTTGTAAACCAGTGGAGCCTCACCTCACGGGGCTATTCCCATGGACCAAAGGCAGAGAGAGCTTCTGCCACGTCTTCTGGTCAGTTGTGGACCGTGATCAAAAATGGAGTCACGGAAAACATATTTAAGAATAGATCCCATGAATGCCTAGCCTGTCCCCAGACTCCTTCACTGTTAGGTGACTAGCAATTGACGACAAGCTTGTCAATAGAAATGATTACTCATGAATAATTACTGTATTATGTTGAATTTGTCTTTGAATTGCTACCTTTCAACTCAGTTCCCATTTTATGGACAGAATGTGATTGGGAAATGTAAGTCATTGGACAGTTCTTAAATCAGGCTGTGCATCTTGAAAGTAGAACTTGCAAAAAATGCATGAGGCCGGGCCACACACCATGAAGACTGGTCCCCTGAAACTCCAGTGGAGCCCAGATACCTACATTTTCAAAACTCCTCCCATTGCTCCACACCCCTTCCCTCAACCCCTACCTCCCAGCAGAGATGGATCCCAAGCGCCGTCAGGTGAGCAAGTTCTGGGCCAAGTCCTGCCACAGGGAATGAGTTGGGTAGTGTCTTTGCACCTCAGCTTTTTTGTTTTATAAAATGAAGGTCAGTGGGAAGGGCCAGAAATGTACGTGTTTGACCAGCACCCAAGTGATTCCAATGCAGGAGCCGTGGAGCCCACTGGGGGAAGTGCTCTGTGGTCCTGGCTATTCCTCCAGCTCATGGCAGGGAGGGGGCCGTGGTGAGTGTGGGAACGAACATGGAGAGGAAGGGTACCCAGGGCAGTTATTTTTTTCAGTGTCAGATGGGAAACTGTGGCATTTCTAAATGTATAAGCAAATGAGGTATACTTGAAGGTGAGAGGCGAACTGGGGAAAATAAAATTGTTTGCTTTGCAAAGGGCATTTTCAAATGATTAGACTTCAGTTAGTGAGACCTTTACAGAGAATTCTAGACAGTAAATATCATCCTAGTGATGCCCTTTTATTTCTTTTCAAATTGATGTATTCAGCTCTCAGTAGTTTTAAGATCCAGTTAAAAATAGAAAGGAGTCTTATCCAGGTACCATTTGCTCCCTGGATGGCCTGGAGCACAAGGACTCAACATCCTCAGTACAGTCATACCTCTGGGCAGCCAGCCCTCTCGGGAGCCAGGCACCCACAGAGGCCGGGGAGCTGGTCCAGATGGAGCCTTTGAGAAAGAGAACAGCCTCAGAAGTCAGTTGAAAGAACAGATAAGGACTCTAAGAAGACACCACATCGCGAATTATGGCCCTCAAGGGCTTCCAATCAAACGTGAGACCCTTGACCAGCAAGCCCGTTGGGCCAGCCTACATTATGTAATGTCTTTGTTTTCTAGGGTTAAGTATATTTAAACTATTTCCAACATTTCCCAAGAGCTTCTGAAGCTTTCTCTCCCTGCCTATTTGTGCTCTCAAGTTATGGTAGCTAGATACGCATTTTTAATGGAAAGTTAAGAGTTTCACAACATAGAATGAGGATGCTAAAGTATTTGACCTTTCAATATGTAATCACATGTTGATCTGCCAACTTGTAGTTCGGAATGAAATCTTGAATCCAGATAAAGAATTGGCTTCTGAGAAAGCCAGTGGCAGCCAGTGCCGGAGCCTCGGTCCTTGGGGACGGAATGGTTCATTTCCCAGGGCCTCCAGTCAGCCCCCGCCTAGTAAGCTCAAAGTAAAGGTAAACTGAAGTCCACAGTGTTGCCAGAGTTCAAGTGGCCCCTCTAAGCTGGCGTCTCCCTCTCTCCTGTGTCGGGAGTTTGTCTCACAGCCCTCTGCAGTTTCAGGGCAAGTGGCTTGACCCTCCTGTTTCATAATCTCCCCAAACAGTCCTAGCACACGTGGGCAGAGTGAGGCTGCAGTGACACAGCATAAGACACACAGTGTGAAACAGGGCAGCGGCGGGGAGATGAGTTTGGTGCTGGAGGAGGAGGACCACCTCAGGCTTGACTGCCCTGCATCACTGGGCAAACCAGGAGGGAATTCTGGGATAAAATGGTACCATAAAACCAGATGGGATGGCAAATCAGAATTGCACCTTTGCAGCAGTCCTACCTGTTTTCATGACCCGAACACAGCCGGGCAGTAACGATGACAGGGGCGGTAACAGATGGCACGCAGTGGGAGGGCACGTGAGCCAGGCACCATTCTAAGCCTTCCACGTGGGCTGTGACTCCTAACAGCAGTTCTCGGAGGTGGGGTCTGTTAGCCATTTATTTGCACTTGATTTTTCACACAGTAGATTTCTCTCTAATTCATAAATGATAACTGTCTTCAAAGTGATTAATGCACCAACAAATACTGGCTCCTGTGCACCTCCTGAGTCCCTTCAGCTGTCACTTCTTTTTTTTTTTTTTTAACATCTTTATTGGAGTATAATTGCTTTACAGCGTTGTGTTAGTTTCTGCTGTATAAAAGAGTGAATCAGCTGTATGTGTACATATATCCCTGTATCCCCTCCCTCTTGCGTCTCCCTCCCTATCCCACCCCTCTAGGTGGTCACAAAGCACCGAGCTGATCTCCCTGTGCTATGCGGCTGCTTCCCACTAGCTGTCTATTTTACATTTGGTAGTGTAGATATGTCCATGCCACTCTCTTATGTCGTCCCAGCTTCCCCCCCCCCCCCCCGGTCTGCTGTCACTTCTCCCTTACTTTTGGGTCTAGCAGGATTGCACTGCTCATGGATCCCCCAAGCACCCCTGCTGTAGCGTAACCCTGACCACCCAGACACCTCTTCTCCACCGTCAGTGGCATAGACCCTCCCTCCTCGGGAGAGCGGCCCTCTGCTGTGTGACAGAGGGTCCTGGTGCCCGTTTCTTTGTATCTGCCCCTCTGCCCTTGGCCAGGTGATGCCTTCCTCACCCCTGCGTCTCCTCACCCAGCACAGGGCCTGATGCCCAGTCGACTCTGACTAAATCTCCACTTAATCAAACTGAGTTTGTTGACTCATACATAGTTCAGAAGCTAATATATTAAGTAAATGACAAATGATGTCCTTGGACAAAAAAAGAGGAATCTTAAAATAGGTACTCGGGCAAAAATGGAAACAGTTAGGTCATATTCCTTTCTGGGATCACTAGGGAAGAGAATGCATTCTGAGGAATTTCATATGAGCACTTTAGAAGAACTCTATACGTAGCCTTGATGAAGCACGAATCCTATTTTTTTTTTTTAAAGACTGTGATTGATATCAGTAAAAAAGGGTGGCTCCCAAAAGACCATAAAATAACCCCAAATCAAGCCAGATAGAATTCTAAAGTAGTTTGTACTTTGCACAGATTCAGACTCTGGAACAATCCTGTCCTTACCACTGTTGGTTAGGGTTTTCTTTTCTCTGCGTCTTTTGTTTTCACTAGAGAAAAAATGATTTAAGGTTCACGGCGGCATCCAGACGTTAAAGTGAGATGCTTCACTAAAAGCTCTAGAAAGCCTCTGATCACTTTTGTCTCCCTAGTAAACAATCTGTATAAATTGCTACTTATCTCATCCCCCTGGCCTTCTAGGCAAAATTTAAAATTTGTGTAAGACATGGCCAAATTAGAACCAGATTCATTTTCACTTGTGGAAATTCCTGAAAAGGACATGAAACAGAATAAAGTGTAGCATTTTCCTAGTCACCATAGGAGTAGATGAGAAACAGTGTGGGCAGAAGGGGCCTGGGAGCAGAGATCTATTCCACAGAGAAGGGACTCAGGTTCACTGTATGGTGGAAGGGATGCCCTGTGCTTTGGACCATGTATACATATGTCATTAAAATATGTCTGTATTTGTAAAGAAAGAAATTCACCCTATAAAAAATTACTCTAGAGATTCAGAATGCTTAAGGCTATATGTTTAAGAAGAAAAGAAAGATAACATTCTGGTAAGTTATTCAAAGTTCTAAGAGTTCCAATCTCAGATTCTGTACTAGATTAGTAATTACATTGCCTTGAGGGCTGATGTGTGTGAGAGCAGGTCTTCCTTCTCCAGGTAAGTGCGTGAGCTGTTAGTTATGCATCTATTTAACTTTTTTAAAATATATATACCAAATGTTCTGAGATATTAAAAGACTATATTTTTGGCTTCATCAAGATCAAAGATATTTGTCTGTGACTACAGACTAGAAGCATCTTAGAGACAGGATTGCTCCAGACACAGAATTCATATTTGTTGAATGAATGAACTTGTCAAATGAATGAGTCAGTAATTAGATGATGGGTCACAGCCCCATCCCTTTGTGCCTTTTTCTGTTATTAAATTCTAGTCCTTTGGCTTTGAAGTTGTCCTCTGTGTGTTAGATTTGAGATTGAGGAAACCATCATTGAGTACTTATAGTGTGGCTTTTTTAAAAATTACTTTCATTTTTAATTACTAGTAAATTGTTAAAATGGAAAACCTCTTTTTAAGTATAATAAATAATATTCATTCCCGTGGATTTCCAGTGCTACAGAATTTCAAGGATATGATTAAATATTACTGTATCATGTAATGAATGTAAACCTAAGAGATTGGGCTGAAAATATAGTGATTGATAGACTAGGAAATTTAGCCTTTAAAGTAAATCCCTAAGAACAGCACATATAGTGATTTGCTTCTTTCTCCTAAGAACAGAATGCAGAAAGCAAGAAATGTTTAGATTTAAGAACTTTTTGAAATACTGTTTTCCATTGATAATGGCTCTAAGAACATAAGTAGTAAATTCTACTGAATTCATAATAAGTCAAAATTAAAATACAGGTATTAAAATTCAGCAACAGATACTGAGTACATGCTATGATCAAAGCACAAAAATCGGAAGTATCAGAAATTCCTGTCATTCCTATAATTGTCAAATGGTAGAGTTGAAAAGCTTTACAGAAAAGATCCTGTCCCAAACGCTGATTGTACAGACTAAGGAAAGGGTCATTAACTGTGGGTGTTGGCTTCCAACATGGTCCCCAATGATCCCTGCCTCCTAGTGTTTACACCCTGTGGAGTCCCATCCCATCCTCTATCTTGGTTGGTCTGTGTAATCAATAGAGAACTGTAGAAGTGTTGGCATGTCTCTTCTGAGGCTAGGTCATAAGAAAAACACTGTGGCTTCTGCCTTCTTCTCCCTCTTGGATCACTTGTCCTTGGGAAGTTAGCTGTCATGTCGTGAGGACACTCAGTGTTAGAGGAGGTCATCCAGAGGTCATGACTGCTGGTCGGCCCCAGAGATGGACGTAGGCAAGCAAGGCTCCTTACCCCCTCCCCTGTCCTTGGGGTGTACGTTCTGCCCACCATTCCCACACTAGGAGCTCTTTCAAGGACGTAGCCCTGAAGGAGTGATTTCTTGTTGAGACCATCTTGTGCATGGGACTGAACCCAGTTAAGGCCACTATATAAACTTTTAAGGTTCTGGTGGGCTGGTGCAGAGATCTACTTGTGTTACGGTCGCCCGAGACAAGTCTTTTATATAAGTCCCTTTGTTTATTAAAACTGCCCCCTACCAGCCTGGAGTCTCTTTCTTCAGTCTCTCCTTGCCCTCCACTTGAGGGTGCGTTTCGAATTTCACCTGAGGGACTCCTGAGATTGCAAACCAACACTCAAGCCACCAGTGGAGAGGCCCACATGACTGGGAACATGAGCAACCACCAACAACCGCGTGAATGAACCATCTTGGAAGCAGATTCTCTAATCGAGGGGTTGGCAGACTTTTTCTGTAAAGAGTCAGATAGTAAATATTTTAGGCATGTAGGCCATAGAGTCTGTTTTGCAACTACTCAGGCCTGCTATTGTAGTGCAAAAGCAGCCGTGGGCAATATGTAAATGAAAGGGAGCGGCTGTGTTCCAATAAAACTTTATTTACAAAAACAGGCAGTGGGCCAGATTTGGCCTATGGACTGTATCTTGTCATCCCCTCCTCTAGCCTCAGTCAAGCCTTCAGATGACTGCAGTTCCTCTGCCTGTGTTCTGACTACAGCTTCATGAGAGGTCTTGAGCCAGAGCCCCCCAGCTGCTTCCAAATTCCTGAGAATAAATACTGTTTTAAGCCACTAAATTTTTGAGTAATTTGTTACACAATAGTAGATAACTAATGCAATAATAGGTAACTAACCCAGTAAAGAAGGTTGACTGACAGATGAGCCAACTCTGTGAGTTGATAATTGTTGAAGCTAGGTGGTGGGTAGATCCATGGAGTTTCATTATATTATTCTCTCTACTTTCGTGTAGTAAAAGGTTAAAGGGGTAAAAAAAAAAAAAAAAAAAAAAAAAACAGAAAAAGAAAAGCTGTTAGGTAATTGTCTAAAATCAGAGCAGCAATAAATCCTGAAGCCTGTGCTACACACCCAGGTCTCTGGCTCTGAACCCTGTGTTCTCTTGGCCCCCTCTTCCTGCGTAAAGAGCAACCAGCAAAGCTTTAGCTGTTTGCCTGTATTTTTCCATCAGTTGTTTACTGCCCTAGTACCTCCAACTTAATATCCAAGATAGTTCTTTGGATTTTTACCATTGCTGTTGTTGAGCCATCTTTGAGACTTACACTTCTTTATCCCTCTTTCCACTGTAGACTTTAAAATCAGTCATTACTTAGAGAGGGAGCCTTGTTCAAAGATCTACAGAGTCCGGCCTCGGTGTGGCCTGGGCTGTAATAATACTTACATGTTACCTTCTTATTGAGCTTGGCTGTCAGCGGAGCACTAGCATATCCGTTCTCTTAATGAATCCTAACACAGCCTGGGAGGGTAGGCCTGGCAGGTTTCACTCTAGCATTTTATAGATGGGGAATCGGAGAGTCAGCAAGTTTAAGTGATCAGACAAAATCCAGCTGGGTGCACAATCTGGCTTCTAGTCCAGTGTTCTTTCTTCCTGCCTCTCCCGTGCGTAAGGAGAAACAGGGAGAATTTGACTTCAGATAAAATCAAGTCACTGTGTGAAAGTGTCCTGCACAGTGCTTGGCACATAGTAGGTTCTCAGTGAGTTTACCTTCCCTTTAAACTCCCTTTGAGGGCTTCCCTGGTGGCGCAGTGGTTGAGAGTCCACCTGCTGATACAGCGGACACGGGTTCGTGCCCCGGTCCGGGAAGATCCCACATGCCGTGGAGCGGCTGGGCCCGTGAGCCATGGCCGCTGAGCCTGCGCGTCCCGCAGTGGGAGAGGCCACAACAGTGAGAGGCCCGCGTACTGCAAAAATAAATAAATAAATAAAAATCCCTTTGAAATTGGAAATCACCCTGATGGGGTTTTAATTGGCAGTATAAATAACTTAATGTGTTAGCTACATGAAATAGATACTTGAAATAACTTGTCTTTTGATTTACTGCATTGATCCCCAAAACGGTTCATGTGTTGGATTAAGAGAATGGGTCTAGATTATTCTGTTCCTGCAGTTCCCTAGGATAACCATGAAATAAGATTTAGTGTTGGATTTCGAACATCTTATGCTTTCTGTACATTTAACCAGATGTCCTTGGTGATGACATTTACAAATGAGATAAAATTTTGTGAACAGGCGAAGAAAGTGGTAGGAGAGCAGAGAGCAGAATACCAGACCTGATAAAATGCAACTGAATGACGAAATTCAGTTCAACAGGACATCATCTTCTCTTTCCTGTTTCTTTTCAAAAGTCTTTTTAATGTTGTGTTTTCCTATCCTAAACACGTGGTTGGGAGGAAATGAATTTTCCCCCCATAAATGTTTGAATTTTAATTTCCTTCCTTCCCCTTCCTCCCTCCTTGTCTCCCCTCGTTCCTCCCTCTTCCTTCCTTCCTTCCTTCCTCCCTTCCTCCCTTCCTCCCTTCCTTTCTTTCTTTCTTTCATTCTTTTTCATTCTTTCTTTCTTACTTTCTTTCTTTCTTTCTTTTTCTTTTCTTTCTTCCTTCCTCCCCCCTTCCTTCCTTCCTTCCTTCCTTCCTTTCTCTTTCTTTCTTTCTTTTTCTTTCTCTCTCTTTCTTTTTTCTTTCTTTCTTTCTTTTCTTCCTCCCTCCCTCCCTCCCTTCCTTCCTTCCTTCCTTCCTTCCTTCCTTCCTTTTCTTTCTTTCAACAGTCCTTTCAGATAGAGTCTACAAGCACTTGCTATCTGCCAGGTAACTTTGTTATCAGGGTTATAACTTTTAATTCTTCATCCCCCGCCGCCCCCCACTCCAATTTGGAGAAAAAGATCTTTTATTCGTCATGTGGAAAATAAATGAATCTTAAGTTTCTCTCCAGGTCTTCGTTCAAGTTGCTTAAAGCAATGTCCACGTGGATAGATTTGCAGCCTCTTTTGTTTGAATTGTCTTGGAAAAAAAATGATAGGCATATTTTTAATTTGCAAGTCTGGTTTTAGTCACAGGCACTAGAGAAAATGAGCTGCCAGATGTCTGGGAAGCACAACTCCAACCCCGTCTACTTTCACATGTGATAAATATTGTTTTGGTTAGAGACAGAATAAATCCAGGTTGCTTTTTTTGACTTCTTGGACTAATGGGTTCACCTTTTTTTAAGGTATGTTGTAGAAAACCATTTGCAGAAACATCAATCTAGGTTATTTAAACTTTATTCAGGATAGCTGTGAACAAATCAGTTCTGAGAAAATGATGTATGATTAAACAATTACAATCAGAACAATTCACTAAGGAATTGTCATTTTTACTCACAGTGTGTACCAAAACTTTGACCTTAAATGAAGCATTTAGGACCTCTGAGGACATGAAATGTGCCAGGAGCAGGACGGGTGGTTTGCATGCCTTGGGTGTTAAGAGAACAGCTTTTGGAATCAGGTATACATGTCTCAGGAATCCCAGCTTTACCATTACTGAGTAACCCTGGGCAAGTTACCAAACCTCCCTGGGCCTCAGTTTGATCCTCTGTAAAATGGGCATAATGACAGGAACAAGCACATGGGGTGAGCAAGTAGAGGGAGGCCCAGGCCAGCACCTCTAAGTCTGTGGCTTTTCTACCATTTTCCACCATAAAGCATATAGGTATAAATAACAGAATTCTTAATTGAGTGCAACGCAGAAGTTCTTGACCATTAGGAAATAAAATCCTCCTTTTTAAAATTCTATCTGTGGAGATCTTGCATAAGAGAAGTAACTACCTTCTTTGGAGATTCCCCTGCTTGCTGGCAATGAGCAGTCTCAGATCCCTCCCAGCCTTCTGATTCCTTAAAAATAGTTGCTATCCAGCTCTATTTTAACCCCAAGCAGGTCATACTGAAATGCTAATCAACCGAAACTAATTTGGATTTTGAGTGAATTCTGGAAATGAAGAGTGCTGGCAGGTTACTGGACGGTGGCCTTCCTTCAGAAATTACAGTGGGGCTCTCCTTGAATGGTTCTTCTTGGGCTCACGCTTGAAAGGATAAGTCTTTGCTCTTTCCGTGGCAGAATTCACTGAGTAGTAGATGTGAAATAAATTAGAGCCTAGAGTTTGTAACAAGAATAATGATATTAGTTCAACGTGATAGAAGTTGATAGAGCCCCAGGTATAGCATTCTGTAGAATCTTTGCGTGCATGTCAGTCGCTAGTTTCCTTTCTTTTGCCTCCTTCTCTCCCACTCCCCATCTTCATCTCTTCTTTTTTCTTTTTTCTTTCTGTTTTCCAAGAAAGGAAAAGGGCGCAGTGCACAGAGTAGCCATTCTTTGAATTTGATGTTGTCCAAATACCCTCCTTTCAACCTTCGTTCTTCGTCCTTGTGTTACTGTTTGCATCCTCATTCTTTGGCTTCGTTTCCTTTTAGCAAATTATCCTGCTTTTCCTTCCATTTATCTTCTCATGTGCTCATGCATCCCTTTTTATTCTGCTGGCTCTATCTTCCAACCTTCAAAGCACTTGGTCTCACACCCTTTCCCGGGATGGCCACAGGCCCGGAGGTCTGTGCTGTCAGCTGGCCTTCCCACTGGGGAAGCTCTCTGTTGAGCATCACGTCCCTCACAAAGCCTGGCCTCTCTGAATGGTGCGGGGGCATGGGGTTGGGGGGCTTCAGAGCCCTTCCATCTCAGCTGCCAGCGGCCCACGCTGGCCAGGTGTGCTCGGTGAAGCCCTCCCAGTGCCTCCGATCCCCACGGGGGCCAGGGGGACATACAGGCTACTTTCCTGGTAAGAGCAGGTGAGTTGAAAATGGATCTGATTCAGACCCTGCGGTCAGGGATGCAGCCCTACAGCCAGTTTAACTCACTGTTCTCTGAAGAAAATGGTCTGCCTCTGTCAATGATCATAAACGAATTCACTTTTAAATGCTGCCACATTAGATGGCAAACAAGGAGCTTGTCTTTAATTGAACTGGAACCTAAAAGTACATGCATTCTACGGGGGAGAAAACTCTCTGCGCATCCTACCCTGTGACCTCTTTTATAGACAGAGATAGGCACAGAAAAGTAGAAAGTAGGATGAACGAGAAACAAAAAGTGGAGCATTTGAGAGCTCTACCAGAAGTTGCCTCCTGCCGTGTCTAGACTGTTGTAATCCCAAGTACAGGCCTTTTTTATGACTCTAGCATAGTAAAGATTTTGTTTGAGATCACAGTGCACATAATTTTCATCGTTCAAACAAGGCAGGGAATAAAGACAATTGTTTGCCTTGTGTATGGCTTCTTTCATTTGATCAGAAGAGAGGACTCTCACTGTGACTGAGAAGTGATGCCAGAAGGCCTCACCATAGACACAAGCGGTCGATTGAGAAGGGCTGAGTGCCCTCCAGAGCTGGAACTGTGGGCTCCGTAGGGCTGGCTGGGAAGTGGGCTGGCGCCCGGGCCACTGTCTGTTCTCAGCCGCTATCAGCAGTCACGCCTGAAGCGGCAGAAACCACCAGGAGTCTGGGCTGCCATCTCTCGTGGCCTCCTTTCCACGTTCTCTTAAAACTCCCTGCTGCAGCATGTCTGATGTGCCACGTTACCCGCCACTCCTTAGGCTCCCTCAGATTCCTGTTCAAGCCATGTGTTCTTGGTTGGAGGGTGGATACGCGGTAATGAATTAGTATTGCTGTGTGAGGGCAGAGTGGGTTTGATTTTCATTCACGTTTGCTTGTGTGACCTGGTTGCTTTTCCATCCCTGGATTCAGGAATCTTCCTTAAGCCGTCAGTCATCAGCTTGTGACAGCCCAGGTGGCCCTGTTATTTGGACTTGTCAGTTTAAAATACACGCACATGGGAATTCCCTGGCGGTCCAGTGGTTAGGACTCTGCGCTCTCACTGCCAAGGGCACGGGTTCAGTCCCTGGTCAGGGAACTGAGATCCCACAGGCTGCTCAGTGCGGCCAAAGAAAAGAGCTCCACTCTTGCCCACGCCCTGGGCTTCTCACTTAATCTGCCTTCGCCTTGTCGGGCACCTATTTGCATTCGGAGACTCAAAGTAATTAGTCCTCAGCTGGAAGACTGTTGCCAGAATCAGTGTGATCTGCTTTTGAAGGGCTGGACATAAAATGGAGAGGCAAGTTTCTCATACAGGAAAATTACCGGACAAGAAGGTAGTATGGCCCCAGAGTGGCCTGTGCGACCCTTTGATTCTTAATGTAGCATCCAGTAAATCCTGGATTGACGTCTTAGTCACACTGCATTTATGCCTTTCTGGCTTTCTGGAGCCAGCTCCCTTCCAGCATGACTACATGCAAGTGTAATAGCAAATCAAAACACTTATTGCTTAAGGCTGTAGACGTGATGGTTGAGGTAATAATTGGTTTTCAGTGCACACACCAAAAAAGTGTACACATACCGGCAATTTGCTGAAGAACCTTGTCATGCTGATGTTACAGAACGTTGTTTTTACAGGGAAACCAGTAAGGAAGGTGTTAGCTTCTGTTTATCATATCAGAGAAGAGTTATTCTTCAGACCCCTTGGAATCATATTCTCCACCTGGAAACAGTCACAGAAAACATCTTTTTCACAAATATAGCCCTGTTGTACTCAAAGTACATTTTTTCATGCAACTAAACGCAGTGGGCTGGTGTAGATTTTTCTGCATGTTCAGTATTGGATGAGGCTAATAGAATGTAGTGGGCTTGGTAACGTTCCCATCTTGGTAGTTATATAAACGGGACCCTCATTGAAAAGGCACAGTGTGTTTTCTCATGGTTTTGAAGAGCACATCAAAAATAGTTTACTATGCTGCAGGCTTGGAATGTCTATTTTTTTTAAGAGAATATAAATACAGAAGGACTCAGAATATTGCAGTCACAGAAGGTTCCATTATAATCTAGGTAATGAAATTCAAGTAGTATTGCCCTGCAGAATCAGATATGGGGCCAGCAAGAAAATGTTAATGTTTTAAAATACATTTTAAAATGACAGTAATAGGATATATTTAAAATTACTTAGGGGAAAAATCTTTTTGCAATAACTTCTTAGTAAAATACAGTTGAAAATCAAAACTTGAACAACATTCTTTTTTTTTTTACCTTTTTCTTAGCGTATGTTAAATATGGAAGATTTTGTGAGGCAGGGAAAGGTTAGATAATCTCACAGAATGTAATACGTTTGATTGTTCATTTTCCAAAGCAAATAGTATGGTAGTATCCCAACTTCTCATCTAACACAAATGAAGGACTCAAATCACTCTCTTTCTCCTTCCAGTTTTCTTCTTAAAGGATGGGTCTTCATGACTAATAATGCTGTAATGCTCAAAAAAGAAGGAATAATATTCAAATGTAATGTAAAAAGTCAACCCCCCTTAAAGACACTTAGCTTTGATAGTGCTTTTTCAGTCCAGTATTTTGTTAACATGACATTTACCCCGAGTGTGAGATGTGAATTAGGTGGGTTAGTTGGTTTTTATCTGACTCATGGTTTAGTAATGTCACATGTGTATGTTTTTTGTTTTTTTTTCCGGTACGGGGGCCTCTCACTGTTGTGGCCTCTCCCATTGAGGAGCACAGGCTCCGGACGCGCAGGCCCAGCGGCCATGGCTCACTGGCCCAGCCGCTCCGCGGCATGTGGGATCCCCCCGGACCGGGGCACGAACCCGTGTCCCCTGCATCGGCAGGCGGACTCTCAACCACTGCGCCACCAGGGAAGCCCGTGTATGGTTTTTTGTTTGTAATTGTTTTTTTATTGTATATTAAAATTAACTAGTAAAATCCATTCCAGCTCCCTGCAGTAATTAATTAAAAGTAACATGAAGGGCTTCCCTGGTGGCGCAGTGGTTGAGAGTCCGCCTGCCGATGCAGGGGACACGGGTTCGTGCCCCGGTCCGGGAAGATCCCACATGCCGCAGAGCGGCTGGGCCCGTGAGCCATGGCCGCTGAGCCTGCGCGTCCGGAGCCTGTGCTCCGCAACGGGAGAGGCCACAACAGTGAGAGGCCCGCGTGTCGCAAGTAACATGAACTACATTTTATGTCTGGGGAAACAGGATTCTGAAAGATAGATGCTCAGGTACAGAGGAGGTAAGAATAGCCCTTCCTTTCTTCCTGATGGCCACGGCCCCAGAGTCCTTCATGTCCAGCCTCTTCCATGGATGGCGGATATTTGGGCAGTAGTGGTGGTGATGTGTGTGTTTAAATCAGCGTCACCAGATACTGTTGAATACTTCATAGTTAAGGTAACTTGAGAGCAAGAAAAGGCTGGTGTTGGACAGATACTGTAACCAGTCAGGAAATATCTCGAGCTACAGAGCTCTTACCCCATGATCTTGTATCTAGAATCCGCAGCCAGAATGTAAAAGTGAAGAGCCGGCAGGAGGGAGACCTAGTCCTCCTCCCAGGGAAGGGCGCCCAAGTGGGTCTGTTCAGGGAGTGAGCAGGGAGCACTGTGGTTGCCTCACTCACCCAGCAGGTACTTTGTGCATCTTTGCGCCTTAAGCAGGGCTGTGAGTCAAACACGGGGCAGTGTGAGAGGAGCAGATTTGGACCTCATACATAGTTGCTGAAATTGGGAGAGCTGGTTATAATTCTTCACTTGCCAGACCCTTAAATTATACCTTGGAAATCCTCAAAGGAGCAAGCACTTAGGTTGAAAATCAAACCGTTTTCAAAATCACAATGTACATTTCTGGTTTCCCTTTTGTCTCTCTTTTCTTTTAGTGCTTTAAAAAGTACAGAAATGATCATTCTAAGGATTATAATAACATAAGCCAAACCGCTAAGATATACTTAATAAATGAACTATGTTTATAAGTCAGTTTTTAGAAGAACTGAGATGATTCTTTTCCATCCATGGGGAACTCTCTCTGACCAAGAACTGCTCATTACGGTAACAAGCAGTGTTTGGGGGTTTGGAACTCTGCTAGCGTTAGGAACTCAAATCCCTAACTTGTGATTTTAAACGGTATCTGGACTTTGCCAGTATTTTTTTAGTGAGACTTTCTTTTTAACAGGACTGTTGACGGGCTCCCCCCTCACCCCGGTGTGCTCCCCTGCCCTCTGACTGGTCTCTACCTCCCTCTCTCCTCTCTCCAATCCAGTTCCCCCTTTGCTGCCACAGCTCCTGTCCCAAATGTAAGTGTGACTCTGCGTCATGCTCTGCTCAGAATCTTTCAGCATCTCCACATTCCTCAAGAGAATCCTGCCCCCTCGCCATGGCTGCGTGTCAGCCCGATCTCCCTGCTCAAGCCCCTCTGTCTGGCCTCACAGAACTTCACTCTGATCCCAGCACACCCCTGTCCTGTTGCCTTCGCACGTTCTCTTCACTCCACTGCTTCCCTGCGTCCCCTCGTCTTCCTGGCAACACCTCCTCTTCTTTGAAGACTCATGGGTCGCCACCACGGGAAGGCTGTCCTTCGTGGGCACGGGTCCCGCCCCCGTGTGCTCTCTGGTTTACATACCTGTCCCTGGGAGTCAGAGAAGAGTGGGGCTGGGAGAGGAACGTTTTATTTGGAGTTAGAACCCCTGCAGTCAGCTTGGCATGCTCCTTGGGTCAAGGGACCTTAACCAGCCTTCTAGGAGTTTATGATGCTGAGGCCTGGATTCTGGTCTGAGCGCTGGGTGGAGAAGCCATGCAAGCTTTGGTGAGTCTCCCAACTGTGGCTTCTGTGTCCCCGTCACTAAACTGATGGCTGGACCAGGCGATCCCTCAGGTGCCCCCGTTGCTACCGAGCACATCCTCTCATGGAGACTCGGTTTGCACACTGTGGGGTGGGGCGACCCCCCAGGCTTCTCCCTTAGGTGTTCAAACGATAGTCGCATGGTCAACTGCACCGTTGTCCAAAAATGCCTGTGTTCCCATAGACGCGGAGGGAATTGGGATGTCGTACATGGAATTTAGTGTTCACTTCGTCTTTTTTGCTCCGTGGGTAACGAGGGATATAAAGCAGCAGTTTGCTTTTGGGAGAGACGTCCAGGACCCCTGTCTTTTTAGAGTGCATTCTGCATACTTTAACTGTCATGAATTGGGTGTCACATGATTTGTCACGTAAGCCCTTCAGTGTCGTTAATAACTGGTGTTCCCTACCAAACGTAAGGTAGATAGCTAGTGGGAAGCAGC
The DNA here is from genome assembly GCF_003676395.1 of Aethalodelphis obliquidens. NCBI lineage: Eukaryota > Metazoa > Chordata > Mammalia > Artiodactyla > Delphinidae > Aethalodelphis > Aethalodelphis obliquidens. The sequence goes on from NW_020838006.1 coordinate 10,812,118, forward strand.
CACATAGCACAGGGAGATCAGCTCGGTGCTTTGTGACCACCTAGAGGGGTGGGATGGGGAGGGAGGGAGGGAGGGAGGGAGACGCGAGGGGGAAGGGATATGGGAACATATGTGTGTGTGTGACTGATTCACTTTGTTATGAAGCAGAAACTAGCACACCATTGTAAAGCAATTATACTCCAGTAAAGATGTAAAATAAATAAATAAATAACTGGTGTTCCTATTAGCCATGATCTGTGTGTGAGACACAGTTCTGCAAGTACTGCTGCCTTATCAGCATAACAGTATGATGACTGTTTCAAACTTCGCAATAAACAGGTAATGATGGCTGCTTTTTTATCTTAAAGGTTTCAGTATTGCGGCATTTAAAAACTGGCCTCTAAAAATGCAGTCACAATAGTGGTAACTAAATATCCCACTGATTTGTAAATGAGTTGAATGTGGTAAGTGGATGCATTTGCATGTCGTGTGCCTTTGCTGTTTCCGTCTTGTTTCGGGGGGTGCGAGCTCTCCCTCAGCGAGGACCAAGTGCAGCCTGCCCTCCACATGGCAGACGTGTCCCCACGGGATCAGGAGCCCTACGTCATCCTGCTCCCAGCCCACCTCCGTCTAGAGGCCCATTCAGAAGGTGCCGGAAGGCGGCACTGAGTGGCTGCCATGGCAGGTGGGTTGCTCCTGCTTCCCGAGGGCTGCGTTTCTCCAGCTGTGTCTGGTGCAGCGTCATCACAGTCACGGTGTGCAGTTAGCCTGCTCCATTGTCATGATCTCTTTTCTTTCTCCTTTTCCACAGTACACTTTCAAGAATGGTTCAGATTGTTTCATCTTAGCTACCGTGCCACTTGAACTAAATTAGAGGAAAATTGTTTTTCTCTTCAGACCCAAAGAAGTAGGTAATTACCTTTGACAAAATAGCTGATGAAAGTATAGCAATATCAGGTAAATTAGCTATGATAAGTATACGTTTTAGGTTCTTTGGGGAAAACCTACAGGTAAAAAAGTGTTAAGGAGTAGTTTGTCAGTCTCTGATAAATTAACAGAAAGCTTTGAATCTTGAGAAAGTCGTACCACAGCGGGGTCACAGAAGGGCAGTGGGACTTCCTGGGTGAAGGTGGCCAGTATCACATCATATATATGTGCCTCCTCCCTGTAAACTGCTTCAGGAACCCACGGGCCCTTCTAATTAAGCTACAGGACCCTGTTTACCCCCAGGATTCCTCCAGGTGGGATTGCTTGGAACTCTAGTGTTTAGAGGTCACCAAAAGGGAGAGGTTCTTAAAAGTTAAAGCCACCAGAATCCTGCGAAACCAAGAAGTTTGCCAGAAGAGCCCGGCAACACACAGGAGTTTTAATTTGCCTGAGATCGAAAGCACGTCAGGTCAATCTGCAGATGAAAATTATGGCCCACATTTGAGACATTTTCTAAATCTTCCTTTATTTAAAACCATAAAAAGTTTGGAGACAATTTCGGCTTGGCTGTTTCATCAAGAAACGGTCATCGAGAACGTAGCGTAAATAGCTTCTCCCTTGGGTGCTATGTTTTCTATTGTTCTGTAGCCATGAACACAAGCTTAGTGGCTTAAAACAATACATTTTGTCATCTTACAGCTTCTCCGGGTCAGGTCAGGACACAGCTCCACTGGGTCCCCTACTCAGGGTCTCACCAGCCTGCAGTCAAGATGGCGGCCAGGGCTTTGGGCTCACCAGAGGCTCAAGTGGAGAGAGATCTGGTTCAAGCTTTCTAAGGTTCACAGAACTTATCTTCTGTGGCAGCAGGACTATGAGGTCCCTGTCTCGCTGGCTGTCTGCTGGGAGCTGCTCTTGGCTCCTGGAGGCCACCTTCCTTCATTGCCCTCCCCACAGGCCTCTCACAACCTGGCAGTTACTTCTTCAAAGCTGGCAAAGAAGACTCTCTGTGCTTGGAGCCTCTGACCTCACGGGCAGCCTAAGCCCTCTTTTCTCAGGTAGACTGCCTGTCTCCACGTCACTTAGTTGTTCTTTTGGGGTTTTATCTTGTTCCTTCGTCTGGAACATATTCCTCTGCCCTCTCACGTTGTCTGTCTTTCTGTGTTTGTGGTCTCCGTTCTGCAGGATTGTAGCTCCTCTTGCTTCTGGTGTCTGACCCCATCTCGTTCTGGCTTCTTCTTTGTCTTTGGATATAGAACATCTTTTTGGTAGGTTTCAGTCTTTTTTGTCAATTGTTGTTCAGCAGTTAGTTGTGATTTTGGTGTTTTCATGAGAGGAAGTGAGCTCAGGTCCTTCTACTTCGCCATCTTGTCACCAGCCTGGCTCCCCGGCCTGGTCTCCCTCCCTGGGGGAGGCACCAGCCCATCAGCCATGGGTCTCCACAAGGTGCACTCAAGATGGTCTGCAGGGCCTGCTCCCAGTGCCAAGGTCACGGTCTCGCAGAGGCACCCATCCTTGGATCCCTAAGCTGTCTTTTAAAGGGGTCTCAGCTTGTTAAGTCCAGCCCACTCAGGATAATCTCTTCTTTGGTTAACTTGAAATCAGCTGATGAGGAATGTTGTTCACATCTACACAATCCCTTCACCTTTGTCATGTGATGTAACTATCATGGGAGTGACATCGCATCACCTTTGTCATAGTGTGTTGATTAAAAGCAAGTCCCAGCTTCCACTCACTCTCAGGGGAGGGGATTGTCCAAGGCGTGGACACCAGGAGATGGGAGTGACTGTGTGGTGGGGGACCTAGTATACACCCCAGGGTTTGCACACCAGAGACACTCAGTGAATGTTTATTAAATTGAAAGATTCTATTATAAGCCATTTATTTGGGATGCAGAACACATGTTCTAATAAGAAGAAAGTGATCTTTTGTAGTTAAGTTTATAGGTGAGCTGACCAAGCCTATTTAAAACAAAATATGGCTAGCCTAAAATATTACAACGCGATTTACCTTGTGTTTGGAATAAGACCACGGGATGTGCAGTATGGGAAAGGTGCTTCTGAGGCTCAGGGACCTCCTGCCCGTCAGCGCCTCGCCACACCCACTGCAGTCCTGTTGGGTGATAGGTCACATCTGCTTCCCCTTTGCCACAAACCTGGAGCAGCCCAGCCTCTCGTGCTGCTGTAAGCATCTTCCTGTTGCACCCACGCACCCCCGGCCCAGCCCAAGTCCCCTCTGTGCCCAGGTGACCTTTCTCCTGCTCCCCCAGTCAAAGCCATTCCCCTCAGTAAGGCTCACCTCACCAGGTATTAGACTGAGTGGGATTAACCTGAAAGCATCAGGTGTGGAGGAAGACCAACCTCCATGGCTCCTCTCTGATAGCTGATGCTGGGTGTTGCTGTTTCCCTCGAGAATTTAAAGTGTCAGTGGCGCTGCTGTGAGTTGCGTGCGGTGCTCTGGGTGCCCCGTGCACAGCTGAGAGCTGTGGCTCCACCCTGGCGGGACCCGCCACCCCCCCACTGCCCACTGCTGAGCACTCGCTGTTTGCAAGGGTGAATGTTTGGGCTGGGACGGCGAGTGGAGGAAGAAATATGCCAACCAAGGACTTGAACACCGAGTAGAATGGATTAGAGGTTTCGCATTCTCCCTCCGGAGAGGACAGAGGAGGCATGTTTAATCCTGGGTTGGTGTGGAAAGTGGCCGTTTGCCTTAAGACAAAACAAGCGTCAGCCCTGGCAGGATGCTTCCTGAAAAAACGTCCTTCTAATTTGCCTGGAGCAGAGCTGAAATCCTCAGGAGATGGCGGATGAGGTCTTGGTGATCTGCTGATTTGTTGTCGAGCATTTCTTCCCACTAGAGATGTCAGCTGTCTGACTGTCCTCAGTGAGGACACCGAGGTGTTTTTAGATTGGCTTGAAGAGAAACATGAACGCTAGTCACGTGTCCCGCCGCAGCACTCCCCCTCCGGCTGGCCAAGGGTCCCCAGGGCTGCTGGCTGCCGGGTGCGGTGCTAACAGGGCCAGGATGTGGGACAGTTGTGGGATGGGGGGCTTTGGAAAGGACCAGGACTCCCTCAGCCTCCAGCAAGGTGATGGTGTCTCTACAGCACACATAGGGAGGGCTGCTGGGGGTGGAGGAACTGGCACGCTGGTAACCGGTTCACCCTGGAGCCCCATGTGGGCGATTCTACCACTGACATAAAGTTTTAAAATGTACAGAGTAATTCTGTGCACCACTTAGGCGTAATACATCAGGGGGAAGACAACTACATGGGAATGATAAACACCACATCCAGGAGAGTGGTCCCTCCTGGGGGTCGAGGGTGGAGGATGAGACCCAGAGGGGGCTCCGGGGTGGGATGAGTTGTATTAGCAATGTTCATTTCTTAAAGAAATGGGGACGGGGTGGGACATGGGGATCATATAGCATTTTTTCCAATGCAGTGTCGTTGTGAAATATTTTGTAATTTTTAATAGAAAGAGTAATACTTCATAGATTTATGAAAATTAGGTTGTTTTGCTTGTGTTCGTTTGCTTTAAGGGAAACTAGCCAGGGAGCCAGGCACCCATCTACGGTTACGGAGTTGTATAGCTGCCGAGGTGTGGGGAAGGCTGGGTCTGGGGGTGCTGGAGGCTCTGTGCCCCCAGTGCCGCTCTCACCCTGGGCACAGTGACACCCCCCTCAGAGCTGGACTTCCTCTTTAGGAAGAAGGGGTGGTGATGCCAACTTCTCAGAGCCACGGTGCAGATTGAGAAGAAACAGCAGTGCCCACGCTTGGCGCTTACCACAGAGTAAGCGTCAGTTAAACCTGCCTCTCAAAACGTGATGGCTTTTGGACGCTGCTAAGGATGCTAGGGAGGGACTTCCCTGGCGGTCCAGTGGTTAGCACTCTGCACTTCCACTGCAGGGGGCGCGGGTTTGATCCCTGGTCGGGGAACTAAGATCCTGCATGCCCCGTGGCATGGCCCCCCCAAAAATAAATGCAGGGGGAAGGTTAGGAAATACGGAAGGATATTTGTATCGATCTTATTTCTTATATGTATTATAGAAGTACCGAACATTTTTACTTTTATGGAAAGGACTCCACTCTGTAATTAGAACAAAAAAGCAATCATGTAGAATAGTGCCAATTTCAATTCATTTATTTTTCCAACCTGAAAATAGTCTGGGATCTTTTGTAACAGTCCACTTTGCCCGAAACAAATTGCAACTGCTGGTCTGTGAAATCATTGAACGAATTAAAAATGTGTGTAAACAGCCCGATCAAAACCAACAAGAGAATCTAACGGCAGAAGCAGGAGCCCATTAACAAAAGGAGTGAGTCATGAAGGCTATTTGTGGTATATTTTTGTGTTTACTTTTTCCCCCTTTTAAAAACTTTAATGTTGTTTTGTTTTTTTTGCGGTACGTGGGCCTCTCACCGTTGTGGCCTCTCCTGTTGCGGAGCACAGGCTCCGGACGCACAGGCTCAGCGGCCATGGCTCACGGGCCCAGCCGCTCCGCGGCATGTGGGATCCTCCCGGACCGGGGCACGAACCCGTGTCCCCTGCATCGGCAGGCGGACTCCCAACCACTGCGCCACCAGGGAAGCCCCCAAAAATTTAATGTATTTTTATGCAGAGTGATTTAATGACAGAACTTCAGTCTAAATAGGAACCTGAAATTTTAGAGTTTTTTATTTTGTTTTTTGAAATGAAACCGTGTACGCCTTTGGATCATGAATATGATGGAAACTGCATGTTTGATGATGCTGGTCCCTGCTACTTCACCCCAGCAGTTCCTTGATAAATGCTGTGGCTAGCCCGTCTTAGTGCAGAAAAAAATACTATACAAACTTAAAAAAAAAAGTCTGTGGGACCAAGATTATTGATACATTAAAGGACAAAACAAAATCTTTCAATGTAGTTTTTTAAAACCTAGTACTACTAAGTACTGGGTCGATATTACAAATATATACTACACAAGGGTACTTTTCTTCCAGAAAATAGATAGAGGCAGACTCAAATCCATCGTGAAAGATGGTTGAGGAAAAGAAAAAAAAGCTCTTGACATGACAGACTATGGGCTTGACTCTTGCAAAGTCAGTCACGCGTGGCTTGTGGTTTCCAGCATCCCAACTGTGCCCATGCTCACTGGCTCCCCTTCCACAGAGCTGTAGAGCCAGAAGCCCTCTTTTAAAGACGCAGTGTTCTCCAGATGGAGAATGAGACCGCACAAGCTCAGGACTTTCCCAGGCTTCCCGGCCAGCCAGCTTTCTATATGCAGTGTGACTGGTCGGCCTGGTGACCTGGCCAGCTCTGCCGTCTCTCTCCGGGGATGACTTAGTGGACGTTCCATGGGAAAGTGAGTTCGCACGTCCCTGACACTTACGACCATCAAGTAGGACTGCCGAGCTCAAAACACCCCATGTACTTCTGCCTCATCCAAAGACCATTTCAAACAAAAGGAAAAATAAGAAAAGCATAATGCATTAAAAATCTCGGAAGACAAGAGAGAGTACCATCAGCTCACCAAAACAGGCTGAGAAGTTTCTGTAAAAGAGAAAGCAGACTAGGAAAGGGTGACGGAGAACTAGAGCAGAGACGCTGCAGGTGACTGCTGGGGGCTGAGCGTGGCCCCACGGTGGATGGGGACACGGGGAGCAGGCCGGCATTGGGCAGCTCATCACAGGAACTCCACTTCCCCAAAGAGAGAAAATTAGGGCGGCTTAGGTAGGCAAGGAGCTTTGGAACTGTGAGGGATCTCCAAGTTACTCTGGACTTCCGTGACCCACAGGGAGGGGGCGCAGGCAAGGCCATGGTACCCGGGGCTGGAAGATGCTAAACCTGCGCACCCGGGGCTCTCGTTGTGGCTCCTCGCGGGCTGCAGGTCACCTCCTGCCGCCTGCACACACACCCTAAAGAGAGAGAGGCTGGGGGCTAATGCGGTCTGCTTCCACAGAGCCCACACCCCTCCCCCCACTCAGAGGGGAGGGCCAGGTGGAGACAGGTGGGACCAGGAGAGAGGACACCCCCGGAGGCTTTCCATTCTTGTCACCTAGTCCCTTTCCCAAATGTAAGCAGCCCACCAAGGATCACCTAGTCCCTTCTTTCAAAAATGTGAAGAAGCCACCAGGGAGCATCAGAAATTTGAAGAAAACCAATAGTATGAGAGAGAGGCAGACAGCCTGTACTAATTTTTGACAAAGGTACAAAGGCAGTGCAGGAGGAAAAGCTCAGTCTTTTCAACAAATGGTGCTGGAGCAATTGGACATCCATGTGCAACAAAATGAACACGGACCACATTTCACGTCAACATGGCCCATAGACTTAAGTGTAAAGCCCAAAACTATAAATCTGGGGGAAGAAATAGGACAGAATCTTTGTGACCTGGCATTAGGCGTTAAGATTTCTTAGGCTCCTAAAGCATGATCCATAAAAGAACAAATGGATAAATGACACTTCATCAAAATTGAGAACATGCTTTTCCAAATCTCATCTATACAATGAGAAAGCTAGAAGAAAAGCAGACGAATCTGCTAGAAAACGGTCCTAGGAGGGACCTCTGGAACACTGATGGTTACTCTCTCTGGGCTGGAGACGTGCTGTGTCAGAGTTGAGCTGCCTGGCCCCCTGCCCAGCCCGTGCCCTGCTCCACCGGGTGGGAACAGAAGCAGGGTGGCAAACAAGTCCAGAAAATCGTAGTTTCCTGAAATCAACTGTTTTTAGGAAAAGTCACAGAGGAGTATACTTCCTTTGGATGCCAGAAAATATGGAAATGGAGGGGATTAGGAGAGCCGTGGTTTGGTGCCAAGCAGCCCTGGATTCATAGCCCACTAAGCTCATGAGCCGCAGGCGTGGGACGTCAGCACAGTTACCACATCTGTGGGAAGCATGGTGAGAATTAGAGATGGGGAGACCACGTGACCCCGATGCCAGCACAGGTGGCCCGCAGCGAGCCCCTCTTCACTCAGGTGTGCTGAGCGACGGGGACGCCTCTTGGTGTTCCAGGCCAGCGTGGGAGCCAGTTCTGTCAAATGTGGAAAGTGCATAAGCAAGTGTCAGATGGTTTGTTTTGTTTCCTGTAAATTCTCACTGATCTCCTTGCTAGAGGAGAAGGTCTAGGCTTTAACACTTCAGAAGGGATTAAACATTCCTCTGCAGGATGGAAAAAATTCAAGAAGGAAGCCAGGAAAACAAACATCCCGAGGAGGCTTAGAGTCAAGAGGTGAGGGTGGAAGAATTTGACACGAGGGAAAGGGAAAAATGCAGAGCTACTGTTGGAGTATTTACGACAGATGCTTTCCCCAGGCGGGTGACTCTGGCCTGCCTGAGAGCCAGCTGCACACCAGGCCTGAGAACAAGAAGCAGCATCATAGCCAGTCGGAGGACACCTGCTACTGACCACATGGGCTACTCGCCCAGGTGGAACCAGAGGACGCGAGTACAAGGCTCGTACTGCCGAGTGGAAAGGATGTTGTCTCTTCAGCACGTGTTTCCGAGATGGGAAAGCAAATCTGCCAACACCTGTAACCCTGCCAGTTACCCTAAACTCCCCCTGATTCTCTTGAAAATGAAGTGTGATCGGAAAAAACAGTTATCGTAACCTGTACATCCGCACCTTCCCCTGCCAGCTCGGCCCCTAGGCTTGTGTGCAGAGCAGAACTCTGGGGTGGACAGAGTACTGAGGTGACAGGCCAGCTTGCTTTGCAGATGCGGGCAGATGAGGGAGGAAGAGATCTGGAAATGGAGGAGGGAGCAGAGACCAGAGCCTGGGGACGCTGGACTGAGGGGCACTTGGGGAAAGAGACGGGTCGCCTGAGGTGGGCCGTATTGTGGGGCTGAGTGAGACAGGCCACAGGGGGCCAGCTCGTGGGAGGTGCCTCAAGGTGCTTCTGGACTGTGTTGGAGCCGTGTGTGTCAGAGAGAGGCCCGGAGCTGCTTCCCTGTGTGCAAGAGAGGTCAAGCCTTTGTAATGAAAAAGAAAGAGAAATAAGTAGCTGCTGGGAATGTCAAAGAACATGATTTGGGTTTCTGAACAAGGCTTAAAATGTCATAGTATAACTAGCAATCCATAGAAAGTACCTCAGAGTACACCAAAAGAAGGAGCGTGTCAGAAAACTGGCTGGTGGAATCAAGAGAACTTTATAATTTAAGGGAGAAAAACATGCCCAGACAAAGCCTTCAGACTAGGTGGAATTATAAACAATAGATATGACACATTTAGTTGAGAAGGTACCCAGTAATTTACAGGAGAATGTAAGAATGATGAGATTTGGGAACTTTCATAACCTGGGATATTTCTGCTTTGTTCCCATATAAAGCATAAAAGTTATTAAATGAACTCGAAGTGTGATACAACAGTTAATCCCTATGTGGGCCTGGCCCAGGGTTAGGGGAACAGCCGGTGATGTCATTAAGAAACTAGGGAGGCCTTCTCTATCTTCCCACCCAGCCACCCTCAGTGTGTTGGCTTTCATCATGGTCACAGGGTGGATGCCAGAGCTCCAGGCATCACATCTTCACACACATGTCCAAAGGCAAGGGGATAAAGACAGTGCTGCTCTTCAGAGTCTCTTTATATTAAGGAAGAAAACGTTATCCAAAGTCCACCAACAAGACTTACCCTGAAGCCCCACTGGCCAGGATTTAGTTACTGGTTCATGCCCTGACTACTGAGGAGACTGAAGGCACCTGGCATTTTCAGCTTCTAGAGTGAAAGATGGGCTCTTAAAAGAAGGAAGGAGCAGAGATGGGCTGGGAAGGGAAGGCACTGAGTAGCAATAGAAGGGAATACAGCTTGTTCTGATACAGTTTTTTAAAACATTTTATTTGCTATTAGAATATAGTTGATTTACAGTGTTGTGTTAGTTTCAGGTGTCCAGCAGAGTAATTCATTTATACATATAAATATATCCATTCTTTTTCAGATTCCTTTCCCATATAGGTCATTACAGAATATTGAGTAGAGTTCCCTTGTTGGTATCCTTGTTGGTTATCTGTTTTATATATAGTAGTGTGTATGTGTTAATTCCAAACTCCTAATTTATCCCTCCCTCTGACATTTCCCCTTTGGTAACAGTGACAATTTTACTTCTTTTCCAATTTGGATTCCTTGTATTTCTTTTTCTTCTCTGATTGCCGTGGCTAGGACTTCCAAAACTATGTTGAAAAAAGTGGCGAGAGTGGACATCCTTGTCTTGTTCCTGATCTTAGAGGAAATGCTTTCAGTTTTTCACCATTGAGAATGATGTTTGCTGTGGGTTTGTCGTATATGGCCTTTATTATGTTGAGGTAGGTTCCCTCTGTGCCCACTTCCTGGAGAGTCTTTATCATAAATGGGTGTTGAATTTTGTCAAAAGCTTTTTCTGTATCTATTGAGATGATCATATGGTTTTTATTCTTCAGTTTGTTAATATGGTGTATCACATTGATTGATGTGCATATATTGAAGAATCCTTGCATCCCTGGGATAAATCCCACTTGATCATGGTGTGTGATCCTTTTAATGTGTCGTTGCATTCGGTTTGCTAGTGTTTTGTTGAGGATTTTTGTGTCTGTGTTCATCAGTGATATTGACCTGTAATTTTCTCTGGTAGATTAAAGTTTTCAAGAAGCTCTGAGTGTCAGGAAAATGCACAGCTAAGGGGAGCTGCATGAAATGAAGATGTAAAGGAAAGATGAGGGGAAGTTGGGGGGATGTGCTGGATGAAGGGGCCCAAAAAGATCATAGTAGGCTTCAGTGATGACGGTCCAAAAGGACAAGTTAAAATTCAATCAGGATCAACTGAAGGGCTTGCTTATCTTTTTAGAAAAATCAATCACAAAAGTACAGGCAAAAAACATCTGACCAGACCAAGTACATGTGAAAAAAGCAGGCCTGTCTCCTTAGCTGCAAGTTCAAATGAGCTAGAGGAAAGGCTGCCAGAGAAGCTTATAACCAGAGGCTGCAGGAAGAGAATAATTTCCAGAAGAGGTACAACCCCAAGGCCTCCTGGGCCCAGTCCTGTCTCCTGCCCAGTCTCTTTCCCTGGACTTCTCTGCCACCTTCATTCTTTGGTGTCACCCTCTCACTGCTCAGAAAGCTCCTCTCAGTGACAGCTCAGCACGTGCCTTCCCTCATTTAAAACTTGGTCAGGTGCTGGCTTCTCCAGTCCTCCCTGACCCGTGGCCCCCAGGCCCTAAGTAGAATCGACCACCGACACCATGTTTCCCCACCACACTCCTGCCTATAACACTTACCAGCCCCTCAGCCCTACCCATCTCACGGCTGGGCACAAGCTCAGCTGTGAGGGACTCAGGATACCTGGTGCCCGTGTAGTGCCGAGCACGAATAGTAGGTGTTCATGACTGGTCACTGGTCTAGTGAATTAATAAGTGAATGTTCCAGTGTGTTCTGAGCACACCAAGACTAGTGTCTCTCAAACTCTCAAGTGCCCGTGGGCTCTTGTTAAAATGCAGATTCTGATTGAGCTGGTCTGGGACGGAGCCCCAGATTCTGCATCAGGACGGGGTCCCAGGTGAAGCAACTGTTGCTGCTCCCTGGACCACACTTGGTGTGGCAAGGACCAGAGTGTCGTTAAATTCCAGGCACTGCATTTCAGTAAAGACGTTGAAGAATTCAGGAGTGATCAGGATGCTCTGATACTGGGGGAGGATTGTTTTCTGTCTCTATGTTTCAGGTTCTTGTGTTACCAACTAGTGATAATAATAGCATCCGGCTCGTGGAGTTACTGCGAGGCCAGTTGGCACGAGGCTGGTTGGCACGAGGCTGGCAGAGTGACAGGCGCACAGTAAACAGTAGCTGCTCTCACTGTTGTCGTTTTTGTGACGACTCCAAAAGTGGGACCTGGGACCTGGCCAGAAGGAACATTGGGATAGATGTGGCAAACTATAAAGACCTTCCTAATCATCACAGTGAACCAGAATGAGGAGGGGAAGGGTCTACTTTGTGAGGGGTGCCCTCCCTCTGACTGGGAATGCTCAAGCAGACTTTGCTGCCCAGCTTGGCAGGAGGGCCGGCGAAGGGCCGATCAGCACAGTCCCTTCCAGTTCTGCTTTGGTATGGAAGGGACCTGGGTTTGTAGAGACACATAAGGGAAGAAGCAAACGAGCAGCGCTTTTCTCCCGTGGTGTCCATCACTCAGGAGCCAGCTCTTCCAGAACCTTCATGTTGTGACTAACAGGAGGGTTTTGTTTGTTTGCTTCCCACAGTTAGAGAAGGTGATGTTGAAAACTAGGAAAGGAGTCAGAAAGAAATGGTAACGTCCCCACATGGTAACTGCAGGAGACAGAAGACCAGGGTGACTGCAGGGAAGGGGGGGTGGCCGCGGAGAGTTGGCCAGTGGTTGGCAAAATCAGTCCTTGCACAACGGACTGTGCCTCTATCCCTGAAACACAGGAAGCCACTGAAGGGGCTCGAGCATCTTCACATTTACATTAGGTTACAGCATAGAGGACAGATTGGGAGGTGTAGCCAGAGAGGATACAAGTGGACCAGTAAGGAGGTTGTGCCACCGGTTTCCATGATGGGTTCACATGGAGGTAGTCAAATGTGGAGAAGTGGACAAAGCCGAGAAATGATTAGGAGATGGAGTCAACCACACTTGGTTTTCGGAGGCTCCTTAGCTGTGCATTTCACTAATTGGGAAGATAACCTAGCTTCAGAAGATGATCTTAAATTTAATTTTGTCAGTTTAGAAACATCCAAGGGAAGATGGCAAGCAGGCATTGGTTATGTGAGTGTTCAGTGAGTTTAGAGGAAAATCCGGGCTGGCAATAGAGATGTGTGTGTGCTCTGCCCGTAGGCGGTGGCCGAGGCCATGGTGTGTGTGATCTCTCTTAGGGAGAGCGTGTCGAGCTGCCCTGTCTATGGTTGCCATTAGCCACCTGCGGCTACTGAAATTTAAATTGGTTCAAATTAAATCAGATGAAAAATTCAGCTCCTCAGTTGCACTGACCACATTTTGAGTGCTTAATAAATCATTCCCAGCATCACTGAAAGTTCTGTTGGACAGTGCTAATCTAAAATGAAGCGAGGGCCTAGAATTGATCTTGGAGGAATGCCAGCTGTTGAGGGCCTGCCAGAAGAAGACCAGATAGAGAGGTGTGGGAGGGCAGGAAGGCCAGGTGGGCCATCACGTCACAGAGTCAAGGGCAGAAGTGTCAGGAAGGAGATAGTTGCAAATGTCAGCTGCAGCTATGAAAGCATCAGATGAAGACCGGGGCATGCCCCTTGGATTGAACCACACGGCACTCAGGGTGATCTTGGGTTAATAGGACCGGGAGCCGATTTGGAGTGGTTGGGAAGCGAGAGGTGAGAGGACAATCAGGATGGACAACTCTATCAACAAGTTTGTCTGGGAAGGGAGGCGAAGACTACAGTGTCAGCTGGAGGGGAGCACGTGGGTAAGAGGTGGAGGGGAGGGTTTTGTTTATTTGTTTAATGAGAGAAACCAGGATGTTTAATAGCCTATGAAGAATTCTAGGAATTTATCCCTGAGATACACTCACGTGTTCATAAGGACGCACACACACCCGTAACCTAAACAGCCTGGCTTGCAGGGGGGCTAGTGAAATGAACTGTCCTGTCCATACAGTAGAATTCTTGCAGATACTCAAAAGGAAAAGAACTTTCTACAATTCCCGATATAGGGCCGTCTCCAAGATTTATTTTGCAAGGTGCAGAATAGGACATATTATGCGACCCTCTGTATTAAAAACAAGAAAGTTGATATTTCAGAAATACCCTACGCCGATATTTGGGGAAAAAAAGACTTCTGAAAGAATGATCACGAAATTGGTAATGTAATAAGAGGAGGGACTGGGGCACAAAGATGGGGGTGAATTTTTTTCACAATAAATTTTTTTAGTGCTTGATTCTTTTCAACTAGGTACGTGCATTTTAAAAATAGAAGTATCTTTTAAAGTCATTCGGAAGGATTCATTTGAGAGAGAGGTTGAGTAATCAGGAGAGGAGAGAGAGAAGTGACCCCCTCCCGCCTCTCTGGCCAGCATCCCTTGACCCTTGATTATGCCATTGACCAGAGCTTTATGAAATCAAGCATATTTTTACATCAGATGAAATTTGGTGACGTTCCATCTTAACCATCCCCTATATCTATTGCTGGAGAACAAACGACCCCAGAACAAACATTCACCCCCTCACAGCGTCTATATCTGCACGTGGCTCCTGGGTGCCTCTCGAGGCTGTAATCAAGGAGTCGGCCAGGGCTGCAGGCGTCAGGGCTGACTGGGGGGGCACCCTTCCCCAGCTCACAGCCTCTGGGCAGGGAGATCAGTTCCTCAGCACGTGGGCTGCTCACACCGGGCAGCCGACTCCCGTCAAGAGCCAGCAAGCGAGAGAGGGAGCCCCCAGGACGGAAGCCGCAGCCTCTTTGTAACCTCATCTCGGAAGCTACGTCCCCTCACTGTGCCGTGCTCTGTTGTCTAGAAGTGAGTCACTGGGTCCAGGAGAGGGGCTTCCGCAGGGAGAAGGAGGGCATTACTGGGGGCCCTCTTAGAGGCTGCCCACCACCTGTCCCCCAGTTCAGCTCAGTGGAACACTTGTTGATATGCTCCCGTTCTATCGCAGTTCATCAAAATCATGTCTGCCGTGAACACAAGGGAAGCCGTGCGTTCATCACTATCTGCTTTTCCTCAGAATAACCAGTTGTTCTTTTATCATTCTGCAGTAATGCTTTAGGGACTCCCAGCTGTTTTATACTTTGTGGATTCCATCAACTTGATAAAATTTGGGAAGTTTGATAAAATAGGAAATGACCATCACTTCACCCTTCAAAATCATTAGGGAACATTTTCCTATACTACATAAGAAAAAGGCCTTGTTTTTAGGAAGTATATACTGATGTAACCAGGGGCAAAGGGGTGTGTTGTCTGCCACTTACTCTCAAATGAGTAAGAAAAAAATAATATAAAGAGAATGATAAACAGGGAAAAATGGAAGCAGTTGGTACATCTGAGTAAGCATATTTAAGATCCTTACACTATGCTTGCAATTTTTCTGTCAGTTTGAAATAATAGCAAAATTTAAAGTTTGGAAAAAAAATTCTCAGGCCCCTCCCCAGACCTGCTAAATGAAAAGTGGGAACTCATCTTATGAAAGATCCTCAGATACATTCTGATTACTGATCATCAAGGTTTGGGTCTCACTGCCTGAGAGCCCATCTCACTCTGCTCTTAAAGCTGCTGTGTAGGGAATTTCCCGGTGGCGCAGTGGTTAAGCATCGCCTGCCAATGCAGGGGACACAGGTTCGATCCCTGGTCTGGGAAGATCCCACATGCCACAGAACAACTAAGCCCATGCGCCACAACTACTGAGGCTGTGCTCTAGCCCACGAACCGCAACTACTGAGCCCGTGTGCCACGACTACTAAAGCCTGTGCGCTCTAGGACCCATGTGCTGCAACTACTGAGCCCACGTGCTGCAACTACTGAATCCCGTGTGCCTAGAGCCCGTGCTCCGCAACAAGAGAAGCCACTGCAATGAGAAGCCTGTGCACTGCAAGGAAGAGTAGCCCCCGCTCACCGCAACTAAAGAAAGCCTGCGCGCAGCAATGAAGACCCAACGCAGCCAAAAACAGCTGCTGCGTAGAGCATCTGAAATCGCCAAGTGGACTTTTGCTTCTTTGGTAGAGGAGGTCGTCCACGGGCTGGTGTTCATCCCCTCACCAGCACCCTTGGCTCTCCTTCAGCGGTAGAATTGGCTCTCTGAGGGACGGGGATTTCGATGACACAGGGGACTCTAATTTTGAAGCCTAGGGAAGAAAGGAGCCCCCTGGGATGTGTTCGTGGTCGCTGTGAAGGGTAGATGCAGTTGGTCTCAGCACAGAGCTGTGCATCCGCCCCAGCCTGCCTCTTGGGCTCCCCCACAATTCTGGGCCACATCTTGATCAGCCCCGTACAGGGGCCCTGGCTGAGCTTACCTAGTGAGTGACCCTGTCCTGGGGAGCCCACCGTCCGGTAGGGAAGCCACAGGCAGCCCAGGGGGAGCACAGGGTGGGGCCTGGCAGCCTTCCTGTGGCAGGCCAGGGAGGCTTAGTGGGAGGTGTGACACATGAGTGGCTTTGAAGAGCAGCAGGAATTCACAGGTGCATGTAAAGCCGTGGGACCCTGAGACTAGTCACCTGCTGCCAGGTCCCTGTGCTGGTCCCGGAGGTCGGGAGTGAGTGCCAAGCGCCGCCTGCTGCCCTGCCCTCGGGGCTGAGGGCGGTAGGGAGGGGACTAGAGAACCAGGAGAAGAGGCCCGCGAGGTGGGTTCAAGGGCCAGTCCGGTGTGCCAACCTGGCCGGAAGCCCAGGGGTCTCCCACTCTCTCCTGGGGGCTGCAAGCTCTTCACAGCATGAAGCATGCTTAGCTCAGTAGTAGATGCCACCAGAGGGGTCAGTGGGGCTCTGCTTCCCGGGGGACGGACAGCAGTCCCTGGAGGGCGGGAGCTCCAGCGCTGTGGGGTGAGCTTGAGTTTGCACCTGAGGAGGGCCTTGCTTGGAAAGAGCCGTCATCTCATTGCGTTGAGGCCTTTGGGCCCTGACTCACCTGCTGGTTTGTGTTGTTCCATTGCCCTCGGGCACGTTTTCCTCTGTGGTCCCGGTTACTCCCTCCCAGCCCAGGACACGTGGCTGCTGGGCTGCGTGCGCCTGGGGAGTGGCTGGCTTTTCTGGCCCGCCCGAGGGAGCCTCGATACCGGTGCCAGTTCCTTTTGGAAAATAGGAACGGTGGGGCTTTGTCCCTGAGCTTATGTTATTAATCATTATGGATGCTATTCTCGTCCCTTCCAATGGTTGTCATGCCCTCTTAATTAAGCCTGTATGAGTAAGAGCATTTATCTGTGTGGCTTGCCACGTACTTACCTGGAATGCTTGGTTCAAAGGGTAAAAGAATATACATGCCCGCAACCTGGAACAACTGCATAACTGTTTGGTGCAAGCTTGTTTGTTTGACTTGTCCAAAACAACTTACGGAAACACTGGTTTGCTTCCCCCTCCTAGAGCTGTGTCACTTAACTGTGAATCAGCTGTGGGCTTTGCTAGGTGACTCAGAATCACTTCACCCAAACCTGGCCGCGTGCTCCCGAAACATCTATCCCATCTCCTCTTAACAGAATGACTTGCAGGTCGTACAGGGTAACAGGCAAAAATCATCTGTAGTTTATGACTTTTACCAAGGGATTCCCTGTTAGCAAACAGCTTCTCTCTTATGCTTTCTGCTCTTCTTGGCTTCACGCAACAAAACAGCATTAATGGTGGAGGAAGAACTGAACAGTTGAAGACATGGTTAATTCAACACCTACTGGAAGGATCAGCTTGTGTTTCTAAATAACAGAGCAAGGAGGCTGAGTTCTGACCAACTCGAAACAGTGTGACTTTTGGTTAGAGCCTTTGTCAGAGCCCAAGTATGAGGCTCAGGCAGGGTTGTGCTGGCTGACAGCTTAACCTAAACGGTGACTGGGATCCGTTTTTCCAAAGGTTGGACTAAAGAGAACACTGATCACGTGGGCTAGATGCTGTCTTTCTAGAACTTTCCAGTCTCTGAAAAGTGTGTCATGGAGTCAGAGAAGGAAGCCATTGCTGCTCTCAAAGCATAAACTACAGGCACGTTTTAGACTTAGAAGCGGCGAGTAGAAGCAGGTGGAATTGGAACGAAGCTTCTTTTCTGAGGTGATTTCAGGAGCCTCACGACGTGCGTTTTACTGCTGCTGCCCGTTAAGTACACTCTTCTGAATGTGCCTTGTAGATAGAGCTACAATATTTTAGCCCTAGCTTTTACTGTCTTTCTGAATTCACAATTTTCTTTTCAGTAACACACCTGAATTTTGGTAATACTGGCCTCACCTAGAGAACCAAGAACATCTTCTAAATTCACCCATGTGTTTTGGGCCTAAGAAAAATCAGAACTTTTCTGTTTCCATTGGGTGAACAAAGTATGACCCTGTGATATTACATCCAGAATAATAAATTTGCTTTTACTATATTTCCATTATTTTGGAAAGAACCGCAGAGATCCTTGGGACTGTGGTCAGAAACAGAGACGAGCTCATGCAACCTGCATTGTGGTCTCGCAGTGCCTCGCTCTGACCCACTTCCCTCCCATCTGGGCATCCTGGGAGCATTGCCCTTCAAGCCCGAGAGGGGCACGTGTGTAATGCACTAGGCAGTCAACCCATGATTGATTCCATAATTAGTTTCAGCGAAATTCTGTAATCACTGCAATTCTGAAGATCCCGTCTCAGCCCATCTAACACCGCACACGCCACAGGCCAAGTCTCGCCAAAGCACTCGCACACCCAGGAGAAGCCCACTGTGGTTTGAGTAGGCTGTACTTGGGGTGGGGGGTGTCAGCCACAAATGCTCCGATTTCTTCATGCAGGCTCTGGGCTCTGATCACGCTGGGATCTTGGATTCTTTGCTCTCGAAGACCTAGAGAGTACACATCTGCAAAGAATTCATTTCTGCTTCACAGACGAAGCTGTGCTGCTGTCCTCACGCAGGTGTTTCTGTTGTGCACACACATCGTTATGGCCTGTTCCTCTAAGAAACGTTAGCATCCCGTGTCAGATGTCAGTATAAAAGGGGAAGTGGGAAACCCACAGATACTTCCCCTGCGGTTCGGTGCTATGGGGACTCCGGACAGATTTCAATGGCCTGTTGTCACCAACTGGGACAGCACTGTGTCACTTCAGTTCTAGACGTCAGAAACGATTGACTGGCTGCCCGGGTGTGTGCAGGGCCCTGTGATGGAGCAGTGAGGAGTGGGCCGGGCCAGTGCCATCAGCCTGTGTGGCTGTCAGCACGGGGCACAGGCCCTGCCACTCACCCAGGAGGGGTGCAGGTGATGGGGAATTCAAGTGGCATGAAAGACGTAGGGGTGAAGCAGGAACTAATCCTACTTCATGAGGCTTAGAGGTGGGAATCACTGGGAATTATCTGTCCTGAGCAAAAGGAAATCAAGAGGATGAAGGTTCGAGTCCCTGCCTAGCACTTAGGGTGTTTTTCTTGGAGAAAAAGATCATGCATGACCATCAGCTGTTCCTGGCTCCAACTTGACCCAGGCAGTGCCACTCGGCAGCCACGGGCACCCAGGTGGCCATTCCTACCCGCCACGGGACAGGACCCGCCGCCCCAGGGGTGGAGGGTACATGTTCATCTCTTGGGCGTGGAGGCAGTAAAGTCACAGTCAATATTATGGTTATTGGCTTGGTTTTGTCATGATGTTGACTTTGAGATATTAGGTGACACGAATGGAGGACATAGATGTTTGTGTTTATCAAAGGGCCACACCCTGTTTAGGTGGGGAGAAAACCCAGCACTGCTGGGGACGATCCCAAGGGTGATGGGGAACTCCAGTGCTTTCTCTGCGGCCCGAAGTCGTGCCTGCGTTTTACAAGGGGTGACGGGTGAGGCGTTTCTGCAGGCGGGAGCCCCCTCTGCAGGGAGCAAGGGCCCCAGTGCCTGCACAGGCAGGTGCCCAGAAAGGGGTGCAGACACCGTGGGCACAGATGCAGCCACTCACACTCTCCTGCTGTCTTTTTCCTGGTGGTGACCATCAGTGTTTTCTTAGATTAGACGCTATTCCCCCTTGATATTAAGAAAAATGTTTATTTTAAATTTAAAAAATTGTTTTGGTTGAAACCCTGGTGTGGGCAGTGGACTATTTCCTCCATTTCGTTTAGTGAACTGTTTACCTCAGCCTTTTATTTTTCTAAACTCTGGGTTTCTCTTTCATGCCACAGTGAAATTGCATCCCCTCATACTCTGAGACTCGGGACTCACTGAAGGAGCCTTGGGGGGGGTTGTGGCGGGGGCGTTCTTTGGAGCCTCCCCTTGTGGGTTGGTGCCTGTTCACATCCCGTCCCCCAGCCTGAGCCCTGAGCCCTGGAGTGTTCTTGCCCATCAACTTAGGACACATTAAAGATGAGGCCTGACCAAGATCATTGTCGCAGATTTGGCTGGTTACAGACCCCTCTGGGTCTCATCTCCCAATAACCCGGGTGACCTGTGTGCTACGCATGGGGCTTCCTGACCTCGACAAGCTCGTGCTGCAGGAGAACACTGCCCTCGTCCTTGGCTCCCAGGCTTCCAGACAGGAAGGGAGCGGTATCTTGCAGGCCCAGCACACCCTTGCTCCCAGGCCTCTGCCTGCACTCAGATCAAGAGGAGGCTGGTTCCTGAGCATGTGAGGCTGTGAAAGTCTCGTCCAGGAAGCACCTCCTGCAGAACAGATGCCGCTGGTCATCTGGATGATCTGAACAACTGGGTTAGTGTCCTGGTAGCATCAGTGAATGTGTCAGTGTCATGGGCTGATGGTAACATATCAGATTGTCAACCTCTCTCTTCCGATAGACCGTCGCCCAGGACCATATTGTAGCAGAACCTGGACAGAGGATTTCCTCCTGCATTTCAGTTTGCAAAATAACATCACACCTAGAGGTCTAGTTACTATACTGAGTGATGCCTTTGAAAAAGTAACTCAATTTTTAAAAGAAACTTAGTCATCAGTCCTCTGATGTGGGGGTAAACTGATCACTATATTATTTTTACATGAATACTTGATAAAATACGAAATGCTCTTTTCCCTTTCTTCCACAGAATTGGTGTCGCCTTTGTCTGTCTTTTCTGTCCTGCCATCTCGGGTCATCCCCGTCACGTCGCTCTTGCCTTTGTCACCTTTTGTGGTCACAATGCACATTACATGATGTGATGTTCCTGAAGTATCCATTGTGGTTTATATACATATATTTATATTTATATTATTTTTATTTCCTTATGATTAGTCATAGCTTGTTTTTGATCTTAGGGACACTGATTCTTTTTATTTCCAGTTACACTTCTCTTATACAAATTCCGTCTGCCTTCTGACCTGATCCTACACGGTGGGACCAACTGCTCTGGGCCCCGGAGTGGCCAGTGTTAAGGCACCGTCAGCCGAAGCCTGGCCTCGAGCCACTGCTCTATTGTCCCCCTTTGTGGATGTCCTCCAGAGCCCACAACTCTTCTTCTCCACTCTCATATCTGGATGTTTCCAGATTACATCCGTTCAACTCAGCTGCCTCTTAAGCAGCATCCGTTACCACTTTTCTCTCCTCCTCTAGTAAAGGAGATGTCGCTGATCGCCGCCTTCCTTGTTCTTGGATCATTCATGAACGTTTCTACTCCCTCCTTCTGTGTTTAGTAAATTGCACTGTGTTGCCAGGTTTAGGTTTGCTCGTTCTCTACATTTCCCTCTGTTGGAGTTGCTCTCCTAAGCTCTTCGCCCATCACTAGCTTTCTTTTCCATGTTTCAGCTGTTCAAGTGCTTGTGATTTTGCCACCTAACTTTCCCACCACATTTTCCACACTTTCTTGTTCTTTGCCTTTCTTTAGAAGCCTTTCTTTAAAACGTACTCACACGGATTTCTGTTCTTTTTTTTAAATTAACTCTTAAACTTCCTTTCCAGAATTTTAGGCAACTTTTAAAATCTTGCTTAAATTTGTGCTTAAAGGTCAGAATAGGGTAAACATGGTGCGTTCTAGAGCCAGATTCCCTCGGTTTAGAGATTTAGCTGAAGCAGAAAAAAGTCTGAGCCAGGTGGGACAGGACAAGATTTCAGCCTCACCAAGAATTTCCAAGACACAGGCAGACCTTCACAGGATGGAAGTGTGGTCCATCCAAGTCCGCATCTCACAGCACAGGTGAACCCAGTGGATAACGGGGTGATGTTATCATAGTCAAAACCAGCACAGAGTCCGGACGCACCATCAGGCAAGAGCCAGGCAGCCGCAGGTCCGTAGCCTGGGCTCTGGAGCCACATGGCCTGGGCTCAAACCTCCTCTGAGCTGTGTGACCTCGGGCAGGTTTCTCAACCTCCCTGTGCCTCAGTTTCATCTTTAGGTTGTTGATAATGGTGTGCCTCTCATCGGGCGGTTACAAGGAGCAAATGAGTTAGTATATGTATAGTTTAGAACAGCGGCTAGTAGGTAATGTAAGTGGTGGTCACTGTAAATTAAGTTACATGCAGGTAATAGAATGTAACAGACATTAAAAGTTATATCAACAAAGCAAGAGGAAAAAGGTTTTGACATACAAGCTTGGTTAGAAGTGCAGGAGATGGGGAGGGGGGAGGGGGGAGGTCAGTAACCAAGACTCCCATGCAGCTGGCACAGAGGAACGTGTATGGAGCACAGGGACTCGGGGACGCTGCCTGAGCCCCACAGCCTGCAGGAAGCAATCTGTAGGGAGTGTGTCCACCCCACGCTAAGGCCCGGGGAGCCCAAGGAGGGGTTTGTTAGACTTACCACTTAGTGATTTCATGTGGATTTTGGATAAATGGGAAGGATCCCATGTTAGGGTGCCCATAACTTGGAGAAAATATTAGCACCCACTGGTAGAGTATGAAAGGACAGCGGTGATGAGCAGCTCTGATGAGGGCTTTTTGCTCCTAATAATGTTTCCCAAACCCAGGGAGGTGGGTCAGCCTCTCCTCAGTTTTGCTTTGTCATCTTTTGTTAGTGCCTTGCAGCCACCTGTGCACCTTTGGGCCTGTAGCACTGGCAGATCTGTAATGATCTTAACAGCCCTGACTGGCTGTAGCTAAATCAGATGCGCAAGCCTCTCTGCTCCAGCAGCGTCAGCACAAGTGCACACCTGAGGGTGGTTGAGAAGCAAGCCTCTGGCTTCTGCAGGGCCCCTCACTCTCAACTGAAAGTAATTTGCATTCTCAAAATATCTGCGAAGTTTTCTTTTAAAGTGCCTTTAACTTTCGGGAATTTCAATCTGAAGCCCAAATAATATGCGGAGAACACAGGCTCAAAAGGTGATGTTTCAAAAAATTTCTTTATTAAACTACAGTTGATTTACAATATTGTGTTAGTTTCAGGTGTACAGCTTCAGATTCTTTTTTCAGTATAGGTTATTACAAGGTATTGAATATAGTTCCCTGTGCTATACAGTAGACCTTGTTGTTTACCCATTCTCCATATAACAGTTTACACCTGCTAATCCCACACTCCCAGTCCTTCCCTCTCCCTTGGCAACCACCAGTCTGTTCTCTATGTCTGTGAGTCTGTTTCTGTTTCACAGATAAGTTCATTTGTGTCATATTTTAGATTCTACATATAAGTGGTATCACATGGTATATGTCTATTCTGATTTACTTAGTATGATAATCTCCAGGTCCATCCATGTTGCTGCAGATGACATTATTTCATTCTTTTTATGGCTGAGTAGTATTCCACTATATATATGTACCACATCTTTATCCATTCATCTGTTGATGGACATTTAGGTTGCCTCCATGTCTTGGCTATTGTGAATAGTGCTGCTGTGAACATTGGGGTGCATGTATCTTTTCCAGCTATGGTTTCCTCCAGATATATGCCCAGGAGTGGGATTGCTGGATCATATGGCATTTCTATTTTTAGTTTTTTAAGGAACCTCCATGTTGTTTTCCCTAGTGGCTGTACCAATTTACATTCCCACCAGCAGCATAGGACGGTTCCCTTTTCTCCATACCCTCTCTAGCATTTATTATTTGCAGACTTTTTAATGATGGCCATTCTGACCAGTGTGAGGTGACACCTCATTGTAGTTTTTTAAATTAATTTATTTATTTTTGGCTGTGTTGGGTCTTCATTGCTGCGCACGGGCTTTCTCTAGTTGCGGCAAGCAGGGGGCTACTCTTGGTTGTGATGCACGGGCTTCTCATTGCGATGGCTTCTCTTTGTTGCAGAGCGCAGGCTCTAGGTACATGGGCTTCGGTAGTTGTGGTGCGCAGGCTCAGTAGTTGTGGCACATGGGCTTAGTTGCTCCGCGGCATGTGGGATCTTCCCGGACCAGGGCTTGAACCCATGTTGGCAGGCAGATTCTTAACCACTGTGCCACCAGGGAAGTCCCCTCATTGTAGTTTTGATTTGCATTTCTCTAATTATTAGCAATATGGAGGATCTTTTCATGTACCTGCTGGCCATCTGTATGTCTTCTTTGGAAAAATGTCTATTTAGGTCTTCTGCTCATTTTTGATTGGGTTGTTTGTTTTTTCGATACTGAGTTGCATGAGCTGTCTGTGTATTTTGGAAATTAAGCCCTTGTCAGTCACATTGTTTGCAAATATTTTCTCCCAGTCTGTAGGTTATCTTTTCATTTTGTTTATAGTTTCCTTTGCTGTGCAAAAGCTTATAAGTTTGATTAGATCCCTTTTTCTTTTTTAATTTCTTTTGCCTTGGGAGACCTAAGAAAATTTTACTGCAATTTATGTCCAAGAATGTTCTGCCTATGTTCTCTTCTAGGAGCATTATGGTGTCATGTCTTACATTTAAGTCTTTAAGCCATTTCGAGTTTATTTTTGTGCATAGTGTAAGGGTGTGTTCTAACTTTACTGACTTACACGTGGCTGTCCAGCTTTCCCAACACCACTTGCCGAAGAGGCTGTCTTTTCTCCCTTGTACAGTCTTGCCTCCTTTGTTGAAGATTAATTGACTACGTGTGTGGGTTTATTTCTGGGTTCTCTATTATGTTCCATTGATGTTATGTGTCTGTTTTTGTGCCAATATCACGCTGTTTTAATTACTGTAGCTTTGTAGTGTTGTCTAAAGTCTGGGAGAGTTATGCCTCCATCTTTGTTTTTTCCCTCAGTTTTGCTTTGGCAATTCTGGGTCTTTTGTGGTTCCATATAAATTTTAGGATTATTTGTTCTAGTTCTGTGAAAAATGTCATGGGTAATTTGATAAGGATCACATTAAATCTGTAGATTGCTTTGGGTTGTGTGGCCACTTTAACAATATTAATTTTTCCAATCCAGTAGCAGGGGATATTTTTCTATTTCTTTGTATTATCTTCAATTTCACTTATCAGTGTTTTACAGTTCCCAGCATATAGGTCTTTCACATCCTCGGTTAGGTTTATTCTAGATTTTTTTTTTTGGCGGTGGTGGTGGGGGGACACACTATTTTAAATGGAATTGTTTTTTACTTTCTACTTCTGATATTTCATTGTCAGTATAAAGAAATGCAACAGATTTCTGTATATTGTTCTTGTATCCTATTGCCTTGCTGAATTAGTTTATTAGTTCTAATAGTTTTTGTGTGGAGTCTCTAGGGTTTTCTATATAGAGCATCATTTCACCTGCATACAATGACAATTTTACCTCTTCCCATTTTATTTCTTTTTCTTATCTGATTACTGTATTAAGACTTCCAATACTATGTCAAATAGAAGTGGTGAGAGTGGATGTCCTTGTCTCATTCCAGAATTTAGCAGGAAGCCTTTCAGCTTTTCACCATTGAGTATTATATGGGCTATGGATTTGTTGTAAATGGCTTTTACTATGTTGAGATATGTTCCCTCTGTACCCATTTTGGTGAGATTTTTTTATCATGAATGGATGTTGAATTTTATCAAATGCTTTTTCTGCATCTATTGATGATCATGTGGTGTTTTACTTTTCTTTTGTTGATGTGGTGTATCACATTGATCCATTTGTGTTTCGAACCATCTTTGTGACCCTGGAATGAATCCAACTTGATCATGGCATATGATCCTTCTTATGTGTCATTGGATTCTGTTTGCTAATATTTTGCTGAGGATTTTTGCATCTATATTCATCAGAGATATTGGCCTGTAATATTCTTTTTTGGTAGTATCTTTGGTTTTGACATCAGGGTGATGGTGGCTTCACAGAATGACTTTGGGAGTGTTCTCGCCTCTTCAGTCTTTTGGAAGAGTTTGAGAAGAATAGGTATGAGTTCTTTGTATGTTTGGTAGAATTCCCCAGTGAAGCCATCCAGTTCTGGACTTCTGTTTGCAGGGTGTTTTTTAAATTACAAATTCTATTTCATTTCTAGCGATCAGTCTGTTCAAATTATCTGTTTCTTGATTCAGTTCTGGCAGACTGCATGTTTCAAGAAACTTGTCCACTTCTTCTAGGCTGTCTATTTTGTTGGCACATGATTTCTTATGGTTTTTTGAATTTCTGTGGTATCAGTTCTTATTTCTCCTCTTTCATTTCTTATTTTATTTGGTTCCTCTCTTTTCTTTGTGGTGAGCCTTTCTTCTTCTCTTTTCTTCTTGATGATCCCTGGGGGCCAGAGTTTGTTGATTTTGTTTATCCTTTCAAAAAAACAGCTCTTGGTTTTTTATTGATTTATCTCTTTTATTTCCTCTCTGATCTTTACTATTTCCTTCCTTCTGCTGACTTTAGGTTTTGTTTCTTCTTTTTCTAATTCTTTTAGGTCTATTTGAGATTTTTCTTGTTTTTTTGAAGAAGGCCTGTATCACTATGAACTTCCCCTCTTAGGATTGTTTTTGCTGCATCCCATAGATTTTGTATGGTTGTGTTTTCATTGTCATTTGTCTCAAGGCATTTTTAAATTTTCTCTTTGATTTCATCACTGACCCATTGGTTTTTTAGTAGCATGTTGGTTAGTCTCCATGTAGTCATTTTCTTCTCATTTCTCTTTCTCTGGTTGATTTCTACTTTCATGCCATTGTAGTCAGAGAAGATGCTTGAAATAATTTCTGTCCTTTTAAATTTGTTGAGGCTTGTTTTGTGCCCTAGTATGTAGTCCATCCTAGAGAATGTTCCATGTGCACTTGAAAACAATGTGTATTCTGGTTTTTTTAGACTGAGGTCCCGTAGATATTAATTAAGTCTAACTGTTCTATTGTGTCATTTAGAGTCTTTGTTTCCTTTTTGAGCCTGGAAGATCTGTCCACTGATGTCAGTGGAGTGTTAAAATCGCCTACTATTATTGTGTTCCCATCAATTTCTCCTTTCAACGTTTGTTAGTATTTGTTTTAATGTATTTATGTGCTCCTATATTGGATGCATTTATATTATATAATATTAATAACAAGAATATTATAACAAGTATAATATTCTCTTCTTGTATTGATCCTTTCATCATTTTATAGTGTCCTTCTTTGTCTGTCTTTATGGCCTTTGTTTCAAAGTTTATTTTGTCTGATATGGGTATTGCAACCCTCGCTTTCTTGTTTCCATTTGCACGAAATATCTTTTTCCATCCCTTCATTTTTAATCTATGTGGATCTCTTGTAGGCAGCATGTTGTAGGTTCTTGTTTTATTATTCAATCTGTCACTCTATGTCTTTTGATTGGAGTGTTTAGTTCATAGACATTTAAGATAATTTATTGATAGGTATGTATTTATTGCCATTTTAAACCTTGTTTTCCAGTTGATTTTGTATTTCTTCTTTGTTCCTTCTTTTTGTTTTTCCTTTTGTGGTTTGATAATTTGCTTTTGTATTACACTTGAGTTCTTTTCTTACTGGTTTTTGTGAATCTATTGTATGTTTTTTTATTTTTTAATTTAATTTTTTTATACAGCAGGTTCTTATTAGTCATCAGTTTTATATACATCAGTGTATACATGTCAATCCCAATCGCCCAATTCATCACACCACCACCCCCACCCCCTGCCGCTTTCCCCCCTTGGTGTCCATATGTTTGTTCTCTACATTTGTGTCTCAACTTCTGCCCTGCAAACCGGTTCATCTGTACCATTTTTCTAGGTTCCACATACATGCGTTAATATACGATATTTGTTTTTCTCTTTCTGACTTACTTCACTCTGTATGACAGTCTCTGGATCCATCCACGTCTCAACAAATGACCCAATTTTGTTCCTTTTTATGGCTGAGTAATATTCCATTGTATATATGCACCACATCTTCTTTATCCATTTGTCTGTCGATGGGCATTTAGGTTGCTTCAATGACCTGGCTATTGTGCTGGCTATTGTAAATAGTGCTGCAATGAACATTGGGGTGCATGTGTCCTTTTGAATTATGGTTTTCTCTGGGTATATGCCCAGTAGTGGGATGGCTGGATCATATGGTAATTCATTTTTAGTTTTTTAAGGAACCTCCATACTGTTCTCCATAGTGACTGTATCAATTTACATTCCTACCAACAGTGCAAGAGGGTTCCCTTTTCTCCACACTCTCTCCAGCATTTGTTGTTTGTAGACTTTCTGATGATGCCCATTCTCACTGGTGTGAGGTCTCACCTCATTGTAGTTTTGATTTGCATTTCTCTGATAATTAGTGATGTTGAGCAGCTTTTCATGTGCTTCTTGGCCATCTGTATGTCTTCTTTGGAGAAATGTCTATTTAGGTCTTCTGCCCATTTTTTGATTGGGTTGTTTGTTTCTTTAATATTGAGCTTCATGAGCTGTTTATACATTTTGGAGATTAATCCTTTGTCCATTGATTCGTTTGCAAATATTTTCTCCCATTCTGAGGGTTGTCTTTTCGTCTTGTTTATGGTTTCCTTTGCTGTGCAAAAGCTTTGAAGTTTCATTAGGTCCCATTTGTTTATTTTTGTTTTTATTTCCATTACTCTAGGAGGTGGATCAGAAAAGATCTTGCTCTGATTTATGTCAAAGAGCGTTCTTCCTATGTTTTCCTCTAAAAGTTTTATAGTGTCCAGTCTTAAATTTAGGTCTCAAATCCATTTTGAGTTTATTTTTGTGTATGGTGGTCAGGAGTGTTCTAATTTCATTCTTTTACATGTAGCTGTCCAGTTTTCCCAGCACCACTTATTGAAGAGACTGTCTTTTCTCCATTGTATATCCTTGCCTCCTTTGTCATAGATTAGTTGACCATAGGTGCTTGGGTTTATCTCTGGGCTTTCTATCTTGTTCCATTGATCTATGTTTCTGTTACTGTATGTTTTTAATTTGTGGTTACCCTGGTTTTCAAATATGGTAACCCATAACTATAGCTACTTGCTTTAGACTGATAGTCATGAAAGCTCTACACTCTAAAAGATGTACATTATCCTACTACCCTTCTCCACATTTTGATGTCCATTTTACATCTTCATGTTTATCCATTTGCTGTTCCTTGTAGTTGTAATCACACTCAGAAAATTTAAAAAAATTTTTTTAATCTATGTACTGGCTTATTTAACTGACCTTCAATCCTTTTATATATCTGCCTTTCCTATCGTGATTTTCCCCTTTCTTATAGGTTCTTGCTTCATTTCTATTTAAAGAAGACCTTTCAATATTTCTTTTAGGATAGGGTTAGTATTGCTGTATTCTTGTAGTTTTTGATTGAGAAATTCTTTATCTCTTCTTTTAATCTAAATGATAATCTTGCTGGGTAGAGTATCCTAGGTTGCAGAGTTTTCCCTTTCAGGACTTTGAATAGAGCTTGCCACTCCCTTCTGGCCTGCAATGTTTCTGTAGAGAAATCAGTTGATAGCCTTATGGGGGTCCCCTTGTAACTGACTCTTTTTCTCTTGCTGCCTTTAGAATCCTCTCTTTAACTTTTGCCATTTTAATTATACGTCTTGGTGTGGGACTCTCTGTACTTCTTGTCCCTGGATATCTGTTTCCTTCTTTAGGTTTGGAAAGTTTTCAGCCATAATTTCTTCAAATACATCTTGATCCACTTTTCCCTTTCTTCGCCTTCTGGAATTCCTATTATGTGTAGATTGGCACACTTTATATTATCCTGTATGTCTCATATGTTGCTTTCATTTTTTTCATTTGTCTTTCTGTCTGCTGTTCTGATTGGGTGACTTCTGTTATTCTTACAGATCACTTTTCGTTCTTCTGCATTATTTAGTTTGCTATTTATTGCCTTTAGCTCGGTTTTTATCTTGGCAATTGAGTTGTCTAATTTTGATTGTCTCTTTATGCTTTCTAGTTCCTTGTTACAGTGATCTCCATTTCTACTGATAGTCTTTCTTAATTCCTTCAGCATTTTTATTACCTCCTTTTTGAACTCAGCGGTCTGGTAGACTGGAGAGGTCTGTTTCATTGTTTTTTCTTTCGAGGACTTCTTTTTTTCTTTTAATTGGGAGTACTTCCTCTGCTTTGTCATTTTACTTTCATTTCTCTTACGCTAAGAATTTAGGAGAAACAGTTACATACTGTGGTCTTGAAAGGCTGCTTTTATGTGGGAGCATCCCTTTGTAGACTGTGTAAGTCCAATATTTTTGATGCGAGGGCTGTATTTGGTGTGGATGCCTGCCATGACTTTGCTCAGAGCGTGCTGGCCACTGTCCCCTTGATAAGGGGTGTGTTTGGTGCTGTGGTGACCAGAGCCTGCACTGGATATTGGGCGGGGCTTCCTCTTTGGTTGTCACAGCCCTGTCGGGGGTAGGGTTTGCTTCCCAGTTGTTGGAGTAAAAGCCCCCAGGTCCGGTTCTAAGCTGCAGTGTGAGGTAGGTGAGACTGGAGCACTCCCCCTGGAAAGGAGTTGCTGGGTGTTCCTCTGCAGGACCTGTTTGCTGGGACAGGCAACTCTGTGACACCACCCGTCACCTGGTGTGCACACCCACAAAATCAGCCTACCCTCTACTGCCAGAGCGCGTGCGTCAGCTCTGCCTGCCTTCATCATGTGCACACTCACAAAGTGGGAGCTCCGGAAGCTGTGCCCACTGTGAGCATGGTGTGAATGAGGCTTCCATGACGGACCCACGCTCTGTCCCACACACACCCCCATTTGCAGCCTGGACCACATCCTAGGCCCTTCGGGCTATGTCCAAATAGCCAAACCAAGTCCTCTCCTCGAGTCTGTCCGCTGAAGCCCGAGTTTCAGCACCCAGGCACTGCGCACACCAGTAAGTGCACGTCTTGGGCTGGGAAGTGTGGTGACGTGGCAGCAGTCAGTGTCGGTTCCTCTCTATCCTGCTTGTAAGCAAGCCAGTCTGTGCACACTCCTCTTGGGCAAATCCCAGGCTCCTGCAGCTACCTATCTGTCCTGGCCGAGCTCCCAGCCGGCGAAGGAGGTTCCCAGGGTAAGGAAACCATTCCTCTTTCACGGCTCCCTCCCAGGAGCACAGGTCCCACCTTGATTCCCCCCTTTTTTCCCTTTAGTCTTACCAGGTTACACGGGGGTCTTTCTTACAGCCTCAGTTGTATGAGATCTTCTGCCCGCTTTCAGTTGGTATTCACTGTCCGTTCTTTCAGGCGACTTCTCTTTTTCTTTTTATGGGGGCTGCTTCCTCCACTTTTTCATTAAGCACTTTCAGTTGGTGTTCTGTGAGAATTGTTCCAGTTGTAGATGTATTTTTGACGTATTTGTGGGGGGAGGTGAGCTCCACGTCCTTCTGCCCTGCCACCTTGATCTCCTCCTCCCAAAAGATGATTTAAGAAGTAGATATTTTCTTTAAGTTGAACTGACATTTGTCTTCCCCAGGATCAGCTCATGCAGTTAATGAACTCGTGGACACTGGCATCTCACTGGTTGGGTGAGCTGGGCCTGGCCACCAGGTCCGGGAGCTGGGTTTGGACCTTCTTGGAGGAGTCTTGGTTTCCAGCTGGGACCAAGATGATGATCTGGCAACTCTCCTGGTGGCCCTTGACTTTCCCCTGTCATCTTCTCTCCACCCAGCTCTACCTGCATACCACCTTCCCTTCGCCAGAACCACCCCTGAGGGCTTGGGGGACTGAGATTCCTGTCTCCACTGGGTGACATCCTGAGGGGCT
The DNA here is from genome assembly GCF_003676395.1 of Aethalodelphis obliquidens. NCBI lineage: Eukaryota > Metazoa > Chordata > Mammalia > Artiodactyla > Delphinidae > Aethalodelphis > Aethalodelphis obliquidens. The sequence goes on from NW_020838006.1 coordinate 10,843,451, forward strand.
GGACCCAGGTCAGGGCAGGGAACCATCTGGAACTCCAAAATCCTGAAACTTCTGACATACAGCCCATGTTACGGTGTGTTTCCTATGACCCTATACACGTGACGGGCACATTTATGGTCCAGAAAGTGACGCTGACTTCAAGAACATGAATGTGTCTCGTTTACACACCCACGAGAAGGGAGGCTTTGCCTGTCTGTGCTGTTCTCGATGAGGTTATCGGCTGAGCTGTCATCCCTGGCTGCTGCTGTAGGCTTGGAGCTGGGCTCCGTTGCTCTTCCACAGGTATCTGTGGAGCACCGACTTGGTGCCGGAGCTTTTGCAGGCCCTGGGGGCAGAGTCAGGAGACCAGGTATTAGATGGGATAGAATGTTTAAAGCAGAAAAAAACACAAAGTTCACACAGACAATTAAAAACCAGATGGTCTGAGTGGAGTGCAGGAACTAAAATAAAGGGATGTGACGGTGACGGGAGACTCCTCTGGGGTAAGTGATTTGGGACGGCTTATCTGGGGGAAGACAGGCTGAAGAGCAAAGCTCAGTGGCAGGGCAGGCGAGGCAGATGGTGATGGGCCTGCGGGAAGAAGGAGCTAGACTGGAGGCAGCGGGGCTGTGAGGGAAAAGTGGAGGCTTGAGTTTTCATCTCGAGTCTTTGGGAAACCCCTGTAGAGGCATGTTCTGGTCCCGTTTTAAAACATGGCTTGGGCTGCGTTTGCACAAGCGTGGGAAAGTTTGGGAGGTGGTTTCGGTGCAGCAGGGGCGACAGCCCTAAGGTAGGAGTTGGGAGGAATGGGGTGTGCTTGGCAGGTGGAGTCGACAGGACCCGATGGGGAGGGGCAGAGAGTCATCCAGGGTGACGTCTGCAGTTTGGGTCCGAGTAGCTGGCTGGTAGTGGTCCCTGAGATGGGGGCGACTGGGAGAAAAGTTGGCCGGGGTGGGAGGTGAGGGATTCAGAGCGCTGGCCTGTTTGGGTGTCAGCAAATCTCACACTTCTGCATTTTGTCAAATGGTAAAATGAACCAACCCCTCCAGAGGGAGAGGAGGTGGATGTAACTCCCCGCTGGTGCTGTCCCTGCACCTTGCTGCCCCTCCACCCACTGCTTGGGGTTGTCAGAGCCTGATGGCATCGCCAGGCCCAGGACAGATCTGGAGTTTTTAACTGTTACTTCCGAACGTGTTCAGCCTGCTGCTTGTTTGAGGAACTTTCCTCTAGATCTAACAGACAAAAATTGTTTTTGTGAAAATGTGGTACTTCAAAAGGCCTGTTCTCTACTTCCCTTTTCACCTGAATTGCCAGACCCTTGCTTAATTCTGCCCTGACTCTAAGTACATGACCTCAAACAAGTGACAGGATAGAGGAGACATGCTTGTGGTTGCCGGGGTGGATGGGGAGGGAGGGCACAGCTGTGCACAAGGGAAGCGACCTCTCCTGCTGGCCCCGCCCACAGTGGGCGGGGCTTCCTTCCAGGCAGTGGTTCTCTACCCCAGCTGTGCGATGGAATCATCCAGGGGAGCTTTGCTAACCCCCAGGCCACACCCCAGCCCATTAAATCAGGACGGAGTGGGGTAGGGGAAGTAGGGATGGGTGATGGCAGTGCTGTCACCAGGACTGTGCACCCGAGGCTGGCGGGACTCAGGGACCCTGGTCCCCCAGGTGCTGTTGCTGAGCTGAACTGACCTGAGAACCCAGTTCATGTTTGAGCTGCTGTCGTGGGATGAGATGGCCTGGCCGCAGAGGCCCTCAGCCTGGCTCCAGCCACTCAGCTCCACACTCAGAGAGACTGGAGGCCTCTAGCAAACGAACAGGAAGAGATGAATGCACAGGTTTGGCCTGTCCCCAGCCAAGACCTGCCCAGATAGAGTCCTTCTGGGCAGGTGGTTGTTGCTTTGGGGGAAGGAGTAATGGAATAGCTGCTAACAGATTGAAAATGGCGCAATACTGTAATCAACTGATTTCCTGAGCGGTGTGAGTAGAAGGATCCCAAAACTGACTATGGGCTCAGCGAGGCAGAGTCTCTGCTGCGAGCCCGGGAGGATGAAGCCCCGTCTGAGGACTGCAGGTCTCAGAACACACTTCTGTACTTCTCCACAGGGAAGAAGGGATCTGGTTACTCACCGTTTCTCAGGGTAAGCTGCATGTCTGGCCAGCACGCGTAGTGATTCGGTTCCTGTTGCAGGCAGACCTCCGAGATACCCTGGGCTTGGTTCCAGGCCACTGCGATAAAGCGAGTCATGTGAATTTTTGGTTTTCCAACGTATGTGAAAGTTATGCTTACACAGCATTATGTCTATAAAAACAGTGTACATACCTTACTTAGAAACTAATGCTGTTTGAAAAATGGCACCAACAGAATTGCTCAACACAGGATTGCCACAAACCTTCAATTTGTAAAAAACTCAATTTCTGCGAAGCACAGTGAAACAAGGTCCACCTGTATAATCATTGCTAATAATGATGCCAGAAATCAGTCTGTGCTTTTTAGAGAGTAATTTGGAGCGTGAGTGTTTTAATGAAGCATGAGTTGAGAAAAATTTCGTTCTCTCTTCATTCTGGTGCTTTTTATGGTGAAGAAGTCAGGACTTTTATCCTGCTTGTATTTTTAATAAGGTTTTGATTGAAGAATCTCCAAAGAAGCCAGTTTTTTCACCCCACCCTCCAGGCGGGGCAGCTAAAGAGAAGACGCCAAAGAACTGAGCTGCAGGAGGCAGCGTGAGGCCCTGAGGGGATGGCGCCTCCCCGCCAGAGCACACACGGTGGCCTGGATCTGCCCAGCATGGCCCGCGACGCCGGCTTGCGTGCTGGTGAAGGATGGCAGACAGCAAACCAGTGACTCCCCGCCCTGGGTTTGTCCACGGAGAAACTTCGAGGGCTTGCTGAAAGTTCAGAGAGTCCTGGGTCCCTCTACAAGCCAGCATGACGGCATCTTAGCATCTCGGGGAGGTACCAAGAGTCTGCATTTAACAAGGTCTCAGGACCCTTAAGTGACCACAGGACCAAATGATCACCAGGGTTCCTTCAGAGCAGCAATTTCGTGCTTCTGGAGTTAGTTCTGCCAATGCCCACCATTTCACCAGTAGGCGAGGATGTGGAAAGCTTCGCTGGGGTGGGGGGCAGTTGCATTACAAGTTACATGACCACACACTGAGGGGATCCAGACCCAAGAGCAGTGGGCAGCGGCCGGTTGACCCAGGAGAAGCTGTCTCGAGGCCAGATGGCATCTGACCCCATCTTTCAGGCAGGAGCCGAGCAGGCCTGCCCCATTTGTGCAGGAAAGGTTGCAGCGTCGCTCACTGACCTCAAATCCAGTTGAACTCTTCACCTCAGGCAGGCGGGCCGTTGCAGTTTGTTTCCTCTTGGCTGCTGGGTTTCTTCTTTGGGCTTTAGCTGCAGGTCTTAAGTTCTGGTCCTGCTCCCTGCCACTTCCCAGGGCCTCGGCACTGTGCTGAGGAAGGCCAGGTAGAGGTCATGGGGGCATAATAAGCCTTCCCGCCCCCCACGGGCCACGTTGCCTTTGGGGATCACAGAGCTCTGTGAGGCAGATCGAGCCCTGAGGGACCCAGCCATGGGACGGCCGGGGTGGGGGGGTGGAGTGGGGTTGGCTCGACCCAGAGGCCTGGGGGCCTGTCACTCTTCAGCTTCAGAAGCAGCCTTGCTCCAGGACAGGCGAGGAAAGGGCACGAGTGGAGACAGGAGCTCCTGTGTAGACTGCCTGAGGCATGAGGGGCCGGGGGGCGGGGGTGGGGGGTGGTCCCTGCCCCGGTTCCTACCTTTGCTTCCAGCGGCGCAGTTAAGTGTAGATGAGCCTGTGATATCCAGGAACCTCTACCCTTAGGAGCTGCCCTCAGCAGGGCAGGCACTGCGGGTGGGCAGTCGTCCAAGCCCAGTGGGTTCTGAGTCTCTTCCCCGGCCTGGGCCAAGCCCCTAACCTGGGACCTGAAAGAAGAGGCATCTTCGAGAAGCTAGGTCACTTGGGGCTGGGTCATTCAGGGCAGAGGGCCCGTCAGATGGCTGCCCTCGGCCTCGTGAGGTCTGCGGGACGCTCTGGCCTGATGCCAAGGGGCTCCCCCCTCCGCAGCCACGCACGCAGGGTGGGCTGTTTGCAGCTCACAGGGAGCCTCGAAGGCTTGTGGAGGGCAAGTGTGGCTGGTAGATTCTGTGACAAACTAGGGAATGTCGTATCCTCATTTTGATCCTAGTTTAGTTAAATTTATGTCGCTTTTAGTTTCTTATGGTTACTTGTCAAATCAGGAAATAGATTCATCTTCTGTGCCTCACCCCCTTTCTGTCTCTCATAAACAGACATGTTTAAAGGTTTCGTAAGTATTAAATGACACCAGCTGCAAGAGTCTGAAGTGCATCTGGGGGGAAATACTACATTTTACATCAGTAGTTGACAGTCGAAGTGGGCTCGTGAGAGGACGGGAGACATGAGTAACAGAAAAGGTAGCAGAGGCAAAAACTAACCTCTGGGGGCATTCGGGTGGCATGGCCGTTCTGCTTCTCCAGGTTTGTGAACTAAATCACACCGTCTCCGCCGTCCTGTCAGGCTGAAGGTCGCATAAACCCCGCAGCTGAGGGGTGCCTGCTCTAGGCCTGCTCAGAGGCTGCGGGAAGAGCCCGTCCCCACTCGGCACCTCCCCCATCAGGAGCCGTCCCCCAGACCTAGGCAGGCCCCTCCCCAGCCCAGATGGACAGGGGCCAGCTGCCGGGAGCCCATCTCGGCACGGCCCTGCGGAAGGCAGAACAGGCTAGAAGAGAGGAGGACTGACCGGAGTAACGGGGGGCCTCCTGAGATGCTACAGGCCTAAAGGAGAGGGAGGGAAGCAGGTTGCAGCAGGAGGCAGAGGCGTTTGACTTGCAGTCTGTGAACCGGCCTCCTCTCCCCGAAAGCCGGCGGGAGTGTGCGCCGTGTCCAGCCCGTGTGGTGTTTGGGGCTCCCAAGAGGGGCAGCCAGGTACCCGGGCACCAGCAGCGTTTGTGCTCAGAGTCTTGTTTTCTCCATAAGTAAATAGCTGTTATCAGAAATCTCCGTGTGTATTTTAAGCCAAATCCCAAAGGAGTTATTCATTGGTTCAGTACCCAGGGCAGAGCTCTATGCACGCTGTCCAGCACCCAGGGCACAGAGGCGGCCGGGGCCCCGGGACTGGAGCAGCAGGACTCCCGCCGCCCCGGGGCCGTGATGCCGGAGCGGGGCCTGGGCCGCCCCTGAGGCGCCACCGCCCAGCCTCACGTGACTCAGCGTGTCCTGTGTTCTCTCAACAGCAGATGAAGCACGTGGCCGAGAACCTGAAAGAGGACTGGAGGGAAGGCGGGAAGGAGGAGGCGCCCTGAGGGCCGGTGGAGCCAGCGGGCGCCCTCCCCGCGCGGAGCCCCGCACGCACGCACGCACGCCGCCCAACCTTGCTCTGGAGCCGCCGCTGCCCAGCCTGGCACGTGGGCGAACCGCCAGCTCCCCGGGTTGCCCTCACGGTGACCGTCGGGTCGGCAGGCGGGGCGTCCAGCAAGGTGGCGTTGCCGACGCTCGACGACGCGAGGTGCCTCTCTCTGGCTCTGTCCTGCTCTATGTTCACAGACCCTTTATTCACGGAACAGAGGTCACCAAGCTATTAAAGGCCTCATGCCCGCCTGACGCCTCCTTCCGTGTGTGGATGGAGCAGCCCGTCTGCTCCGAGCTGGGTCGTGGAAGGGGGAGCCGCCAGGGCAGCCGAGGGCCGGGCCCGCCTCGAGGCTGGGCCGCTTCCAAGGCGTGTGGAAGCCCCAGGGGTCCTCGGGAGGTTCTGCTGCCGCTGGGCCTTCCCTGGGGGTGCGCGGCAGGGGCCGCTGGGCTACCTTCAGCACAGCCGGCCGGCTGGGCCACAACTGGGGGGGCTGTCCCGGCTGTGCCCGCAGGGGTGCAGCTCCCTCACCAGCACAGCAGCCCCCATCCCCCCGGAAACCGCCCTCCGGGCTCCTGGCTCTGGTCCAGCCCTGGGGACCACCCCGCTCGGGCCAGGCCTGGCTTCCTTTCCCACCAGCTGCTCAAAGTGCCCCAGACAACAGCCAGCCCCGCCCCACTGGGGCCCTCATAGCCAGGACACCGGGCCCATCTCGGGAAGGCCGGGAAGGGCGGGCAGGTCTAGACCCGTGTCCCTCGCTCCGAGCCCGGCCCCTCGGTTCCCTCCTTCACATCACGACTGGGGTGGCCACGGCAGGCCCGCTCCACGCATGTTTTTGGAAGCCCAGCTCTCCCGTCTGCTCCGCGTGGTTCAGCGGGTGCTGCCAGACTGTCGTCTTTGCCAGCATGGACGCCTGTGGTCAGCCTTGCCCTGCCCCCTTGGTTGAGGCCTTGCATGGCACAAGTACTCACTGGTGGTTCCGTGCTCGATGGACACTTTCTAGAGCATTCTTGTGTCTTAAAACACCAGGGAATGGTAGCCGCCACTCCAGTCCTGAGCCGCCAAGAGCTTCCCTGCAATTCCAGCCTGGGCGCCTGTGTTTGCTGGGAAAGGAGAAAGCTCAGGTGGGTCCTTGGACCCAGCTGTCTCCCCCAGATCGGGTTTTGGGGACCAGTCACATGAGTGCAGTTGGGTGTGAGGCGGTGGGTTCCAGGTGGACCCCATCAGCTCACCTCCCCACCCACGGGCTCACAGCTGCTCTCCAGGCTGGCCCTCCTCGCCCTGCTACAGTGCGGACCCCGGGCTCCCTGCACTCACGACTGTCTTTCCCAGAAGCCTCCCCCTGCCCTTCCTCAGTCTGATGCAGCAGAACCACGTCACTTACCCAGGACTAAGCCAGTCATGCTCGGGGGAAACGGGACCGGGTCAGCCTGGACGCAGGGACCCACCTCACTGGGGCGGGCTCCTGGGCCTCGGGGAGGAGGAGGATGGACGTGGGAGCCGGTCAGGTGGAGACAAGAGGGAGGCTGGCAGGAAGGAGATGCCACGTAGGCCCGCTAGGCCCCCGGAACTCCTCTTTGTGTCCCAGCGCTCGGAGTCGGTGGCGTCTGGCTCGTGGCAGGTGCCCAGGAGCAGGGGTGGAAGACACCAAGGTGTCCTTCACTGCACGTCTCATAGTCCCTCGTCACCCTAACTGGCCTGAGGGAGACACCCAGGATGACACTGCCCACCGCCGCTCACTGGCCCCCGTGCGTGAGGATGCCCGGCAGCGCTCCCCCGGCCTGCTCCCGCCCCCGCCGCCCCGCTGCCCTGCTAGCCCTAGGGTCCTCGTGCCCCACCCCCAACTCAACTGCACTGCTCCCCACTTCTCCCAGACACCCCGAGGATTCCGGCCGCGGGAGAGCCCTCCTCTCGTCGTCCCTAGCCCGCCTTCCCCCGTGGAGTGGACAAGAGCTGCAGGCACTGCCTACCTGGAGCAGGTGAGGCAGGAGCCCAAGCCCGGGTAAGGAAAGGTGCATAAAGTGATGGCGCCAGCAGGAGGCTGAGGCAGCAGTGTCTCCAGACCGAGCAGGGAGCGGGCGGCCGGGAACCCGGTCTCCTGTGCACGGAGCCCGCCCCGGTTCTCAGGGCGCGTGAGGCCTTGCCCACACCGCAGTGACCCCAGGTCTTTGGACCCAAGCCCGGTCACCAGACGGCTCTCGAGGAGCCGCTGCGTGGGCAGGTCCCCAGAGAAGAGCCTCAGCACCTGGGGAGAGCCGGAGACAGGTGATGCCCCCATTCCTGCACGAGCCCCATCCCGCTGGCCCTGCTGGGAGGATCCCAGCGAGATGAGGCGTGTGCAGCCGCAGAGGTGGCCCTCACTGGGCGTGACGCTCTCTGGGGCAGAGCCAGGCCGCAGCGCCGCTCCTTGCCTGCCGTGGCCTCTCCCCTGACTACCACCCTCCCTCAAGCCATGAAATACAGACTGTCACTGCATCCACAGATTGCCAGTGCGCCCTGGCCCAATTCACTTCTCAGCCCAACTATCCCCTCTCACGCCACCAGCATGACATTCAGTTCTGGGCCACTGACAGTCACTGGGCCTCCGGGGGCAGGGGCTGGGCCCGTGCCCCCCACACAGGCGCCCCCTTGCTCTCTATGGTCAGCCTGGTGGGCCTGCTGCAGGCGGGGGGGCAGGCAGTGGACCCTTCTCTCCCCGCTGGTGGCCACACTGACTCACTCCCCACCAGCGGCTCCAGAGCTCAGACGTGAGAACAAATCTTTATGCTGCTGACTTCTGGGAGGAAACCAGAAGCAAATGGTTAGGGATACCCAGCCCTACAGTGAAGCCGGAGGCCACTTCCCTCCTTGATATGCCCTCTGGGCCTCAGTTTCCTCCTATTGTCCCTATTTTATAGATGAGAAAACTGAGGCACAGGGGGCTTCGGGGAATTCACAGCAGCGTGGCCCACATCTGCCAGGACGGTGCTTGCAGCCTGTACCAGGCCCTCGGCCCCAGCTCTCTCTCAGCCCTGACCCTGGAGCTCCTGCCCTCCTTCCAGCAGGAAACTAGCAACAAGAAGATGGAAGACCAAAGGCCACAGAACAAGAACCCTGGGATCCAGACTCTTCCTGACCCAGTTTAACCCACGGCCCTGCAAGGACAGCCCCCGGCACCGGGCAAGCAGCAGGTAACGGCGAGCTTCTTGCCGGTCAGCCGAGTCCGAGGACTGCCCTCCGTGCCCCGCCCGAGGGTGGCCTGAAGAGAGGGGACCTGACAGAAGTGGAGCCACCAGCACCTTCCAGGGCCACCAGGGACTGGAGGAAAGACATGACCCCTCTGCTGGGGCAGCTGTGTCCTCAGGACTCTCCAGCCTGGGAGCACCCTTGCATCACCACCACGAGGGGCCACAGCCTCTGCAGAGAAAGGAAGGCGCTTCCCCGCGTCCTGACAAGAGGCCCGTCTGTGGTCGCTGGTGTCTGTACAAGCAGGCACCCGGGAAGGCTATGGGACGCTCCTCCTCCCAGCCTCTTAAGAGTCAAAGTTAGGAGGTCTTGCGAGCTAGCTGGGGCCCCAGCCAAGCCCTGCACTGGGTGGGCAGTGAGGCTGGCATCAGCAAGTGGGCCTCAGAGAGTGGCCGCAGACCCCAAGAGAGAACCACCTGCACCCTGTTCACTGCAGATGCTCGGGTGCCGCCACCCAGGTCTGAGGAACGGGGTTCTGGCAGCTTGGCCTGGAGCTCCACGTCTCTGAGGATGCCTGCAGTGGACGCTGCCACACGCTGCACGCTCTGGAGCGTGAGAACTGAGGGGAGCAGAGGCCCTGCCGGTTTCTCCCCAGGAGGGGCCGCAGAGCCAGCCTCCTCCCCTGCTGCCTTGTCACCAAGGTGCCAGGTGGGGGCCCCCATGGTCTGGCAGGGATCTGGAGCAACAAGCACCTCCCTCGCACTGGATAGGCACCCCTGGACCTGAACAGGACCTGGGGCAGAGGAGCAACGGGGCGCAGGACCAAAGAGACCTTCCAGTTCCAACACCTGGCGCTGGCATGCCCCACGACCCTTTGAAAGCCCCTGGGATACCTGGGCAGGTCAGAGGCAGAGCCGCCACCACTCAGGAGGGAGGGGACGCCAGGCTTCTTGCTACCTGGTCTGTGAGCCTCACGTGATCAACTAACGTAAAAGAGATACGATGGCGTTTTCCCTTGAGCTTGTGGCACAGATCACGCAGATGACACGTGGCCTCCTCTCTGGACCTTTCTGGCGGCTGGTGAACTCCCTCGGGGGACGGGGAGAACGCGGCACAAAGCATCGGCATCACCTGGCTCCTTCCACTACCCACTGTCTTCTCCTGTGCACAGCCGAGAGCACCGCGGCCCAGGCAGGAGGACACGGGAAGGGCACAGCGGGTGAGCCCAGGTCTGCTGACCCCCGCCCCGGCAGGTGTCCAACAGGCCCAAGGTGTGAAGGCAGTCATCTGCTCAGGACCAGGAAAATCATCAAAGTGCCGAACAAAGGACCAGAGGGCAACTCAGTAGTGCAGACACAGATCCACGCTGCCCTTTACACAGCTGTCTGGCTCAAAGACAGGAAACAAGTATGTTTCCACGCTAAGGGAGGCTAAGAGCCACTTACAGTGATCTCTGCCCCTCCCATCCCAGAACACAAGGCCGAAAACTGGCACCGCAGGGCTGACGGAGTCAGCTAAATAAATGGGGAGACCAAGCGTGGCACCAACAACTGCCTTCCAGGACCCGCCCGGCTGCCCGCCCGCCGGGGCGCCCTGCCTGTGCCCTGGACGAGCAGCCCCTGGCATTTGGGCCACAACTGAAGGAAGGATGCAGGTAGGGATCTGCGTTAGTAGCCTGAACCGACCCAGTGATGTGCTGACTCCCACCTGAACCGTGTGCCCACTGGTCCAGGTATTTGCTGTGCTTCCTACACAAACACGCTGAAGGTACCGACTCCTTAACACACCACAGGCATCCCGGGGCCGAGAGACGCTTCTTCCTCGGTCCTAATCTGCTCCCAGACGGTGGGTCCCAGGGAAGCTTCGGCACGCTGGAACCCCTTGGGACATGTTGTGAGACCAGGTCTCAGCCCCTGACTCCAAATGCCTTCCCATCACGGGGTGTAATGAGCTGCCCGACATGGTCTCATCTGTGTGTCCGCATCCCTCAGGACCAGGGGTCTCACAGAATTTGGAATTCTTTCAGGTATTAGAAAGGTAACAAGATGCACAGACATCTGTTATGTAAGAGCTCCAGTGTGGTTTAAAGTGAACCCACAGCCTAGTGCTTTAATACTGCTTTGCCCAGCCCTCTGGAAGGTCTCCCCTCGCCGCATGCAGCCGGGCAACCTGAGGGGTGGGCTCTGGGGTCAGGTCAGCGCCGTGCCTGTGGGCAGGCCCTGTACCCTTCTGAGCCCCACAGCCCGCCTACCAGTCCCTTCCCGCGGGGCGCTCTCAGAGTACCGCCCGCACACTCACCATCACCGCGGCCACCTCACTGCCGACACTTCTCAGAGAGGCCTCCTCAGGACCTGCTTCCACCTCTCGTTCTCCTCTGCCTCAGAGCTGTCTCTGCTGCTCAGAGACCACAGCCTCAGTGAGCAGTTCTTGGGCTCACCTGTCGCTCTCCTGCTCGGTGGCCTCCACTCCTTGTTTCCCTGATGCCTCCTCTCAGCCCCACACTTGAGGCGGCCCCTGGGCTTCTGTCTCTGGCCTCGGCTGCTCTCTCTGGGCCTCTGCTCTCGCCAAAGCCTCCCATCCTCGTGGCTGAGGTCACATCCTTCATACCTGCAGAATACAGAGCTAACCCCTCGGCCAGGTGCATAACCTGCAGGGCCCAGTGCATCCCCCTTTTCCAAAGTTTCAGGAATTTCAAGACGACAAACTAAGAGCAGTGTTAAGCAAGAGAGGGCCCTTCTAAGCAGGGGCCCTGAGTGACAGTGGGATGCTGAGTCTGTCTCCTTTCCACCCTAACCCTGACGTTCCACCTGGCAACAATCTTTCTAGCCATGCCCCGCAGTCCTCCAGTTCTTCCAGTCCAGAAACCCTGGAGTCCCTGTGACCCTTCTCTCCCAGCAAAGTCCACGCCTGTCTCCTGTGGCTCACAGGGACCGATGACCCGGATCCTACCCAGCTCAATTCTCTGCCTCCTGCACTCTCCCTCCCTCCCCTGGCTCACCTGTCTTGGAACTCTCCTGGCCCTCACAGCAGTGCCCTGTGACCCGTCACCACCTCTGATGGTCATCTGGTGCTAATTTAAATCCCTGTTTCTTCCCCAAGGGTATTATGAACTCACAAGGACCAAGGTTCTGTGTTTTCCCTCTTCTTGACTTTCCAACACGTAACGCTTTGCTGGGAGAGAGCTGTTCGGGAGTCGGGGATCCTCAAAAATACAAACGACTCTCTAGCAGTCACAATGTGCTTGGCTTCCGTCAGCTCAGGAAAGGCTAGATCCCATTTCCCCTTCTCAACTATCCCTCACCAGATCCAGAAGCCTGAGGAACCCAGTCCCTGCTGGACTTCGGGGCAAAGGGGTAGCCTGAGGTCTGGCATATCCTGCTGCACAAGGAGTGAGCAAGAACTGGAATCTGCCGTCTTTGACTGAGAGCGATCGCTACATGTGCGTGAGAAAACTACCTGGAGCTGGAGAAAGAAGCCCCCCGGAAAGCAGTAGACTGACCAACGCTTAGAACTTACACAAAGCTGAGAACAGTTCATGCTCCCACCAGCCAGAGTGGAAAGAGTTCGGTAGAGTGCTTAGAAGGGTACCGCTTCAGTGGTGGGCCAAATTAGCCCTGAAGACTGCTCTAGATCTGTCCTAACACACTTTAAAAGCAAGACCTAAAAGGATCCAACTGATTCCAAGTAACCCTATGCCAAAACGAAACCCAGCACTTTTTACATGAATACAAAATCCAGCACTCAACAATGTGAAATTCACGGTGTCCAGCACTGCAATAAAAAAACTGTCAAGCTAGAATTCTATACCCAATGAAAACAGCCTTCACAAATGAAGTAAAAATACCTTTTCAGACAAGCAAAAGCTGTCAGAATATAGTCAGCAGACCTGCACTATAAAAATTTTAAGTTCTACAGGCAGAAGGAAAATACCAAAATGTGGATCTATACAAGGAAATGAAGAGTGACAGAAATGATAAAGATGTTGGTAATATAAGACTATTTCCATGTTTCCTCTCTTAAAAAGAAAACTACCTAAAACAAAACTGTGTATGCATATGTAAAAATAAAATGATTGACAACAGTACAAAGAAGAGAAGGAAGAAAATGGAAGTATGTAGTTGTAAGGTTACGTTCTATAAAAAAATAAGAGGCACACAGCCCATAAAAAGTGCTTAGTTAAACCAAGAGAAGTTACTAAAAGAGGGAAAAAGAAACAAAGAACAGATGAAACAAGTAGAAACAATTAGAAAGAAGGTAGATTTAAACTCAACCATGTTGATGATTACACTAAATGTAATTGGTCTAAGTACTCCAAATAAAAGGTAAGGATTTGCAGACTGGACAAAAAAGCAAGACCCAACTACATGCTGCCTACAAAAAAACAAACAAAAAAACCAAACTCCTATTTTAAATATAAAGATACAGATGGGTTAGAAGTAAAATACACTCCCACAAGTCAAAAAGAGTTAGAATGGCTATATCAGTATCACACAAAGTAGACTTCAGGACAAAAAATAATTTACTAGGTATAAAGAGCAACATTTCATAATGATGAAAGGGATCAATTCATCACGAAGACTTAACAATCTAACAACAGAACTTCAAATTTCATAAAGTGAAACTGATAGAACTAAAAGGAGAAATAGGCAAATCCATAACTACAGCTGGATTTCAACACTTCTCTCTCAGTATTTATATAATGAGACAAAATCAGTAAGGATACAGAAGACTTGAATACCATTATCAATCAACTTAATTATTGACATGTATAAAACATACAGAACACTTTACCAGCAAGAGCACTTCTCAAGCACTCACATAAACATTCACCAAGATAGGCCATTAGCTGGGCCATAAAACAAATTTCAGTAAGCTTAAAAAGATTTAAATTACACAAAGCAGGGGCTTCCCTGGTGGTGCAGTGGTTAAGAATCCGTCTGCCAATGCAGGGGACACGGGTTTGAGCCCTGGCCCAGGAAGATCCCACCTGCCGCGGAGCAACTAAGCCCGGGTGCCACAACTACTGAGCCTGCACTCTAGAACCCATGTGCCACAACTACCGAAGCCTGTGCGCCTAGAGCCCGTGCTCCACAATAAGAGAAGCCACTGCAATGAGAAGCCCGCACACTGCAACAAAGAGTAGACCCCCCTCACCGCAACCAGAGAAAGCCCACGCACAGCAATGAAGACCCAATGCAGCCAAAAATAAAAATAAATAAAATATACTAAAAAAAATAAAAATTACACAAAGCATGATTTCTGAACAAAACAAACTAGAAATTAGTAACAGAAACTTATGTGGAAAATCTTCAAATGCTTGGAAATTCATCACCTTTCAAAACATAGCATGATTTAGCTTTTAGAAGGACCACTCACAATGCTGAATGGAAAACAGATGAGAGAGACAAGAGGCAAAAGTGATGAAACCCTTTAGGAGGCATTTTATAGTTGACCAGATAAGTGATGATGATGTTCATGGACCAGAATGTCAGGAGTGGAGGCAATGAGGTGTCAATATTTGAATGGTGAATAAGATGCGCTCATGGATTGGATGCTGGGATCAAAGAGTGAGGGTTGACACCAAGATTTTTGACTTGTGCAAAAACAAATGAAGGTTTAGAGTTGTCAGTTATGAGATGGGGAACATTAGTAGGGTAAGGATTTGAGGGGGATTATGAGTTTGGGACTTGTACAAATTGAGGTGCTTATCAGACACATCCGAATAGAGAAATCAAATAGGTAGCTGGAATCTGGTGTTCCTGGGAGACACGGGCTAAGTATATTTCGGGCTTCTATCAGCACATGGATGTTAAGGATCAAGAGACTGTGTGTAGATACAGAAAGGATCTAGAATCGAATCCTGCAGTATTCCAAGTTCAGTGGTTGGGAGAACGTGGAGCTCGTGGACTGAAGAGCAGCAAGGTAGAAGTAGAGTCCTGAACAACGTGAAGTTTGCAAGGAAGAGTGATCAACTCAACAAATGCTAACGTGGGACTGGAAGTGACCACGGATTAGTGTTTGTCTGGCTTAGGCTGGGCTGGGAGTTGAGGGGAAAGGGAGAATGTGCTAACAGGTACAAGGTTTCTTTTGGGGTTTATGGTAATGGTTGCACAACTCTGTCAATATACTAAAACCTGTTAAATTGTACGATATAAATCAGTGAATTATGCGGTATGTGGATTATACCTGAAAGCTGTTTCTAAAAATTGACCACTGGATTTAGCACATGGAGATCACTGCTGACCTTGAGCAAAGCAGTTTTGGTGGGGTGACAGCAGCAGTGCCTGATTGGAAGGGTTCAGAGAGAGGTGAGGAGAGGAATAGAAAAATGTGGCAACAGCTAGAGAGAAAACAAAATATTTGAGGGAATAAAATCATGTCTGTTTTGTTTGCTGTTAGGAGTAATCTAGTAGAGAGGCAAAGATTGACAGTGCAAAGGGAAGAAGAGAATGACAAAGTCCTCAGGTCTGTCTCACTTAACACCTGTAAAGTCTTCAGGGGCAAGTGAAGGGACTTACCTGGAGTCACACGACCGGGAAGAAAAGCAGGGCATGTGGATACATACGAAGGTGGGAAAGAAGAAGTGGGAGCTTGGGGGCAGTTCTAACTGCTTCGGTTTACTTACTGAGAGCGTGGTGACTGGCTGAGTGAGGAAAGCAGATAATTGGGGAAAGAAAGTTTAATTAATGGGCAGTCCTGGGACCCACCTGAGACTTATGGTCACGAGTTTAAAGTGAGAACAGTCACGACTGCATTTTTTCAGTCACATCTGGTGGTGCAGGTGCGCACACAGCACGTAGAACTTCGGTCTAACCCAGGCCGGGACTATACAGAGCTGCGTTCATAAGAAGAAACAAGATATGCGACACAGTTTATATTGCTGAACACCGATATGCCACTTTATTATCTGGACTTTTTTTTCCCATTTGTCACATACCTGTCAATGTTTACACAATGAGGAGTATCAACCAGCAGTGGAAGCAACCGACCAAATCAGCTGATAATTCTGTACCCTCTTAACACACATCAATTCTTACTTGGAAGGGACATCTTTGAGTCAGTCTCACGGCTATCCTTAAAATCAGTGTCAAGATTGTCACAACTTTAAATACAGATAGAACTGCCAGAAGTACATCATTTTATATATATATATATATATGTATATATATGTATATATATATACACACATACAGAAAAATACAAGACTAATTGTTTTTCCACAATATTTAATTTACACACTACTGTAACTCTATGCAACTTCTGAAGACAGGTTAAGGGGTACAAGAAACTGTTTAGAGCAAGTAAGTCATTTGGTCCAATATTATCTTAATGTAATGGTTATTTGCTCCCTCCCTTTTATGTGATGACATACTATGACATACAACACATGCACAATCATTCACTTATGAACAAATGAGTAAGACGCCACTCAGACTAACATTTGTATACCCAGAGGGTCAACCAACCACACACAACTAGTAAGGCTATGATACAGCTATGCAGCATAAATGGTCAACACTGCTGATCCTAAAAGTGAGCACCATATATACATTTGAATATAAAAAACCACTGAAAACCAAACACATATGGGTTAGTTAAAAGGTGCCATTCCAAGGCTATACATAATCACAGGAAAAAGTATTTACATTACTTGGAAAACAGCTGCAACAAAGAGTTTATTGCCAATGCCCTTTATAAACTTCTCTCCTACGTTTAATACAGATGTTACGCTCACTATCTATGTGAACCACACATCTTATTTCTGGCCCTTTATAAGATCCCTGCTCAAGAATTTCAAGCAAATATGTTCTATGGCTTCACCCACACACCTATCCTCATAGCTCTCAATTATAAATATCACAATGAACTAGAGCTGTAGCTTAAAACGTATCTAGCCTAGGTCTAGAAATTAAAATAAGTATTTTGACTATCATCTTTACTTAGTTTAGTAAGTATACTGTGAAATTCAGAGTTCTGAGTAAAACATATGAATCCTAAAGGAGCAGAGTCAGTGTGTACTTGGAGAAACCGTGACCAATGGAATGCTGTCCTTTGGTGCTCTGCCCACTCTATGGACCAGGCAACTGTCACTGCAGACACACGACAGGAGGCTGATGAGTGTGGGAAGGCCCTGGGGCCCAGCCACATCCTATCACCAATGTCCCTAAGTGTTGCTTTTAAGACCCCCTGGGCACAGCATGAAAAAGTAGCATCTGGTCCCCTTCCAAAATGATACTGTGTCCTACAAGATAAAAGCCACGAAAGATGATTATCTGGTCAAAAGTAGTCTTTGTACAGGAATAGTTTAAAGCAAAAGTTCTTTGATTATTGTTTTTGTAGGAAGGCAAAGTGAAAAACACTTCCAGCAAAAAAAAAAAACAAAAAACAAAGCAGGCTTTGTGCATTTTTGCTTGCTTTATGTGTGAATTCTTACCCTTTTATGTATACTTTTTAATCAGCCAATTTTCATAGGTAGCTGAGCTAAAAGACGTAAAAGAATGGAAGTTAACAAAAGAGACAACCTAATTATCAAACTCCTAAAAATCATATGCCAATAATCTTTTTTTTTAATTTATGGGGTTTTGACTTTGCCAACATCTGGGTACACCTTTGCTTCTATATTAGGCCCTATAGTTTCTTCTATCTATGTGGTTATAAAGGAACTCTGGGGTGTGCCCTCCAGGAAGGAATTAACACCAAGCATCGTTTTGTTCTGTTAGACAGACACACACTCTGTAAGTAGAGTTAAGACATCATCAGTTCACTTTATCACATTACAAAATGAGATTGTCTGCTTGTGATTTACCTCTACGGGGAAGCTGCCTTATAAATCTAAGTACTTGATCTCACCTATTACAAAACAAGAAAATCTTTTTCAGTTAAATTTTAAGAGCCCAAACTGTTTTCACACTATAGCTTAAGACAAACAGGTGTGGGTATGTTGAAATCATGGTTTTAAGGTTGTCAGTGCAGACGCTCACTGTACTCTGCACAGGCCCTGGCATCTGGGGGCGCGCGGCACGCTCGCGGGCTCTAGGCCTGATGGCATCACAACGTTATTGCTTTGGTTCTGCCTCAGACACCAGAGTGTGCCTCAGATCACGGAGGTTCCATGTCACAGAAGGTCGGAGCAGGAATTTAGGTTTTTCACAAGGAAAATCATTTTTTCTCTCTCTAGGTTAAGTGCAGAACATCAAATTTCTAAGTGCTCCATTTATATTAGGTTCCAAATATACATTTTAATTTAATCCTGATCATCCACATTAAAATTATAAATGTAAAAATTACACAAGACTTTTCGGCTGGAAAAAAAAAAGGCGTGTCTAGCAGCATGCACAAAGACCATGCATTTGTCAAGTCGTCAGGCGAACAAATGAAAAAGTAATAAATAATTGCCCGCTTTAAAAGAGGAAAACCGAAAAGGGACCAGTGAAGTGAGCCGGTCTTCGCCGCTCTGAGCAGGAAGCGCACCGAGGTCAGATGACGTGGCAGCAGCTGGCCTGGCTGGAGGCGCACAGCAGCCCCTCCTTGGGGTTCCGCTGGATGTTCACAGAGATGGTCTTTTCGCACAGAGGTAGCTGGAGCACGTTGTTTTTCAGATTCTTGCTCTTTATCCGGTCCAACTCCACGGTGGTGTTCGCCACGTGGTCGGAGAAGAACTTCATGCCGCCCACGGCTGGGGCGGGCGCCGCACCGCCTGCGGAGCCGATGCACATCTTCCAGGCGGACTTCTCCTGGACCTTCACGCTGGAGAACGACAGGCTGCCCTGCGGGTCGATAATGTACTTGGCGCTCCCGTGCAGCTGGGAGCCGAGGCAGAGGCCCATGAGTTTGAGGCTCTCCACCAGCTCCCCGGCGCCGCGCGCCGCCAGCTGCGTGGACGTGGAGGAGCCGGGGCCGGCGCAGCGGCGGGCACTGCCTGACGTGCCGCCCGGGGCGCCGCCCGACCCCCCCGCGGGGCCGCCCCCGCCAGCGCTGTGCTCGCTGGGGCTGGCCTTGTCCGCGCCCCCACCGCCGCGGCTCGGCTTGCTCTGGCCGCCGCCGTCGCCCTCGCTGCCCGGGGGCCCCTCGCTGCTGTCCCGGCGGTGCCAGGAGTAGGTGAAGCCACTGTCTTTATCCAGGCGCCGGCGGCTCTCCGAGTCGTCGTCGCTGGTCTCCGAGCTGCTGCAGCTGGAGCCGCGGCCCTGACTTTTCCTGCGGTGGTAGCGTTTGTGGACCGTCCCCGGGGAAGCAATGTTCATCTTCAAGCGGCTCAGCTTGGGAGGCAGGTTCTCATCCATGTCGAACTCGTCGTCCGACTCCCCCTCCTCGAATATCTGGTTGAGGACCGGGGCGCTCTTCCTGGACGTCAGGCGGTTGGTCACTGACGGCTTGCGGCGCAGAACCACCTGTGTTGAGAGGGACATGGGCTTCTTGTCCTCCTCGTCTTCCTCTTCGTCTTCCTCCACCCGAAACAGACACTTCCGCCCACTGGCTGCGGGTTTCAGGCTGGCAGGTGGCCCCGTGGACAGCGCGGGCCCGGCCAACTCGGGGAGGTCGTCTTTCTTAGCCGAGTCACACAGGCCTTTGCTCCTGTGGCCGTTGAGAACACTGTCGGCAGCCCGAGCAGGAGACTGAGGGACAGTCGCGTGGGACAAAGGAGTGGCCGTGAGGTCATCCTCAAGGTCCTGGGGCACGTCAATTTTGGTTGGCCATGACTGCCTATGTAACAGATTGGAAAAAAAAGAAAGAAAAGCTATGTAATGGTACACAGACTTTACCCAAGTACCTTAAATAAAACTTACTGGGACAAAATACACAGGCTTTACAAAAAAAAAAAAAGAAAACGAAAGAGAAGAAAAGACAGCGGCCTTGCAAACCCATTCAACATCCTGTAAACATCACAAGGACACTAGAAGGGCAAATGTTACTTTGAAATGTGGTTCAGTTTATGGCTTATTGGCCAAATGAAAACTTCATCACGGTTGTCAGAAAAGGGGGCAAACGTCTTTTCTATAGAAACGTTTTATACCACAAGAAAAACCTTTTTAGAAAGTACAAGGGAGTTATCACCAAAGCAAAACCTGAACACAGGTTTTGCTCCTTCCGGTCTTAAGATCACAACCTTTGAAGGTATATTACACTGCTAATAAATTCACCTGAAATTTCCAGTCCTCCAGATTTTACTGGATGGTGTTAATAGTTGGTGTTTACAAAAACAAATGGAAATAGTTTACTGCATTTAAATATGATACTGGAGAGGAAAGTCAGTGAATACTGGTATACATAAATCTCTTCTTCACCAATTAAAATATGCACCCTCTAAATACTTTTTTTTTTTTTTTTTTTTTTTTTTTTGCGGTACGCGGGCCTCTCACTGTTGTGGCCTCTCCCATTGCGGAGCACAGGCTCCGGACGTGCAGGCTCAGCGGCCATGGCTCACGGGCCCAGCCCCTCCGCGGCATGTGGGATCTTCCCAGACCGGGGCACGAACCTGTGTCCCCTGCATCGGCAGGCGTCCTCAACCACTGCGCCACCAGGGAAGCCCAATACATACATTTTTAAATGACGACACAGGAGTCCTGCATAGCAAAATCCACTGTTATTTAAACTTTGATTCTGTCCCTTCATCCAGAGTCACCCAAGTAGTAAGAACACTGCTTGGTAGCCCAAGGAAGACTTTTGAAAGTGAGGTCTCCAGCCTGTTTTGAATAAACATCTTGAATTCTCAACTGCCCTCTCTGCTCAGGGGAACAGTAGACGCCAGTGACACTGCAAACAGCCACTGGTACGCTGACACTTCCATGTCACACCACTTACGTTATCCTGGACATAAAAGCCAATTTAAATCTATAGCCTTAAAAAACCCATAGGAGTTTACAGCAGACCTCCTTCCCCCAATTCGGAGCCGCCTCCTCTCTCTCAAGGATGGAGTGGGTCCGTTTGCTGGTCACTGCTTGGTAGTCTACAGAAGCTGGGTGTTCAATGATTCTGAGGTCAAGCAGCGTCTCTGGACAAGTCCTCTGTCCTCACAACACAACTGTACCAACTCCAGATGAGCCTCGGGGCCCTAGGAAACGGCACACAACATTCCTTTCAGGCTGCTCCTCAGAGAGCAGCCACCCGAAAGGTCACCCTGGCAAACGCTGGGGTCCCTGTAGTGGGAGGCAGGTGCAGACAGTGCGTCTGACCCACTAGGGCAGCAGCCAGTCCACCCGAGGTGGGCAGGGCACAGATGTGCCGGAGGCGCTTCTCTCCCCACCAACCCCAAGAGAAAGCCAAAACCACCCTCAGAACCCACCCCCAGAAACCAGATGGTTACTAAGCGCTGCAGCTGCACCACACACGCTATCTCCACTTCTGAACCAATGGCTCTTATTTATATGAGTAAATCAGATCGTTAAGCAGCTCACATTTATTAAGAACATATCTGGCCCCAACGCTGTGCTAGACTTAATGAGCACAACACTGTAAGAAGATCACGGCTTATCTTAACGAAAGATAAGAAAGACTGCTAACAAGAACTATAAAGGAGTCACACTGACAGCACAGTTCACACTGAGAACTTACTAGGGCCAGCACTGTGGAGAGAGCCTGACAGCAATTAATTCATTTAATCCCACCACAATCCCATCCTCCCTTGACAGTGAAGAAATCAAAACACAGAGTGTAAGCAACCTGCCAAGGCCACACGGGCTTGAAGACAGTGACATCTAGGCTGAGTTCAGTGGTTACTAAACCCCCAGAGCAGTGGCTTCACTCTGCAACCCAGGAAGCCCTCTGAATGACTGCCTATCGAATGGACGGCGCCTTTGCAGTCAGGCCTCTGTGGTTTTCCTTACTTCCTAGTTTCTCTGTGGAAGGATGCGGGCACTGGTCCCACCCGTGTGGAGTTCAGCTCCCAGGACTTCACAAAGCTCTTCTAACAGAATACACGTGTTTCCATCCCATGCTGGCAGGACCCAAAGAGCGTATCCGCTCTCTGGGGCTCGCTCTCCCTGACTTGACCTACCCATGCCCCACAAATGACTCTGCTGGTTAGACGCCAACCACGTTTCTGCACCCCAAGTCACTCTGACCCCAAGGCACACCCAGCAATGGAACCAAGTTAGGGTGCAGGGTTTTGACAACAAAGAGAAGGCAAGTAAGCAGACATCCACCACCTGCCAGTGGGCCCTGGGCCCCAGGAGGAGGACAGGCCCCGACAGCAACTCCACTCTGTAATCCCCAGGTGGGTAAAAGGAAAGTGCATGGAAGGCTCTGATATTTCTTTATAACTACTGTTGGCTTTGTAATTTCTATGATACAGTAAAACCAATTTAGTTCATTTACATATCTGCTCAACTTCAGATTGAGTTCCGATCTGTTCCCCTAAAAATAAAACAGTTCAATTCCAAATATTCCCTTCTCCAAAACACTGCAGTGGCTCCAGGCCTGGCGCAGCATGTGGCGATGGCTCTGGAGCCACTCTTGCCCACCAGAGGGCTCGGGTCACGACTAGGTTGACCCTAACCCCTCACTGTCACTCTCCTGGTTTGTCCCATGGGCAAGGGTCCCCATGCTCCCTGGGGCCCAGTCTTCTTCCAAGCTGACACCAGACAGGGTGTCTAGTTTTCATTATGCAAGAATATGTCCAGGATATAGATGCAGTTACCAATTTCATCTTCCCATTAAACTAGACTTCTAAATATTTAGTCTTTGGTCACCCGGGAATGTTTTCTTGTCTCTTCTCTGTTGCTCCATCCCAAGTAACAACCTACACATGGCAAGGTGACTGCAAGTAATTTAAAATCCAATGGTATTCTTCCTCTTTTAAGTAGTAATTACTGTTACATATTCACACGTATATGTTTATATAGCTATGTACAAGTAGAGAATTATTTAGAACCAAGAGCATCCTTCTAGTTTTTTAAAATTTTTTTTAACTACTTATTTTATATTTATTTATTTAGGCTGCATCGGGACTTAGTTGCAGCACACGGGATCTTCATTGCAGCATGTGGGATCTTTCGTTGCGGCGCGCAGGCTTCTCTCTAGTTGCAGCACACAGGCTCTGTAGTTATGGCATGCAGGTTCCAGAGCGTGTGGGCTCTGTAGTGTGCAGAACGCAGGCTCTCTAGTTGAGGAACGCGAGCTCAGTAGTTGTGGCGCACAGGTTTAGTTGCCCCACGGCACGTGGGACCTTAGATCCCCGACCAGGGATTGACCCTCATCCCCTGCATTGGAAGGCGGATTCTTTACCACTGGACCACCAGGGAAGTCCCTCCTTCTGTTTTTGAATCACTATAATTCCATGGATTACTTCATCTGAATAAAGATAAAGTCTAAATAAATTTTCATAATGGTGACAAAAAAGTAACTCTTCCCAAGCTTTGATATTAAATGGAAAGCTAATATGGCAGAAGAAAAAGAGGAGAAGGAAGGTAGGGGGAGAAGAGGAGGGGGGCGGGGGGAAGGGGGAGAGTTGGGGAAGGAAGGGAAGGAAAACACAGGGGAGATGAGCGCACAGTCACTGCTTTACCAAAGGTGACGTGGTGGGGAAACGTTCTCAACAATGACAGCAAACACGTGAAGCCCAGTTCAAAGCACTTCACATATATTAATTCGTTTATCCATCACCACAACCCCAAGAGGTAAACAGGATTACTACTCCCACTTCACAGGAAGCTGAGTCAGAGAGAGGTTAAGTGACCTCCCAAGATCAAGCAGCTGACCAATCAACTAGCTGATGTGATGCCGAATCCCTGAAACCCTAACACAGCGTCATGCCACAGACATGCTCTGTATGTCTTTTAAAATTATGTCCAATACTGAGGGAAAACCTGGCCTTGTTCCTAGAATGAAAAATTAAAGAAAATAACACATTTACACATGTCTGATCTGGAAGAGCTTAGTGAAAATAGCTGGCACGCTAGCCTGAGGCTGCGGCTTCTCCGCAGGTGTCTTTGTGGCCAAGCCAGCAACTGCAGCCCCTCGCTCCGCTAAGCCCGAGAGAGGAAGGCCTCCCTGGTGACCAGGGAACCAGGACCCCCACTCACGTGGAGGGCCCACAGGTGGCCCCTCCAGTGAGGCTGTCACCACTCTTTATACTCCCACCCCACAGACTTAGGAAACATCAAAAAAGTTCACTATTTCAAAACGTTAACTTACTAAAATCAGTGAAGATTTTTTTCTCACCTAAACTGGGCCTTGATGTTGCTAGGGCTTGCAGACCTGGTCTGTATTTCTTTCTCTTGCTTTTCCCTCAGGATCCTTTCGGCAAGCAAGAAGTAAGTGGCTGTGATGTGGTTATACCTGTTGGTTTCCAGGGCTCTGAGGAAATGAGAGAGAGGGAATATAAGCCACATTCGCAGGTTTGTTTTTTCACGAGCAGAACTGGATTTTTTTTTTTTTTTTTTAAGTACAAGCAAATAAAATCTAATGACCTGGAATCTTTAAAATTACGGGGAAAAAACAACCCAACACACGCACACAAATGAGAAAAAAACCTAGTAGATCATTCTCAAAATTCTAAGTCACAACTTCATAAAAACGTTCAATTAGTAAGAAAAACCCAAAATGCTGATGGCAGCTGAGCTGGATGTTGGTTTTAGATGCACAAAATAATGAAGTTTCCAAGAATGTACACATTATTCAAAAATTTAATGTGTGTCAGTGTTTATTTCCATTACACTGGTGTACTTGCTTCCAGCAGAACTATGAAATGAGTTATATGAATGTACACTGAAGCACTAGTATCAATCAGAAAAATTAGAAAAAGCTTTTATTTTTATACTCTTTGTATTTATTGGCATTTTCCGACATGAACGAATTATTAATACATTGAAAGCATGTCATTAGCCTCTTCTTTGAATAAAATCTACGCATTCATTCATCCACCTCAAAAGTAATGCTCTCTGAGTCCGTCGTCTGGCCGGCGCTGTGCTGGAGCACACAGCCTGCCTGCCCTCCTGCAGCTGGCCAGTAGTGGGACACAGGAGGAATGCCACAGAGGATCCACACGGCCCAGAAATATGTAATTATGCTTTTCAGGACCTTTCTGTAGTTAGTGAACATATGCAATGAACACTTCGGGAGGAAACGATACAGGAGTCTCTCCTCACAAAACAGACAGTGGGGCCTCAGCTAATGGGGGCAAGTGGGGCTGAATGAGAGGTCCTAAAGGAAGAGCCCGAGGTGAAATTCGGGGCCACAATGACTTCTCAGAGTGGTTTCCTCAGCTGAGCACAGGGTAGAGCTGTGGGCTTGTGTTAAGGGGACCAACAAATGTGTCTGTGAACTCAGGAATCACCCTGCAGTGAGGAGCTTCTCGTACTGTGGGCAGCAAGAAAGACTTGCCCGAAAGCAGCCGGGAGGACTCGGGCTCAGGGCATCACCTGAGGCGTCACCTCTCCTTCTGGATTGATAATTGAATTCACATGAATTAAATAGTTCTATACTACAGCACTGCATGTATTTATTCATTTAAAAATATTAAGCCAATTCAGGGCGATGCAAATAGCCTTTTTTATTCACTCAAAAGTGAAAAATCATTTTCCACATATTCCTAAAGTGAGTGTTGTCCTTGGCAGAAAGAACGAGTGTCCTGCACTTCTCTGTTTCTCTAGGTCAATCTGTGAAAACTGAGAATGCACTCAGAAACCTGAAGAAATTTGTACATAAACCAAAATGATGATTAGTTTTATAAACCCTTCTTTCCAGTGTACCCTAAAGATACATGTCCTTTATACAGACACCACCCTTCTCAGGGACCAGACCCTCAGGTGCCACATGTGACAGTCTGCCACGCTGTAGAGGTAAGTCCAGCCTGCAGCCTCCTCTCCCCCGAGGACAGGTACCTGGGTCAGATCACTCAGCCAGGCCAGAGTGGCCCGCCCGATGGGAACCTCTTTTTTGCCCCCCAGAGTACATCCTCTTTCCATCATATCCAACTATTTCATTCAATGGGTTAAATAACTTTTGACTCTTCATTTGTGGAAACGCTTCGTATTTTTACAGACAGGATCTCTTACAGAAATGAATATCATTGTTAAAGCCAACTGCATCTTTATATTATCCTTGATTCCCAACTTCTTGGGTTATAAAAAACTGTCTTTGGTTTTAAAAAATGTAACTAACAACTTGTGCATCTCGTGGGTTCCAGGTTACTGCAGCAAGGGCTCTAAAGAGCCAGACAGTAAATATTTTGAGTTTTGTAGGTAACATGG
This sequence comes from Aethalodelphis obliquidens, assembly GCF_003676395.1. Classification (NCBI taxonomy): domain Eukaryota; kingdom Metazoa; phylum Chordata; class Mammalia; order Artiodactyla; family Delphinidae; genus Aethalodelphis; species Aethalodelphis obliquidens. The sequence continues at coordinate 10,869,174 of NW_020838006.1, forward strand.
TCCATCTCGCAATGAGGCTGATACTGCAGCACAATGCTGCCATGGACAACATGTAAACAAATGGGCTGAGCTGTGCGCCACTACAACTTTATTTACAAAAATGTGTGACTGGACGCATATAGCAACCCCTGATTTTGAGGAATTGTGGTGTCGCCCCCTTGAGTGTCCCTGCTTCCTTATGGGGACCAGAGGGAGACCCAAGAATTACGAGGATACAGCAATGGACAAGGCATGTACTGGGATATAAAACAGTCTATTCCAATCCACTTCTGTAAGAGGGGAGAAAGGCCACAGGACTCACTGTTCACTAGTACAAAAATAAAAACAAAAGACCAACAAAACCTATGAGCCAGGCGCTGGGCCAGAAACTCTAGAGATAAATGACATAACCCCTGCCCACTGGCAACCCTATCCATTACACAGTGTCCACAAGCCCTGACACGTTAAGAAAAGAGCCCATCCCAAGAACCCTATGCCCACGGCCCCTGTACTGATGAGCGCCGACATACTCGACAATGGCATCCCGATCCGCTATGTCCCCGAGCACCATGCGCTGAATGATGCTGTTGTGCTCCTCTTCCGAGAGGTTTTTATATGACACGAGGGGGATGTTATACTTCGTGGCTGGGGAAGGGTCCACTCCCTGAAGCCAAGGATGGTTTTCAATCTCTTCTAAAGAGGCCCTTCTCTTGGGATCTCTCTGCAGCATCCTTGTGATCAGGCTGGAAAGGAAGGTAAGTCCATTGTTAAAGCAAACTGTTGTGAGGGATTAGTAATGGCGGGTTACTGTATTTATCAGCATTGTTTCCTAAACTTACACCATCAATTTCATTACGTCCACTAGAGGTGATGGTGGGGCAGATGGGAATAAAGAAAGTGCCATCAGATTCATAAAATAAAAAATCACAACCACCAGATATACTGACAAGCCAAACACACAAATGCAGTTTCCTACCACCTACAAGTAACTCTAGGTACCAAGATCTGTCCTTGAACTAACTGTGGCATGGTGGCGTACCCGAATCAGACACAACGATCAGCGACGACATACAGAATAGGGTGCATGAGCCAACTTCTGTTTCCGGAAGAATGAATGACCATCCTGATGAAAGCAACCAAAATGACATATATTTTTAGACATATATTTTGTTTACAGGCATTGTGTTGGCAGGAAGGAAGGGAGGGAGGGCAGACAGAAACATGGACAGACGAACTACTCAGCAGGTAAAAACAGAGTAAAAGCAAGACTCTTAGGAGCAAATGACAAAGTTGGCCTTGGCCTGATTGTTTCTGTTTTTTTCTGTTTCCACACTGAGTACACGAAACAGAATATCACCAGAATATAACATGTACGGCCTACTGAAAGTGGGGGATGCAACTAGAACCCTTGCAAAGAACTGGGACCCCAGCTTCAGTGTGAAGATGAACGAGAAGAAACAAACCTACTGCTAAGATGTCAAGAGGGAAATCTGCTGCCTCAACAGTGCTGTGGAGGTGAGATGGGGGAATTTCTTCTAAGAACTTCTAACTACAAGCTGGTCCTCTCACAAGTTTGGGGTCCAAATTAATGATAGTATATCTGTATGGTACACATAGTGAAAAAGTTAATTTTAAGAGGTTTCAGGCTGCACGTACCCATGGGCAACTAGTAGAAAAGCAAATGCAAACTGTTTCTCCAGGGAATGTAACTTAAAAGAACTGCCACATAATTTTATAAGAAATCTGACCTCGCAGTCGAAAACTACAAAGGAAACAAGGTACCACTGCAAGAACTAAAAGACACGATGGCAAAATCAGAATGCAAAGACATCAAATACATCTACTTCTACCAGTGAACACAATAAAAGTAAATGGAACAAACTCTCCAGTTAAAAGACAATGCTCAGATGGGAGCATTGGTCAGATGGGATTAATCAAAAATCCATCTCCCAACTGTTAAAAAAAGATGTACCTAAAAACAAGCCAATAAAAGATTTAAAGTAAAAGAATGGAAACCTATATAGCACATAAATGCTAACCAAAAGACAACTGGAATGGTGAGCTAAAACTAGACAACATAGACTGACTTTAAAGCCCAAAGCATTATTAGAGAAAAATAGTGATACAGACGTTCAATTCACCAGCAAGACACAACAGTTTTCAACTTGTTTGGACCTAATAACATTCCCCCGAAACACCCAAAGCAAACACTGAGAGACTTTCAAGAATAAAAAAAATACATTTACAATGTTGTATTAATGGGAGTAATCACTTTTTTTTTTGCCTATAATATACTTCCATGTAGTGGAAGAATATCTCAGTAAGTGATAGATCAAGCAGTCAAAAGACTCAGAAGTAATTTTAAACATCATAATAAACAAGCTTAGTCTTAAGGACTTATACAGAACTCTGACCCCAACAATTAGAAAACATACATTCTTTTCCAGAACAAAAGGATTATTTACAAAAACTGACTCCATGCTAAGCCGTAGGAAGCCTTACCAATTTTAAAAAAACTAGTAACATACAGACTATATTCTTGGATCACAATGCAATTAAGTTAGAAATGAATAAAAGTTAATTAGTAAAGCTACACATTTGGAAATTTAAAATACCCCTCTGAAAGTAACAGGTTAAATAAACCCGTGGAACCTATAAAAATAATCAGAACTGAATAACAAAAGGACTACTAATCAAAACTAATGGGACGCAGCTGAAATGGTACTAAGAGGCAATTTATAGCCTTAACTACTACCTTAGAAAAGGAAAATTTATTATCTGAAACCCCACTTAAGAAAAAGAACAAAAGAATTAGCCCATTAAGTAGGCAGAAGGAAATAATACAAAAGAATATCAATAGCATAAAACAAAAAATATAATAGTAAATTAATAAAGACAAAAGACAGTTCTTTGAAAAAGGTTAAAATGAACAAACCTCATGTAAGACTGATCAAGACAAAAATAGAGAATGCAAAAATAGAGAAGGCAAAAAGATCAGTATGAGATTGAAAAAGGGCAACAACTCCACTAATTCATAGGCTTTAAAAATATAATTAGAGGGCTTCCCTGGTGGCGCAGTGGTTGAGAGTCCGCCTGCCGATGCAGGGGACACGGGTTCGTGCCCCGGTCCGGGAAGATCCCACATGCCACGGAGCGGCTGGGCCTGTGAGCCATGGCCGCTGAGCCTGCGCATCTGGAGCCTGTGCTCCGCAACAGGAGAGGCCACAACAGTAAGAGGCCTGCGTACCGCAAAATAAAAAATAAAATTAAAAAAAATATATATATAATTAGAAGATATTATAAATACTTGAGGCCAATAAATTTGAAAATTTAGGTAAAATGGACAAGCTCCTTAAGAAACAAAACTTACCAAAACTGACAGGAAAAAGGAAAAAGTAGGAAAAAGTAGAAACTGAATGGTCCTACGATTATCAAAGATAATCCCTCTAGGAGGGAAACACCAAGAAGAGGCTTCTAAAATATTAGAACCGTTCTTTATCTTAAGCTGGATAATGGGTTCATTTTATTACATACACATTTTATCCATTCTTTTGAATGATAAATGTCAATATAAAAATAAGTCACTCTGTTTTAGTTTTTTTCAGAAGGGGCTATGGAGATACTCTTTGAATTACAAACATCTAACATGCACACAACATATACCCCCAGAGAGCAGCCTGCTTCCTGGGGTAGAGAATAATAATAGTAAGGGTATAAGGGGGAGGAGGAGGAGGAGAGTCATCAATATTCATCTTGTGCTACTTATGTGCTAAAGACTGAGCTACAAGCTTTATATACATTAATTCATTTGATTTTCACAATAACCCTGTAAGGTATGTTCCACCATTCTCCTATCATTAGTAAACTGAGAAACCAGTAGCTGAATCCAGAGTTGGAATTCCTAAATTCTTAACTATGGCCTAAGATGGGGATCCACTTGGAGAAAAGGTTCCTCAAGCTCAGATTTCCTTCTTATCAGCTGATGGGAGAAACTAAAAACTTTATTACTCTAGCAAAATCCTTTAAGTAGCTATCATCTCAGGTGACCTTACTTTAAAATATCACCACAATATCAAAGAAATACTGAACTTCCAACAGTTCTTTTACTCCATTATGAATTTATCACTACACATATCACAGTACTATATATACAGTACTTTAAATTCCCAGTAATCAGCTTGCATATACTTCTTCCCATAGTCACATGAACCAAAACAGAGCTCTTCAGTCAACTGGGGAGAGAAGTAATGAATAAAATTATGAGGCATGCTATGTAAATCCCAAAATGGTGTGTTGATGGTCTATTTCAGGAAAGAAAATTCCCTAACTCTTCTCTGGAATGTCAAATAATTCCAGGTGCAAAAAGAGAAAGTAGTTCTTATGGTAATTCTTCAAGTGAAAGTAACCCACTTCTCCTGGAGGCTGAAGAGGCATAAAATGGGTTTCTTGAAAACTGGCATATGTGAAAAATAGACTAATACATTCCATACTCCAATATTAAATTTCAATCATATTCTATGGTTAACTCCCCAAAACATACTTAACAAGAGCAGAAATATTGGGTTCAAAAATTAAAATGAACGAAGATACCCACATACTTTTTTTTTCTTTTACTTACTCTTTACACCCTTTAGATACGTGGGATGGTACTGTATATTTGCAATCCATGATCATTGTCAATGTTTCACTGTCATTGGCCTCTTGAAATGGTGGCTGCCCACACACCAACATGAAAAGGATCACTCCCAGACTCCATATATCTACAAATCAAAGACATACTGTTAAATACTGAATTAGTTAGAAAACAAAAAACACTCAGGAGTAAAAGTAGACTAACAAGGTTTTAGTTTGAGGAGTCAAAACACCTTCTACAAACAAATGAAAACAAAACATGATGATCCAAAACCTATGTGATGCAGCAAAAGCAGTTCTAAGAGGGAAGTTTATAGCAATACAATCTTACCTCAGGAAACAAAAAAAAGCCCAAATAAACAACCTAACCTTACACCTAAAGCAACTAAAGCAACAAAACCCAAAGTTAGTAGAAGGAAAGAAAGCATAAAGATCAGAGCAGAAATAAAAGAAATAGGGATGACGAAACCAATAGTAAAGATCAATGAAACTAAAAGCTGTTTCTTTGAAAAGATAAACAAAACTGATAAACCTTTAGCCAGACTCATCAAGAAAAAAAGGGAGAGGGCTCAAATCAGTTAGAAATGAAAAAGGAAAAGTTACAACAGACACCACAGAAACACAAAGGATCATAAGAAACTATTAAAATCAACTGTATGCCAATAAAATGGACAACCTAGAAGAAATGGACAAATTCTTAGAAAGGTACAATCTTCCAAGATTGAACAAGGAAAAAACAGAAAATATGTATAGACCAATCACAAGTATTGAAATTGAAACTGTGATTAAAACCTCCCAACAAACAATAGTCCAGGTCCAGACGGCTTCACAGGCGAATCCTATCAAGCATTTAGAGAAGTGTTAACACCTATCCTTCAGAAACTATTTCAAAATATTGCAGAGGAAGAAACAGTCCCAAACTTATTCTAAGCAACCACCATCACCCTGATACCAAAACCAGAAAAAGATACAACAAAAAAAGAAAATTACAGGCCAATATCACTGATGAACACAGACACAAAAAATCCTCAACAAAATACTAGTAAACTGAATCCAACAATACATTAAAAGGATACCCACACCATGATCAAGTGGGATTTATCCCAGAGGTGCAAGGATTTTTCAATATCCACAAGTCAGCGTGATACACCACATTAACAAACTGAAGAATAAAAACTAGATGATCATCTCAATAGCTGCAGAAGAAGCTTTTCACAAAATTCAACACCCATTTATCATAAAAACTCTCCAGAAAGTGGGCATAGAGGGAACCTACCTCAACATAAAAAAGGCTATATATGACAAACCCACAGCAAACATCATTCTCAACAGTTGAAAAGCTGAAAGCATTTCCTCTAAGATCAGCAACAAGACAAGGATGTCCACTCTCACCACTTTTATTCAACATAGTTTTGGAAGTCCTAGCCACGGCAATCAGAGAAGAAAAAGAAATAAAGGGAATAAATAAAATTTGGAAAAGAAGAAGTAAAACTGTCACTGTTTGCAGATGACATGATACTATACATAGAAAATCCTAAAGATGCTACCAGAAAACTACTAGAGGTAATCAATGAATCTGGTAAGGTTGCAAGATACTAAATTAACACAGAAATCTGCTGCATTTCTACACACTAACAACAAAAGAGCAGAAAGAGAAATTAAGGAAACAATCCCATGTACCATCACATCAAAAAGAATAAAATACCTAGGAATAAACCTACCTAAGGAGGCAAAAGACCTGTACTCCAAAAACTGTAAGACACTGATGAAAGAGATCAAAGGTGACACAAACAGATGGAAAGATACACCATGTTCTTGGACTGGAAGAACAATATTGTCAAAATGACCATACGGGGCTTCTATGGTGGCGCAGTGGTTGAGAGTCCGCCTGCCGATGCAGGGGACATGGGTTCGTGCCCCGGTCCAGGAAGATCCTACATGCTGCAGAGCGGCTAGGCCCGTGAGCCATGGCCGCTGAGCCTGCGCGTCCGGAGCCTGTGCTCCACAACAGGAGAGGCCACAACAGTGAGAGGCCCACGTACCGCAAAAAAAAAAAAAAAATGACTATACGATCCAAGGTAATCTACAGATTCAATGCAACCCCTATGAAATAAATTACCAGTGGCATTTTTTCAGATCTAGAACAAAAAATCTTAAAATTTATATGGAAACACACAAGATCCCGAATAGCCAAAGCAATTTTGAGAAAGAAAAACAGAGCTGGAGGAATCAGGCGCCCCGACTTCAGACTATACTATAAAGTTACAATAATCAAAACAGTATGGCACTGGCACAGAGACAGACTTACAGATCAGTGGAACAGGATATAGAAAGCCCAGAAATAAACCCATGTACCTATGGTCAATTACTCTATGATGAAGGAGGCAAGAATATACAATGGAGAAAAGACAGCCTCTTCAATAAGTGGTGCTGGGAGAACTGGACAGCTACATGTAAAAGAATGAAATTAGAAGATTCTCTAACACGATACACAAAAATAAACTCAAAATGGATTAAAGACCCAAATGTAAGGCCAGATACTATCCAACTCTTAGAAGAAAACATAGGCAGAACACTCTTTGACATAAATTTCAGGAATATCTTTTTGGATCAACTTCCTAGAGTAATGAAAATAAAAATAAACAAATGGGACCTAACTGAACTCAAAAGCTTTTGCACAGCAAAGGAAACCATAAACAAAAGGCAATGCAACCCACACAGTGGGAGAAAATATTTGCAAACGATGTGACCCACAAGGGATTAATCTCCAAAATATACAATCAGCTCATGCAGCTCAGTATCAAAAAAACAAACAACCCAATCAAAATATGCACAGAAGATCTAAAGAGACATTTCTCCAAAGAAGACATACAGATGGCCAAGAGACACATGAAAAGATGCTCAACATCACTAATTATTAGAGAAATGCAAATCAAAACTACAATGAGGTATCACCTCACACGGGTCAGAATGGCCATCATCAAAAAGTCCACAAACGATAGGGGACTTCCCTGGTGGGCCAGTGGCTAAGACTCTGTTCTCCCAACATAGGGAGTCTGGGTTCAATCCCTGCTCAGGGAACTAGATCCCACATGCCACAACTAAAGATCCTGCATGCCACAACTAAAGATCCCACGTGCCACAACTAAAAGGTCCCTCATGCTGAAACGAAGATCCTGTGTGTGGCAATGAAAATCCCACATGCCACAACTAACACCCGGTGCAGCCCAATAAATAAATTTTTTTAAGTCTACAAACAATAAATGCTGGAGAGGGTGTGGAAAGAGGGGAACCCTCCTACACTGTTGGTGGGAATGTAAATTGGTACAGCCACTATGGAGAACAGTATGGAGGTTCTTTAAAAAACTAAAAATAGAGATACCATATGATCCAGCAACCCCACTCCTGGGCATATATCTGGAGAAAACCATACTTTGAAAAGATACATGCAACCCCATGTTCTTTGCAGCACCATATACAATAGCCAAGACACGGAAGCAGCCTAAATGGCCATCAACAGATGAATGAAGAAGATGTGGTGCATATATACAACGGAAAATTACTCAGCCATAAAAAAAGAATGAAATAATGCCATTTGCAACAACACAGATGGACCTAGAGATGATCATGCTAAGTGAAGTCAGACAAAGACAAATATCATATGATATCACTTTTATGTGGAATCTAAAAAATGATACACATGAACTTATTTACAAAACAGAAACAGACTCACAGACTTAGCAAACAAACCTATGGTTACCAAAGGGGAAAGGTCGGGGAAGGGATAAATTAGGAAGTTAGGATTAACATATACACACTACTATATATAAAAGAGATAATCACAAAGACCTACTGTATAGCACAGGGAACTCTACTCAATACTCTGTAATAACCTATGTGGGAAAAGAATCTGAAAAAAGAACTGATATAGGTATATGTATAACTAAATCACTTTGCTGCATACCTCAAACTAACACATTGTAAATCAACTTTACTCCAACATAAAATAAAAATTTTTTAGAAACATAAAACCAAATTTTAGAAAAGCATTTATACCTCAAAGTAAAAAGATCTAGGGGAGAGAACTTAAGCCTCAGTCAGGCAGGGAAGGTATGTCGTATTCCCTGTTTTCATATTCACTTAAGACCCAAGCAAGTGCCAGGCCCATAGGGAATGGTCAGTAAATGTTCAACGAAGAAATGAATTAATTCATTTATTAATGGCAAGAACATCAACTGGAAAGTACCTATCAAGGTTCCCAAACCAATGGACATACACTACCATTTTTCCCATTATATTATACACCAGAGATAAAACTAAGATACTAATACTCTGAGACATGAAAAGGGTTTTGCCTAAGGTCACGATTGTCCAGGTTGTCCTTAAACCTCAATCCTGGTCAGGTAACCAAATCATGTTACAGACAAGAAAATTAAAGCTCAGAGAGGAGAAAAATATTCCTGGGCTGGGATGTCAATGAGGAAAAAGACTGATTATGTATTACTTCAGAGGAAAGAACTAGGACTGAAGGTATAGTAACCAGAAGGCACACTTTGACTTAAACAGCAGATGCTACTTAATAAAACCATGATAACACTGGAAAAGGTAGTAAGTTTCCCATCACTTTAAGTATTCCAGCAAAGGCTGGATAACCATCAGTTTAATCTCCTGCATAAGGCACTCCTGTACTTGCTGGAAAGCTGGACTAGCTGACATCTGAGGACCCTCTCAACACTAACCCCTATAATAACAAGTAACCCCCTACTTCTTGCCACTAAATAAAAAACAAAGCCATCACTCAGATGGAAAAATAATGACTCAATTTAGGAAGGCCATCACAAGTCATTCATTCATTCATTCCAGAAACTATAGACATGATTACATGAACATGCATGTAACATGACATCAATTCAAGAAGCTTTCTAGACCATGAAAGGCTTAGAAGAGAGTAAGGGGCAGGCCACAAGGCCTTTGTCACCACATCTGTTAACACTCAACCTCTCTTTTCTTTTAAGCTTAAACACCCAAAATTATGTAGGTTCCATGAGAATTAAAACTTGTTAATAAAATATCTTTTCCTTGGTCCAGATTAAACAGAGGGCAATAAAGGCAGAAACCCAAAAGTTACACACACTGTAAAATGTAAAAGTTACACACACTGTAAAATGTAAAAAATGTAAAAATGTAAAAAATCATTTTTATATATACAATAAATTTTACTAAGGATGCTCCAATAGAAATTAGTGAAGGAGATGGGGAAATCTACTAAAATTAAAACATTTATATAAATGAGAACGAAAGGGACCTGAGGACCACTCAGTTCACACCCTTGGCTCTGCAGTGTCCCCAAGAGGCTGCCTGGCATTACTTGTTGGATGCATGAATTATCTTACTGCCCCAGGACAGCAAGGTGTCTCAGGGCTCCACTCCACTCATTGACCCACATTTCTTCATCTTCATTTTGGAATCCAGAGGGCCATCCCCATTCAAAGTCAAACAATCTCAATAATGGTGGTTAGTTGCACCTGTTTTTTTAAATATTCAGTGAGAAGAATTTATAACCCCAATTCTAGGAATACCTTATTAAGATTTTTAAAAGGAAACTTATAGAGTTGATGTTTAACTTAAACTCTCTTTGTACAACGTGAACCTGCTATTTCTGGTCACCTGCTCCAACTCCCAAGCCACCACTGTGAACAACTGGCAATTACAATTATTCTCCCTTTAATGCGTGTGTCCTTCATTTTACAAAACAGTCATAATCTGGAAATTAACTGTAAAGTAAACCCACCTTTTCACTGATGTTCATTACACAAGGAGGGAAGCTTCTGTTTATAATATAAACATTTATATATATATATGTATATAACATATAATTATATACATATATATAATAATCCCAAAGAAAGAGGGGATTTTAAATGGCTTACAATACAAATGCATAATCATAAAAATCAGGATAGTTAAAATAAAAACTTTCTTCTGGGGCTTCCCTGGTGGCGCAGTGGTTGAGAATCTGCCTGTCAATGCAGGGGACACAGGTTCGAGCCCTGGTCTGGGAAGATCCCACATGCCACGGAGCAAACTAGGCCCGTGAACCACAACTACTGAGCCTGTGCGTCTGGAGCTTGTGCTCCGCAACAAGAGAGGCCGCGACAGTGAGAGGCCCGCGCACCGCGATGAGGAGTGGCCCCCGCTCGCCGCAACTGGAGAAAGCCCTCGCACAGAAACGAAGACCCAACACAGCCAAAAATAAATAAATAAAATAAATAAAAAAAAAAAAAAAAAAAAACTTTCTTCTGTTGTTACAATGTTGACGATGCCTAATGCTACTACTGTAACCAAACCTAACCATTAACACATATACATTTGAGATATAATAAATTCATATATTTCCATATAAATCCTAAAAACACAATAATTTTTATGAGTTTGGCTACATTATTTCTTCTACCATCTCATACTCTGCGGATAAACTAGTTTGGTTTTTTAATTTTCTCTACGCTAAACTGGAGATGATACCTGACAGTACAATTATACAAAACCGATGATTTAAAAATACAACAAATAAAATAAATATCAACTAATAATTACCCCAAATTCTAATCTGGTTAAAGAAACTTTCTTTTCCTGTTAAATATTAACCTCAACAGCAACGAGGAAGTCCAATTATTTGGAAATGTTCTCTTCTGGATCATTTGCCCAAGCAAGCTAACACACTCTGTTAGGAACTGCTGCATGGTTAGAAGAGTAGAAAAGAAAAACAACATAAATATATACACTGTTTCCACTGTTTTCAGTTAGGGTTCAAATAATTTCTGAACATGGAAATGCTTACAATTTGAGAAACTCAGAAATACAATTCTATGGCAAGTAGTTTCCAAAGCTAAACGACATGATTTGAAGCACGTAAACTGTTGAAGAACGGCAGTGTAACTGAGGGGGTAAAGTTTTGGAAAGGGCAAATAACCCTCTCACGGACACGACATTATTCAAGGGACCATTTATTCCATTTACTTATTTTCCAGACTTTTTCTCTTCTTACTCTACTTTTTGTCTTTGAATCATTAACTTTTCCATCCTAGGGGCCAAAGGAAAGAGATAAAAACAGTCACTAAACAAACACGAAGTATGACTTTAACCAAGTTATTGAAAAATATGTTTCCCATCTTGAAAATGAGAATAGTTACTTCCTCTTAAAGCTGCTGTAGGCATTAAACGGATAAGAATCGAATCCACGGTTAAGTATTCAGGACAGAGACCGGCACACAGAAAGCATTCCCAAGGAAGCTGCTGCCGCCCCGCTCTCATTCACCTGTGCCAGGCTCTGTCTAGGCACAGTGAACACAAAAATAAACAAGACACCCTTGCCCTTTTGGGGCTCCTAATTCACTGTGAGAAACAGACAGCAGGTAACAGAAACAGAAAGCAGGTAAGCTCAAGAAGGCACAAAGCCGACACAGCGAAGAAAAAACTAAGAGACTGGGGGGAGGCAGGAGACACAAGGAAGGCCTTTTAGTAATTCAGGTTAAAAAAAAAAAAGGTGATAACTCAGGAGTTTGGTCCCCAGGACTACACATCTGGTGTTACAGGACTAAGAATGGAATCAAGAAAGATCATCTATGATATTTCACCCAAAATAGGGGAGGGAGGGGGTACTTGTCTTAATAAAAATTCGTTTTAGTGGATATTTTAAATTACCTTTTCCATAAAAAAAAATAACTTGCTAATAAAACTACAAACTCCCAAGGCGTAGATCATAGCCTAAGCTTGAGATCCTAGGACCACAAGGGATCCACCAAGTCTGTAATTGGGGGCGGGGGGGAGGGATGAGTAGGGAAAGTTAGATAAAGAGCATGGAACGGGGACTTCACATTATTTTCATGTAAAAAAATGTCAGTGGAATTGTCTATTCATACTAAAGGTCCACAGGTTGACAAACATCAACCATCTGAAAAATCAAACTTAATGTTGATACTACTACCTGAAGCGTATGTTTTTATTTCAGACCCAGCTATAGACCCTTGGTTAATAACAGAAAAAGAAAACATCACTTCATAAATACAGTTCCTTTGGTTAAAAAAAAAAATCTTCCAACTCATGGAAGGGGAAGGAGTAGAAAGATAATGAAGTCTTCGTTAGTATAAAGGGTGGGAATTACTACCGGTCCCCTTACTGGCTCTCAAGGTAGCCAGAAGTAAGATCACAAGAATGATCACTGAAGTCTCATCTGCTAACATTCAGTAGGTCAATTCATCATAATACAATTGAATTATGCTATCTCTAGGGTTGGAGGTGGAGTTTATGTTACTAAGTTCATTTAGGCAGGCTAACAAAAGATCAAAATGAAAACAAAACAGAATAAGAGTGAGTACTTTGAGGAAAAGTAATTGCCAAAGGGCGTGGAAGGGAAAATGTCACAACTACTGAAAGGTTTTCTGAAAAATAATTTCTGAAGTGAATTATCTAGACAGCAAAAGAACAAACAGGGATTAGAAAGTAATAAAAATGGGAAGACCAGAAGAAAGATTTTAAGTAGAACCCTCTATTTTCTCCCTCCGGCTTTCTTTTATCAGTGTAGCCATGAGTCATGAAACAAGCAACAGGAATAGAATGTTCTAAAACCACTACAGATGAGCTAGGAACCAGCACCTTTTATAACACCACTCACAACTGGCAGGATTTATGCAATCACTTTGCAGTTCCAACTACGGTCACTAGCAACTGACATATGACCCAATACTAATGTTAAAGGGAATGTTTTCTTAGAATAGCAAGTGCTGTTGCAGAAGTGTGTAGGTCCCAGGAGTTCTATAACACAACCTAGAGCCTTTGTTTCTTGTACGATATTCAGAAACCTAATCTCTACGGTCCACTGATGTGAATTCCTATCTACATAGTAAGAACTGCTCACCTGCATTCAAAATCACCTAGAGCTCTGGTTTTCAAGGATTCCTTCTTGCTCTGAACAAGATCAGTGGCTGCTTCTACGGGACATAACTAGAGACCGTTCTGAAAGTAGAAAACTGTCAGGTCATTTGAACTAACAGTGTAAGACTGAAGCAGAAGAGGAATGAAGAATGTGGACATGTCTTAGGATAGCTCTATTATTTCTGGTTTTATCAACACTCTACTTGGAAGCAAAGTTGTATTATTTAACAAGGAATCACTTCTTCTCTTTAAAGAAAAGAGTGAGAATGAATGTCAACATCTCATACCTACTTGAAAAAACTTCTTTCCCAGACCTGAATCCACCTAAATGTGCCTTGGGGACTTCAAAAATCAGTGCTGCCCAAACAAAGCTTATCATCTTTTACCCAAACCTATTTGTCCTCATTTGTATCCTAACTTGGTCAATGACACCTTCACCCACCCAATCAAAGCTCGGGAGACCTCCCAGACTCTACACTCCGTGGGTCCTCTGACTTCCACGTCAGGGAGATCGTGCCAACTCCAGTATGTGCTTAGACACAGCGGTTTCCACCACTGACCCTCACGTTCCCTGAGGTCTCCCCACACTGCCCTCCAACCTGGGGAGCTGGGCCAGCCGGTGACTTCAGCATGACCACAGCAAGCTGTAACTACAGATGTCCTCCTGTCCTCCTCCACTGCTCAGAGCTCCGTGAGTGCAGAGTATGTCTCCTGTACCCAAGCAGTCCTGCTCGACACAGGTCTGCTGAACGGAGTGAGCCTGAAACTATAAAAACAAAGTAGTACTTCTGCAAATGCCGTTTGGGTAGAGCCCCCAGGAGGCAGATGAAGCGGAAGTTTGAGGTACAGAGGCAGTGAGCAGCTAGTGAGAGGGAAAGGAGACTAAGAAGGGCTCGGGGTACAGTGCGGGGGTGTGAAGGTCAATGAGGACAAGCTGCAGTGTCAGCTGTTTAAGGCCTTATGCAAACTTGTTTTTTTAAGTCGCACGAAAACAGGGAAAAGTTCAAGAAGTCAAAGGTTATCAGTCACACACTGTGGGACTATACACGTTCGCACAAATCCACACCAGACAAGCAGCAGACACTCTTCCTACTCGGCATTCTTTCCTAAGTCACTTTACGAGCCTGATTTTGATACCAGTTAGGAAGTGAACTTCACAGATGAAGAAGGAAAGATAAGACAAGCTAAAACACAATAGTTGTGTGATTTCTTTCAGGATAGCCTAAGGAAAAGAGCATGCCTGGGCTAGAGCTTCCGAGACCTAGGTTGGCCATTGAATTAGCTATGTATTCTTGGCCAAGTCACCCAACTTCTTCACATCTTAGTTTTCTCTTCTTTAAAATGTGGACACCACTACTTATCTGGTACTTTCTGAGAGGCTCACAGGGTGTCTGGGCAAACAGTGCTACATGTATCACTGCAGAGTCTGCAAGGATCATAAATGGTCACACCTTTAGATATAGGAGAGGGACTGGCGAGAGAAAGCAAAGGGGATTTTATACTTTTTATTAAATATATTTCTGTATTATTTGAATTATCTTACAAGAACATTCATTTATTACTTGTTAAAAAAAGTAATTAGAAATTAGCTGTGCTTAATATTCTGATGTGTACATACTTTAACTGAATAAGCAGAAACCTCTTTATAGGAATGTAAAAGATATTAAAAAAAAAAGTCTAGACACGTTCTCTAGTCACTGAGCCTGTGACTCTTAGCCTGTGGTCTGGGGGCATTCGGTTCCGCAGGGTTCCCTTAATGGCTTCATAGACCAATCTGCCCATAGCATGAATACCTACAGTAGGAAATAAATTACTTTGCATTTTTAGCACAAATAATTTCCTTCAAGGATTAAGAAAACTCAAATACGAACTCACTGATGTTTCATAAGTACCCCTGAGAGTCTTACAGAATGTGATGAAAGAAAAAAGGGCAGAGTTATATGGGTCCAGACTCTCTGGATAACCTGTTTTCCTGGTGGTATCTCGGTACCACGGTGTCTAGGGAGAGGATCTGGGTCTCATGAAGCCTGGGAAGGGGTCAGGGTAGTGCTGCTGGCTGGGTCACCCTCTAGTTCTACTCCCCTGCTTCGGGACAAGCCTGAGGGTTCTCAAGGGGACGTGACCCTGACGCCAGAGGCACCACAGTCACCCACCTTGGGCACATTCCCCAAGTCAGTCTGGATGCTCTGGTTCCTAGAAATTTCCACCCTCAGAACAATCCTTCAAAGTACTGATTGCTACACACCCTGGTGAAGCAAGAATCAGTTACAAATTCACACCTTTCCAAAATCACATCTTTTATTAAAAAGAAACCTTATGAAACCTAAATACTTCCTTTTACAAGCTTATGAGAAAAGTCTCTAACTTCTGTCCAATTTTATTATACTAGTCACAAAGCCTAAAATGTTCATACATGAGAAATATTTTTTTAAATGTGGAAACAGGCGCCATCAGGATGGCAACGTGCATGAGTTCATTCTTCGACTACAAATTTCAACGTGGACACTTTTCAAAGACGGGCTGGACGGGAGCACTGCCTCATCGTGGCCACTCAGGGACTTGGGTCTTGTTTTAAGAAGCGATTTTACATGATTATGACACAAATATGACAAATGCAAAGTGATTTCACAATCTGGCTCGGATCTAGAAAGTAAAAATGTTCAGGTTCAGTACCAAACCTAAAAATGTCGAAGTCAATTGTCTAATCAAACAATACCAACTCTGTAGACTAAAGAATAAATCTGAAGCCTGCACGAACTTGATCTTTAGTTTAATAGCTAGTGGAGTATCCTGATGTTTTCTTATACTGATTTTAAAAACACTGAGCCTTTTGCATAAGATTGAGGTGTGCCAACATAAGACAAATAAACAAGCCATTACAACATCAGTTAATAAAAATCACCTGCGTACGCTGGCGCTTGCGGGTTCTCTTTCAAAACGCAACAAACACAGCTTTCTGGGCACGGAGATACAGAGTCAAATGAGGTGTGACCTTTAACCCATCACATCATTACCCTAGACTCCCTAAAATGTTAAACTTGTCGAGAGACTTTAACGTTATCATTTGAGGATAAAAAGAAATAAACTTTAAAATTGTGTATTTGCTATAAAAAGATTCAAAATTCAAAATATTAGTTCTTGAAATGTTTGTTCTGGTTAGTTCCCCCTGCATAATGCCTAGTCATGTGGTTTAAAAATGTATACAAGTTATTCTCCTACATTAAAAAAATCAACACATCTTTCTAGGGATTACAATAAACACAACCTGGTTGGTTCTACATAGGATCATAACTTTTAGATTCCTTCATATTAAAACTTTAGCTAGAGAGTTCTCTCAAATATAACCACACATTTCCTGTATTTAAAAGTTAATGTTTACTTTCTTCAGATTATGAAATACATGTTTAATGACAGTAAGTTTCTATTAGCAGCCTGGGGGAAGCTCCCCCATTCCCAACACCACAATCTTTCATATTAGCCTATTAGATAGGTAAAGATTATTAACAGATTTGTTTTAATTTGCACTGTCTTGATTATTTTCTCCCAATTTCTCCAAGGTATAATTTACATATACTAGAATTCACCATTGTCAGTGCGCATCTCTGCAAGTTCTAACAAATGTAGTCACGGAACTGCTATCACAACCGAGACAGAGATACAGAGCATCACTCCAGAAAGTTCCCTGTGCCTCTTTGCAGTCAACAACGCCTACTCCCAGCCCAGCCCCTGGCAACCACGGGTCTGTTTTATGTCCCGAAAGTCTTGCCTGTAAATGGACTCATACAGTGTGTAGTCTCTGAAGTCTGGCTTTCTTCACTGATGCCTCTGAGATCTGTCCATGTTGCTGCACGTGCCAATAATTCATCATTTTTTATTGCTGAGTGGTGTCCCTTTACACAGGTGTTCCACAGTTGATTTAAGATTGAGACCATCATGAATAAAGTCACTAAAAACATCTGTGCACAGGTGCTCACGCAAATTTAAATTTTCATTAGCCTTGGGTAAATACCCAGGAGCGGGTTTGCTAGGTCATATGTTAGCTTTATTAGAAACTACCCAATAATATGTGTGGGTTTATTTATGGATTCTTTATTCTATTCCACTGATCATACCCTTTTGCTAATACCATACAGTCTTGATTACTGTAGCTTTATACTAAGTCCCAAATATTCTAATTACTCTTAAGGTTAACCTCTTCCTTCTTTATCGGCTATTTATATGACTTGTAAATCGACTCCTCACTTGTCTTTAGGAGAGTTTTCTCATTGATTTGTAAGAGCTCTTTCTACAGTAAGAATAGTTATCAACTATATTACAAATTATTTCCCCAGTTTGTTTCCATCATAATTTTGTTTTAAACATATATGCACCGTACCCATAAACTGTAATCAAATCGATTATTCAACTTTTTTTTTTGCGGGGTGGGGGAGGCTTAATTCTTCATATACAAATCCTGAATTCACCTGGAATTTACTGTGACATATGACATAGGTAGGGATCTATCATCCCTTCTTCTTGAAATATTTAATTATTCCAGTATAACTTATTAAATAATTCTTCCCCGATGCCTTCTGATAATGGAGGAATTTAAAATTATTAGGGCCTCTTCTTTTTTCTACCTCACTTAAAATCACCAGCTAAAGCATCATGGTAAGATACAGAGGTGCCCTTGGGCATCAGTCCTTACACTAAAGGGCCACAAAGCAGAAACTGATGTGTCTGTTCAGCAGGTACATGGCACCACTATTCGCCAGGCACTGTGCTAGGTGCTGAAATGTAATCCTCGTAAGACCTCAGAGGTTGGCAATGAAGGGAGGATTTCCAGGAGAGCGGGCACTGCTGCCCTTGGTGTCCTGGGCCCTGCCACAGTTCACTTCTGTTCATTCATTTTCAGAGATGAATGAATGTTACAACCAGCTGGCTTATAAAAGATAGCTCCACCTTATCTTCCATCTAAGATTCCCCTTTTAGAGCTGCTTCCATGGCAAGCATGTATCTCCCTCTTCCTCCAAAAGTACCCAGAAGCCCGGATAAAAGCCTGGACTCCAGGTAACAAAGGGGCAGATCATGTTTTTAAGAGTTTTCAATTACGATTTCTTGATTCTTCCTCATCTCTTGTTGCTATCAGTGTGCCGGCCTCTATGAGGTCCCTTTGCTACCTATCAGCTGAAGGCCTCAAAAATAAACTTATTCAACTTGCTAGAGTTTTATGTAAAATTAATAAATAAGGATATGAGTGACACCCTGAATGACAACTGTAAACAAAATACACGAGCTTTGTACATGGGCTGAGGGCAGTCCATTTCAGCATCCCAGCAGCCTTTGATCGCTTGCTTTCTGGTGCTCTACTGTGTTCGGGACAACTCAAGAACTAATCTAAAGAAAGGGCTCAGTAAGTACTTTCCCTAATTGGTAGGAGACACTGATAGCTAAGGATGCTGAAGCTCCTTTCTCCTACATAAAGTAACACAAGAACAATTTCAGAAAGCTTCCTTACCGTATGAAAAGCTACTCCCTTCACTCCCTTGATAGCAGCCGGAAGAATCAAAGGTTAGCAGGTCAGGGAACACAAATTCTCTACCTATTCTTGCCTCCGCTGATTGATGAGTTCATTTTAATACTGAAGCTAGATGGTAAGTCCAAGAAATTTTTATCAAGCTGTTTACTGACAACTTGATAATACAACTATCCTTGAGACAGCACTGTACGCCACCCATAAACTGATGACTGAGAAAAAGAATTAGGACTAACTTAAAACCACTAGGAATCTTCTGCTTCCAGGTAGAATATAATGGGTTGTAGCAGACTGAAGGTCCTGCTCTAATAACTAGAAACAAAAGGATAACTTGCAGAAATCATGATTTTAAAGCCTTGGGAGCAACAGGAATAGATGAACTAAAATTCCAGATTGGAAAGAGCCCTTTCTAGAGCTAAGGCAGAAATGCACACAAGAATCATGTGACCTCCAGAGTTTCAATGGATCACAAATGTTCCTGAAAAAGGTTAAGCCCAATCAACTTATATTACACTATAACTAAGAGTATCTTAGGTATAACATCATTTTTAAAACCCTGAAAACCAGGTAAGGTTAGGAAAATATAGCTACTCTGATGCAAGAATATAAGCTTCCAGTGAACTGATATCTAATGTCTCATATATCAGTCAACTGCTATCTGTATATATTAGTCTCTTAAGAATTTGTTAAACCAGTTTCAGCCCTCTAGAAACAAATTACCACTGCATACAAAACTGGGAATCACACTCTGGAACATGGGGTTCACACCATCCGAGGGGCTTCCCTGCATCTACTGGAGCTCCCAATCCATGTTAAGTCTCTTTTAAACGGTAATAAGAACCTCCAAAGGTCAGTGAAGAGTTAATACATACAAACTCTGTTAACACAAAATGGGTTTAAAAAAAAAAAATCTTACCTAACACACCAAATACCTACAGATTAAGTCTATGTTAGTTTTAAAAAATAAAAAGAACACTGTACCTGCAATGACTTGATGTTCCTTTTGGAAGTAGCCCTATCTAAAACCTTACCTCCAATTTTCCATTACAATCTTCCCAAGTCATAGCTAGGAAACTAAAATCACAAGGAAAATGAGAGCTCTAATATATAAAACAAATTAGATACGCACAGAAAACAAGGCCACTCACTATTCCACACCTATATTTTATGCCCCAAAGCTTATTTCGAAAGTGCTTGAGCTTATTCCTTCTGTCAGAAAGTTGTGGGCCCACTTTTTACTCAGCCCCAAGGTCAAATCTAAAAAGGGGCTTCACAGTGGTCCATAAAACACCTCAGAAACTGCACCTCTGCATCTCTCCGAACAGAGGCACCACAGCTTTCATCAGACTCATGGTGAGTCTAGGACTCATTAAATACATATATAGAAGGGCAAGAAAGGGGGCTTCCCTGGTGGCACAGTGGTTGAGAGTCCGCCTGCTGATGCAGGGAACACGGGTTCGTGCCCCGGTCCGGGAAGATCCCACATGCCACGGAGCGGCTGGGCCTGTGAGCCACGGCCGCTGAGCCTGCGCGTCCGGAGCCTGTGCTCCGCAACGGGAGAGGCCACAACAATGAGAGGCCCGCAAACCGCAAAAAAAAAAAACAAAAAAAACCCTAACATTCTAAAAGTTAAACACAACTAAAAACACAAGCGGGAAAGCACACGTGCACAGGCCTGCCCTTCCCCCAGTTTTCCCATGCATCCAGCATTTCAGAAGTTCCCCTAGGACAAATTTCCAGAGGAGCGAGCACCTCAGGAAGGAAAATGAGGCCAATGCAGCCCCACAGAAACATGAAGGCGTCGTGTTTCTCCTCCAAAGGAGGACATGCTGAGACAGTTCGAGCTGCTGGCCGAAGGGGGTCTTCATTCACCTAAACCCTACAACAGTCCTAAGGCGGGAACGGTTCCTACCCCCACTGCACAGAGAGATGAGTCAAGTGGGGAAGGACATCGGCTGGTGGGGAGAAGGTGAGGCCTGAGGGCAGGGGGCTGGGAGACAGGAGGACCCTGAGGCTGGGCTGGGGCGGGAGGAAGGTGACTGATGGGCCGTGTGGCTGGAGCTGAGCAGAGCGACAGGGAAAAGTGGGAGGGAAAGTCAGGGAAGAAACGGGGGGAGCCGACCTTGAGGGTCACGCGGCCACAGTTGAGGACTCCAGTTTTGACTCTGGGTGAAATGGGAAGTCTTTAAGGTGTTCTGAACAGAAGAGTGACCTAACAGACTCCAGTTTTCAAAGGAACTGAGAAGCACTGTTTTCCTCCTCGGCGGGGTTACCTGAGACTGCCACCTCGGGCTGCAGACCCGAGAAAGCCCCTCCTTACAGCTCTCCTTAAAGCTGCTCCCCTGGGCAACTCCGACTCGCCCTCGCCCCAAGCCCCAGAAGCTACCTCTCCCGGAACTGTCAGTATCTGAGAAGGGCAGCAGCACGGAACAGAGAAGAGGAAAGCTGCTTCCAAAATCCCTTCTCTTACCTGCTTCCTAAGATACACGCACTCACGCGTATCAGCCCAACTCTTACCTCCTCAGACGGAACACCCAAAGACTCAGATCAGAGCTGGGCTCTAGTGTGAAAAGTAGGTGAATAGTAACTTCCGGTTTTTATTCTAATAGTACCTGCAGTTACCAGCCCTGCAAACCTGTGTCTTTCCACAGGATTTTAGGGGGAGTAAGTGGTGCACTAAGGTCCACCTAAAACAAAACAAAACCCCTGTCTAGTTAATAGTAGTCAGAGCCCTTAGAAAACTGCAAAGGTGCTATAAATCTTCTGGATGAAGAAAACGATTTTAAATGAGGCAATGAGGCAACCTTCTGACCACAGTGGAAAGGAAGCAGGCAGGACAGTCTCTGGGCTCCTCAGGACAAGGGACCCTGACGGCTGTTTAGCTTCAAGTTCCAGGCACTGGAGAGGCATCAGAAGACATTTCCAAGGGACCTGAAATTTGGTTTTCACTTACTTATCCCTAAATGAACACAGAATGTGACTAAAAATGGGCGGGCGGGAGGTGGAGAGAAGTGGAGGGGAGAAATTTAAACTCAGTTCTCAACATCAAAAAGAATATACATTCTCGCTCACTCTTTTGAACCCGAAGGTTAAAAAAATTTTCTTCCCTAACGCTTATTATCTAAAGAACATTAGAATTAAAATACTGGGAATCGTTTTTCCACTAATGACTAAAAACATCTGATTCTCTGCGTCTGAATCAGCGGTAGGGAAGGCTAGATGCATGTCAGAATCTCATGAAAGCTTCTGGTTGTGGGACTATCAGAATCAATCTCTAGCAGGGTTGCCCAGGCAAGGTTTTTTTTTTCTTTTTAAATCTCCCCCAGGTAAAACTGATGGGTCATCAACTGAGAACCACCAAGTTAAATCTTACCATACCACTAGTACAGTAAGTTATACTTTTCAAAACAGAGTCACCACATACTTCATTTGATCTCAGCCTTATCACACAGTGAGAACAATAAGTACCGTGGCTAAAAATGCAACAGGGAAAACATCAAAAACACGCCAATCGTTTCTATCGTATTTTTCAGACGTCTCACTGAGAAATCAATGGCTGTGTCAGCCTGTATAGGCTTGTATAGGGTACCTATAGATTATACCACCTCTAACACTTCATGCTCAAATATTAAATTCAATAACAGCTTGTTTATAAAACCCAAAAGATTTTACTCGAGGCACTGCTACCTGCTTCTCAAATACTTGATGATGCAACGTTCACATTGTAAAGCCAGTACATTGTGAAGACAGAACTAATACCAGGTCAAGTGCTTTTATTTAGTGTTCATGCCAGATCAATTTTTAATTGTGATTTCTGAAATAATTTTCATTTCTCATAGGCATGTGAATCTTCAGGAAGTTTAAGGAAGGATTTTCATTTTTTCTTTTGGTTTTACGACGAGTGATGGCACTATGCTTTGTAAAAGGTACCTGTCGGAGCATACGACCCTGCATTTGGCAGCTGGGTTGTGGAAGGTGTGTGCCACACTTCTAGGGATATGTTTTTCAGTTCTCAGCAACCAAATGCTACCCGTGCGACTAGGCCTAAGCCCCAGGCTGCAATGCAGCTCATACTGGGCACTTACACAAGCAGGTTCTGTGTTTCCTTTTTTAGTTTTCCAAGGTTTCTGCCCTGGGCCTGGGTATGGGCCTGGTTTAACAAGCATGAGTGTATAAAGCCTAAAGTTCCTCTTTAGCCCTTGGCATGACAGTGATCAATTAATTAGGAGATAACAGGTAACATCATCCCTCCGCTGAAGTGTAGAGACCAGATCCGCCTTGCTCAGTGCTGTATCCTGGGCCCCTGGCATGGACTAAGCATGCCATAAACATGTGCTCAGGAGAGGGAGGGAAGGCAGGGGAGGGACTGGATGGAAACAAGCCTGGTTTCCACCTTGGTCAGAACAGCAAACAGTTGATGACTGCAAAGCTGAGAAGGACAGAGAAAACCTCGATGAACAGCACTCGGTCTGTTACTCACATGGCAGCGTCACCTACAGCAGGATGTGCTCAGGCCAGAGAAGTGTTCCAAGGCCATGCCCACTCCCATATGCAAATAAAACAAACAAGGTGCTACTTTAAAGCAGACCAAACTTCCTTACCTACGCATAGAAGAGGCTCAGATCATCCCTTAAAAATATATAATCCCAAACTCCACACTTGGGCCTAATACGTTGACACAAGCCTAAGGTCTTCTAATCTAGGACTCATCAGGACCATATGTCTAAATGACAAATAGTAGAAGAATAAGTAATATAAAATTTAGCCAGATTCTGACTCTGGGAAGAAAAGGTCCAAGTCAGAAAATACTGAAACATTACAAAGACATCTGGATCTAATAAACAACTGAGAAAAATGAAACTGTACACACTGAGAGTTGGTGTAGCTTGGGAAGGACTGTAAAAGCAAGTACACAAGCAGCTTATCGGAAATAAAAGCGAGGAATTATCAGTTCATAGTCTGGGCTATAATGGCAGATCTACGTTAATCAAAGAGAAAATTTCCGATTTGCTTACATCTTTTTGGATTATTTCAAAGCTCTATCACAAAGTTTAGGTTAGGTTGCACTATCTGTATAGGGAGGAGGAATCCTTTTAAATCACAGGACTAGAGCAGAGCGACGAATGGCTGCCATAAGCGCATTAAATGTGGCCTCCAGTGTCACTTCAGCTCTTGGCTTAAATACACCAAGATTTCCCAAATATTATACAAAATATAATTAGCATATATTTTTTTTAACATCTTTATTGGAGTATAACTGCTTTACAATGGTGTGTTAGTTTCTGCTGTATAACGAAGTGAATGAGCTATGCACATACATATATCCCCATATCTCCTCCCTCTTGCGTTTCCCTCCCACCCTCCCTATCTCACCCCTCTAGGTGGCCACAAAGCACCGAGCTGATCTCCCTGTGCTATGCAGCTGTTCCCCACTAGCTATCTATTTTACATTTGGTAGTGTATATATGTCCATGCTACTCTCTCACTTCATCCCAGCTTCCCCTTCCCCCGGCCCGTGTCCTCAAGTCCATTCTCTACATCTGCGTCTTTATTCCTGTCCTGCCCCTAGGTTCATCAGAACCATTTTTTTTTTTAAGATTCCATATATATGTGTTAGCACATGGTATTTGTTTTTTTCTCCTGACTTACTTCACTCTGTATGACAAGACTCTAGGTCCATCCACCTCACTACAAATAACTCAATTTCGTTTCTTTTTATGGCTGAGTAATATTCCATTGTATATATGTGCCACATCTTCTTTATCAGTGGTTAGGAATCTGCCTGCCAATGCAGGGACACGGGTTCAAGCCCGGGTCCGGGAAGATCCCACATGCCGCGGAGCAACAAAGCCCATGCGCCACAACTACTGAGCCTGCGCTCTAGAGCCCGCAAGCCACAACTACGGAGCCCACATGCTACAACTACTGAAGCCCATGCGCCTAGAGCCTGTGCTCCACAAGAAAAGCCACCGCAATAAGAAGCCCACGCACCACAATGAAGAGCAGCCCCCGCTCACCGCAACTAGAGAAAGCCCATGGGCAGCAACGAAGACCCAACGCAGCCAAAAATAAATAAATAAATTTATTTTTTAAAAAAATGAACACAGGGCTTCCCTGGTGGCGCAGTGGTTGAAAATCTGCCTGCCAATGCAGGGGACACGGGTTCGAGCCCTGGTCTGGGAAGATCCCACATGCTGCGGAGCAACTGGGCCTGTGAGCCACAACTACTGAGCCTGCGCGTCTGGAGCCTATGCTCCGCAACAAGAGAGGCCGCGATAGTGAGAGGCCCGCGCACCGCAATGAAGAGTGGCCCCCGCCCACCGCAACTAGAGAAAGCCCTCGCACAGAAACGAAGACCCAACACAGCCAAAAATAAATAAATAAATTAAAAAAAAAAAAATGAACACAATTCTAAGATGTGTCTATAGACTTCATCAGATCTTAAGGCATTACTGAACCAGAAAAAGCTAAGAATCATTGCTCTAAAATAAATGCAAGTACATATTTTTAACATGGTGAAGGTTAAATGCTCTCACCTCAGTGGACATAGGATAATTTCTGGCTGATTATCTAGTTTTACAATTGTTTTTATTTTAAAAATACAATATAAAAATACATTTGTTAGCATGCACCTGAACACTGAAAAAATGCAGTGTGTTTCTATCATGGCGACCTTCATTCCCAGACCATAATCAGGCATTACTGTTAAAAAATAAAGTAAAAACAACCCCTACACAACATCTCAGGAACATGTACATTGGAATACTTTTTTGTTTTTTTAATTTATTTTATTTTTGACTGTGTTGGGTCATCATTGCTGCCCATGGGCTTTCTCTAGTTGCGGCAAGCGGGGGCTACTCTTCGTTGCAGTGCGCGGGCTTCTCATTGCGGTGGCTTCTCTTGTTGTGGAGCACGGGCTCTAGGCGCACAGGCTTCAGTAGTTGTGGCATGCGGGCTCAGGAGCTGTGGCTCACAGGCTCTAGAGCGCAGGTTCAGTAGTTGTAGTGCACGGGCTTAGCTGCTCCACGGCATGCGGGATCTTCCCGGACCAGGGATCGAACCTGTGTTCCCTGCATTGGCAGGCGGATTCTTAACCACTGTGCCACCAGGGAAGCCCTACATTGGAATACTTGTCTTCTAGGCAATGAATAATATGTATTTTTTAACTTTTTATCTTGAAATAATTATAGATTCACAAGAGTCGCCAAAAAAAAAAAGTACAGGGAAGTCCCATGTACGCTTCACCCAGTTTCCCTGGCGGCAACACCTTACTTAACTATAGCACAGTATCATATAGGAAACTGACGTTGGTTCAGTCCACAGAGCTTATTCGGATTTCATTGTTTTACATGCCCTCATTGGTGTGTAGCTTCCATGCAATTTTATTACGTGTGTAGATTCATGTAACGACAACAGATACAGAAGTGCTCCATCACAACAAGGTTCCTTCATGCTATCCCTTTATAACTACACCGCTCACTATCATCTCTAGCCCGTGGCAACCACCAATCTGTTCTCCACCTTTACAAGTTTGTTATTTCCAGAAAGTTATAAATGGAATTATTCAGTACATAAGCTTTTGATATTGGCTTTTTTCACTCAGCATAATTAAGATCCACCCAAGTTGTTGTATCAATAGTTTGTTCCTTTTTATTGCTGCATAGTATTCCAGGGCAATCTGGCTTGTTTCCAGTTTGGGGCTATTACAAATAAAGCTGCTATGAACATCCACATACAGGTTTTCATGTGAAAATAAACATGCAGGAGGGCAACTGCAGGGTCGTATGGGAAGTACGTATTTAGTTTTATAAGAAACTGCGAAACTATTTTCCAGAGTAGTACAGTAGTGACTCCTCTCTTGTTATTCTTTTTCATAATTGTTTTAGCTCTTCTAGGTCCTTGGCCTTTCCATGCAAATTTTAAAATAATGTTGTCTATGTCTTCAAAAACTTTGCAGGGCTTTTGACAGGAACTGCATTAAATCTATGGATCAACTTGAGAAGAAGTGACATGTGTACTATGTTCCAATTCATGAATATGATTTGTCTCTCCATTCATTTAAGTCTCCTCTAATTTCCTTCATTAGCATTTTGCATTTTTCAGCATAAATTATTTTGTTATGTTTTGTTAGATGTATACATTTTCTTTCGCATGACTGTAAATATTATTGTGTTTTTAATTTCAGTCTCCAGATGTCTGTTAATATATACAGATGCAATTGATTTTTATGTGTTGATCTTATATCCTGTGATCCTGCTGAATTCACTTACTGTTTCTAGGAATTTTTCTGTAGATAGATACCTTGAGATTTTCAACGTAGGCAATCATGTCATCTGCAGATTGAGATAGTTTTATTTCCTCCTTTACAATCTGTATGCCTTTCAGTACTATGCCAAATAAGAGTGGTGAGTGTACATCCTTGCCTTGTTTCCAAACTTAGGATGAAAGCATTCAGTCTTTCACCATTAAGTATGATGTTAGCCGTAGCTTTTTGTAGATGCTCTTTATGAAGTTGAGAATGTTCCCCTCTATTCCTAGTTTACTGAGAGCCAGCAAAGAGTAATATTTTAATGTAGGAAAAATAACAGATTTATAAAAAGAACTCTAGCTTGCTGCATACTCATATGCATGAGGACACTTCTCATAACTCCACAAATGAATAATATCCATTAAATGCTGAACTGTAAATTGTAAAGTGTATACAGATTTTCTGTTTACATCCCAAAAAGCTTATACACACTGAGTCTAAATCCAGATCTTTGCACTGTATTAATATAGAGCCATGTTTTATATAATTTAGCTTTCAATGATATCTCCTGCATATTAATTTAGCAAATAATAAACTAATGAAGAGACTGAATATTTCATCTTTGAAACAGTTTGTCTATAAACTAGGAAGCATCTAATACAGGGGTTTTCAGTTCCAGAGCTGTAACATCCCAGGAAGCCTCTGAATCTCAAGTGAGGTGACAAAGTTTTCAATACCAAATTTAGTTAATTTTAACTTGAAAATAAACTTTAAAAATTTAGTGAAGTAGAAAGACATAAACAATTGCAGGGTTTTACAACAACTGAAAAGTTCTGTCCACAATCTAAGAAACGGTTTTCCCATTTTAGAGTTTCTATAATGAAGAAACCTTTAAAGCATACTTTAGTTTTGTTTTTTAAAGCAGAGTAAGGTCTTTTCCAATACTTCTTTGAAAAAAAGAAACCCTCATCTGCCCAGAAATTCACCTGGAGGCTTACGACAAGGGTCCCCTACAGGGCTAGCAGCAAGGTCCCCCAACAGTTTCAGCAGAGCCTGAGCTCTCCAGAGCAACAGCATGACGTGTGCATGACTCCAGCAGGGACAGGTCCATCCCCTGCCTGACCTTCCATCATCTAAACTGATGTAATTAGCAGTGACAATGGGTTTTCCACCCTGTACACTGCTGCACTGCAATCTCTACCACAGGAATTCCAAAGACTGTGATGAGATTCCAGGATTTTTCAGAGAGATCATTTTCTATCTTTCCTTTCTAACTAGGTGAAGTCAACTTAATATACATTCTTGAAAGCCAACACAGGCAACTGGAATCAACAGCTCACTGAGCAAGATCTAGCTCTCCTTCTCCCCCCAAATCCCTAGATCTGATCGCAAAGGTAGATGGCACATGGGATCAGACTGAAAGATGAAACCGGCTGGTAGGAGCGTCTGTGGTGCTCCTTTCTAGAAGACACAGTCTGGAAACAGGAAGAAATTGCACCAAGACAACCATGAGAAGGATGAATCAATATCTCTCACCCCGTAACTCACCAAGCATGAACAAGCAGGTATTTGTTCTCGGTGGGAGGAGTGAATGTGGGCACCAGGGGCAGAGGTGTACTGACAGTCTGTCAAATAGTAAGACCAGACACCAGGCCACACTCTGCTCCTCTCCCACATACACTGGAGGCTACTCAGACATTATATTCACAGACAGACTATTAGGGAATCTCAAAAAGAGAGATAAACACACAACTAACAATCCCCAAGCACCTACGAAACATGGGCAGCATGAGAGAGGAACCAAGTGCATCAAACAGAAGAATTACTACCCAAGAAAAATCATTTAATGGAGCATTTCCAGAAGTGTGAAGCTATGCTTCACAGGATAAATGAAATGTATAGCCCAACAAAGAAAATAAAATTAAATTCACATCAGACTTCACCCTGGCAACTTTAGAAACAAAAGGTGACAGGAAAGTATCTTCAAAGTTGGGAAGAAAATGATTCTCAATATGTATTTCTATACGCAGCCAAAGTACAATTCAAATGTGATGACATTTTTAGGCAAAGACTTGACAAACTTCTCACAAATCATCTCTAAAAAATTACAAACAAAACAAAAATAATCTAAGTGAAAGACAGAAAGGTGAAGACTCAGGGGTAAACCAAGAAATCAGTAAAATTAAGTCCAAAATTAAATATTTTTATAAATAAATAAAAGCAAATAAAAAATCTTTTACTCAAAGGAAAGTGAAAGCAAACTATAGTTGTTTGTATGGTAGAGGGAATGATACAAATATCAATTAACTCCAGACATTAAGAGTAGACACTAATACAAAGAAACGGATTGCACA
The DNA here is from genome assembly GCF_003676395.1 of Aethalodelphis obliquidens. Classification (NCBI taxonomy): domain Eukaryota; kingdom Metazoa; phylum Chordata; class Mammalia; order Artiodactyla; family Delphinidae; genus Aethalodelphis; species Aethalodelphis obliquidens. The sequence continues at coordinate 10,898,833 of NW_020838006.1, forward strand.
TCTTGCAAACCACTGAAGGAGGAGCAAAGAAAACTTGAATAACCCAACAAAATATGGAAAAAGGTAATAATAAGGCAAATGAAAAACACAAAATAAGACAGCACAAGTAAGTCCAAACATTCCAGTCAAAACAAATATGAATGGATTAAATTCACCTATTAAAAGTCTGACTCACAGATTACAGACACAAAATCCAGCTACATATTATTTAAGAAAGATAAATCTAAAACAAAATGACGAGTAGGATCGAAGGCAATAAGCAAATAAGTGCAGTTTCACATTGCTAAAAGCTATAGCCCACCATGTAAAATAAATTATATAAACGTTTATATACCTAACACAGCTTGAAAATAACATGTACTAAGCAAAAACTGACTAAAATACAAACTTCACAGATAAAAGTAGGAGACTAGCATAATTCTCTCGAAAATAACAGATTAGAAAACATAATGACACAAAGGAACAAATTACATAATTAACAATCTTAATTATTTATAAAAATTCTGTACATACTAAAAATTTTAATCATACAGGGAATAATAACCAAAAATTACTATGTATTAAACCACATAGAAAATCTAAAAATATTCCCAAAGTAGAAACCAATGAGGCATATCTATTGACTGTAATGTACTAAAATTAGAAGTTAAAACCAAATGGTTAAAAGGAAAAATAAATGTATCCACTCTGAATTTTTAAAAAACAAAAAAACTAAACAAGAAACAAAGCAGAGGGCTTCCCTGGTGGCACAGTGGTTGCGAGTCCGCCTGCCGATGCAGGGGACATGGGTTTGTGCCCGGTCTGGGAAGATCCCACATGCCGCGGAGTGGCTGGGCCCATGAGCCATGGCCGCTGAGCCTGCGCGTCCGAAGCCTGTGCTCCACAATGGGAGAGGCCACACAGTGAGAGGCCCGCGTACCGCAAAAAAAAAAAAAAAGCAGAGAAGATAAAGTTTAGCAATGAACAACAATGACTGCAGAGTGAAACCCCTGGGATGTTACCAGAGATGGAGGGAGAAGGCAACATACAGCCTTAGATGTAAATATTTTGTTAGAAATCAGCTTTCAATTCAAGATGCTAAAAAAGAAAACAAAAAGAAAACTCAAAGGTCCTAGAAAGAATTAATAAAAATGAAAGAAAAAGTAATGATATAGAAAACAAACAGTATAGTTAAATAAAATCAAAATCTGATTCTTTGAAAATAATAATAAAATACACAATTTCTGAACTAAGTTTCAATGTTGAGGACCAGTGTACTCAAAAAAATACTTACCTATAAAATTGAACCGAAGTTGTTTTATTTAGTAACATCTGATAATTTAATTAAATGACAGATTCTAATATTTATTCCCAACTAATTTTGCTAAATATCTGTGAAAAATCACTGATTTTGGCATAAAAAACTAATACTACATTAACAGAGAGATAACTTTCCATTTGTTTTTTAAAGCAATTCTGTAGTAAATTCAATCACACAATTACACAGAATGTATGGAAATAAATACAAATAAAGAAAATGAACTCCACCCAATTCTACTGCACCAACATAAGTTAACCATTTATCAGACTGGTGATTATCCTTCTAAACGATTTTCTTTTCCTTTTTAAAAACTTGTTTAAAGTTCTATTATGCACTATTTATGATATAAGGGGAGAAAAAAAGAATATTACAATGCACACCTGCATATTCACTACTCAACTTAGGAAATAAACATCGCCAATACAGAAACCCTCTAGATATGCCTGCCCCTTAGAAGTAACTATTTTGATCTCATTGTGTTCTTCATACTTTACTGCATGTGCATGGACCCCTAAACAATATATCATACTGCTCTGTATGTTTTAAACTTTCATATAAATGTTATAATACTGTATGTATTCTGCACTCATTTTTTCACTTAAACAAGTTTGTGAACTCCAGCCATGCTGACATGGTTTATTAATTTTCACCAAGCTATAGTTTCACCATATGAATAATGAACAATTTATTCTCCTGCTGATGAACAGTCAATGCTGCTAAAAACATTCTTTGAAGATCTCTTGCGTACATAGGAAGCAGAACTGCTGGGTCTCAGGATGTGTACATCTTTAACTTTACCAGGTATTGACAAACTGTCATCTACAAAGTACAAGAGGTCCTGATGTTCTATAGTCTTATCTACACTTGGTTTTGTCGGACTTTAGTTTTTCTCAATGTGAAAAGTAATAAAATATCTTATTGTGGTTTTAATTTGCCTTTCCCTGATTATTACTGAGGTTGAACATCCTTTTCATGTTGAGACATTTATGTTTCCTCTTCTGCATATTCTGGGCCTCATTTTCAGATTAGAGCCTCTCCACTAATCAAAAACCTCTGCCTCAAATATTCTAATGAAAGACTTTAGTGAAGCCTGGTTATCTGTAGTGTGCAGAAACCATTTTTAACCCTTTCTTTTCCATAACACATAGTCTAACATGAAAAACAATGTCTTGGTGTACAGAGTATTCAGTGTGAGAGCAGCACTCTTCAATGTGTGTCTTTAATCTTCTATAACCTGCATTTTAAATGATCAGAATGCAAATGGAAGGCTCATATCTATGTGCATGTAATATTAGGGTACATTTTTCCAAGACTAAACCTAAAATTTTAAAAGCTGACCACACCTTCAGATTAACAAATCCTTAAAAATTGAAAGTAAATTCCTAAATGACCTTCAAAACAGATATGAACCCAGGGGACAAAGTTGACACAAACTGAAAACCAATAAACCCTTCTACCACAACTAAATAACTCATGACAAGTGAGCGAGAGTGTGAAAATGTGCTGGAGTGAAGGGAGAGGGTCAGTGGGAATGCCAAATGCTACCACTATTCTGGAATCCACCACACAGCAGGCACTCTGTGTATCAATTTCCTATTCTGTACAACGAGAGGGACAATAACCACCACACAGTCACTGTGAAAAGTAAACAAGATAACATACGATACCTGTATCTAATTCTATTTTATGGATGAGGAAATGAAGCAGAGAGAGGTCAAGTATACTGTTCAAGGTCACAATAAATGATTCCAATGTCCCAGTTCTTCACACTGCACTGTCATAGTCACAGTACCTGTCTAATATGGGTCTCATGACTGTTAAAAAGTATTCACAGGAAGGAGATGACTAGAAGTATCTCAGAAGACAGGAAAAGTACTCAGACCTTAAAAAAAATTAAAACGGGCAGATGAGAGATACCTTAGCAACTTACTCATTTTCCTTTGTGCTGACAAATACACTTTAGACATTAGCCATCTAAAAGGTAAAATAAACTCACTGCCAGCTTTAGAGAAACATGGCATTCGTGAAACCCAATCTGTTAACTAAGACCCATTTAACAGAAATTCTCTTAGAAATTATTTTGATACCAACAACAACAGATCTGACCAACTACACTCTAGCCAGGAGAATTCAAGAGGGCAGATACTGGAAGGTTACCTACCTACCGCAGGTGCATCATACTCATCACCAAGCAGAATTTCTGGTGCAGAATATGCAAGAGATCCACAGCTTGTAGTGAGCTTCTTCCCTGGTTGAAACTTGTTGCTGAAACCAAAGTCTGTCAACTTTACAAGACCCTGTTTTTCAAAGAAGACCACGTTCTCGGGTTTTAAGTCTCTGTGAACCACATGGAGTTTATGGCAATAAGATATGGCATGAACTATCTGAGCAAAGTACTTCTTGGCCAAGTCTTCATTAAGTCCCTCCTCGTGCTTCATTATGTAATCGAACATGTCTCCTCCATCTCCAAGTTCTAGAATAAGATATAGTTTGGTCTGGGTGTCAATAACTTCATAAAGGCGTACAATGTTGGGATGCTGCACTAGTTTCATGCATCTCACTTCTTGGAAAAGATGACCAGTGGCTAGACTGTCCAATTTTGTCTTGTCAATAACTTTTACTGCCACTTTTTCACCTGTAAAGACATGCCTGGCAAGTTTAACCACTGCAAAATGACCTCGACCCAAGGTTTTATCCAGATCATACAATCCAGCAATCTTCCCATCATACCCTCGCTTGAATCCTGCCATGCTGGTCCAACGGAAGAAAAAATATTTAGACTGTTTAAAATGGATCTTCTCATATATCTGGTGAAAATAAGGAATTCATTTTCAATGTCGCCATGGACATCTACAAAAATAAGAGAAATAAAATTAAGTTTTCTGTGACTTTTCCTTTTATAGCTTCATTTGTCTTTAAATTTTAAGAGAAGCTTGAAATAAATATACTGAGACATAAAATGAGTCAGGGGCATTTATAACAACCTATTTACATATTTAGGATTTACTTTATAAAGCTTGATAATTTAAATACCATTTCATTTTGCAAACTGATAAAAAGTTAGTTTGTTGAAACAATTTTTTGGTGATGTCAGAAATAAGAAAACTGGCAAGTTTGATAAGATGTGTTTGAAAAGAATATTTTCCAAAAGTAATTTCTATTACTGTCTTAAAAAAGAAGTCAGGGATTGACAAGAAAGGGAAAACAAAGAATATACACTTGGACAGAAACCAACAACTTTTTCCTATTATTCCAAATTAGCACTATTTCCTTTAAAATCTCTTCAATAAAGGCTTCTCTAACTCTCCCAGGTGGTATTACCTTGCCTTCTCTTCTCTGCATCTCCAAAGCACCATGGGACACCTCCATCCCAGGCGGTCTTATTCTATAGGTTTTTGTATACACCACCTTTATCCTGAGACTGCAAGGTTCCTGAGGGGTCTATGGTTCTATCAATATTTTTTACTTCTACCCTCCCCTAATGCCTAGAACAGTGTTTTACATACAGCAGGTAATTAAAATTTTGTTAAATTTTGAAATGCAACTTTTTTTCAAAATGTTTACAAGGCAATGATTTGCTCTTGCATCACTAGTGCTTAGAACAGTAAGTGGCACACAGTAGGTGCTTATTATTTGCTGACTGACTGATACTCACTCTTCGTGCTTATCAGTTATGCTTATCTTTATTACGGTTTTCCAACTCTCAAACAAAACCTACTATGATCTGCTTATATTTCAAGAACAGACAAGCATGCATTTAAACCATTTAACTGTTAAAGACCATTTGGCTTTAAAGACCTCATTTCATACGGAATTTAAAATTCTCATCCTTTATAGTGTAAACCTTAAAATATAGAAATAGGTTCTTATAAATGACCCTGACTCAGAAAAATTTTTAAATATATATAATTATACAAGTTAAGACATCACTTTAAATCTCACATACTGAACTCCCACTATTATTTTTTCTGACCAAAACTTAATAGAATTAAATAACAAAATCCAATGAAAAATACAGCCATCTCCCAAGACTAAATCTTTCCTATTAGTGCACATTCATCCCTTCAGTGAAGCCTTTTCTAATGCTCCTGGTATACAGTTTCACATTTTCAGTTGCTTTTTGTTAAGAACAGTACTTACAGCATTTACTCCACTTTGGTGAAAATATCCCAAAAAACTAAACTGTACATAAAATAAGGTAGTTTTTCTTTTTAAGCACTAGCATTAAATATCTTTAAATCTCATTTTCGCTTAAAAGAACAGAAGAAAAGCTAACATTTACTGAAGACCTACTATATGTATTTGTACAAAATGAATCAAATTGGATTGTGTCATTGGATCTTAACAATCCTAAGAGGTCAGTATTATTTCCATTTTATAGCCAAAAAACACTTGTGTTCCAGGTACATGCTAAAGCTAAGGTTCAAACTGAATTCTTATTTCAAAGCATACACCTCTTAGAAACATTTGGCCACTCTTAACAATATTATATTTAGGATAATAATATCTTAAGACTTAAAATACTATAAAAGAGGCATAGTCATTCTCCCATGCAAACTGAAATGATCTGAATCACGTATCTGGGGCCCCCTCAAGCTTTTCTGTAATTGTAAATTACCCTCAGAGTAATTCTGAGTGATTTGTTTTTTTAATTGTAAATTGCCCTCAGAGATAGGATTATCAGTCTCATTTTGAGGCACAAAAATAATGAGTAACTTGGCCTAGGCTATAGGGCCAGTGTGTAAAAGAGGTGGGATTTGAACCCAAGGCTATCTTGACACCAAAATCTGTGCTTTTAACCACTATGCTACACTGTTTCTGCATTAATTTCAGAAACAAAATCCTATTAAGATTTTTTAAAATAAGAAACCCATACTATCTATGTACAGGTGCTGGAGAAAAAGCAAATTTCTTCTATACTATGTATTATCCTTGTCATCTGAGCTAATAATTTTTATAAGATTAACAGGAAAATCCAAGTGGAAAAGTCTTGCTTTATTTGGACAGTAGTTCCCCAAAAGAAAGTTTAATTCAGGCATGTCTAATTTTCAAATATAGAAACTCTAAGCTAACTCCAGGGGGCAGAAAACTATCTTTAAATCTTTAACTTCAATTAATTATAATGGCGGTAATTACTCTTAAAATTCTACCCAAGTCTATGTTTCTATTGTATGAGTTTGCAAATGCAACTTTCGCTTTCAAAGCAAACTTCTTCAGGCTGCCCCCAAATTACCTAATATTTTTTTTTCATCTATCACTTTAGTTTAGATGTATTCTACAGTGGCATATAAATCAGACTTTACAAGTAAATCTGAGATTGTCTGAATTTTAACTTAATTCATTTTTTTTACAGATTTTTTTTATTACAAAAGTAATAAATGAATATACAGATGAGGGAAAAAGTCTTTTTTCAGGGTCTTGAACACCCAGAGATAATCACTATTCACACACTGTCATTTCTCCTCCTAGTACTGTGTTAGCAAAAGGGCACAATGAAATAATTTTTAATCTACTAGCAAGTTCAAAGGGAAGAATCTTATAGGGTCCTTTTTTAAAAATTTATTTATTTATTTTTGGCTGAGTTGGGTCTTTGTTGCTGTGCACAGGCTTTCTCTAGTTGCGGCGAGTGGGGGCTACTCTTCGTTGCGGTGTGCAGGCTTCTCATTGCAGTGGCTTCTCTTGTTGCAAAGGACAGGCTCTAGGCGTGTGGGCTTCAGTAGTTGCAGCACGTGGGCTCAGTAGTTGTGGCTCACGGGCTCTAGAGCACAGGCTCAGTAGTTGTGGCACACGGGCTTAGTTGCTCCGCGGCATGTGGGATCTTCCCGGACCAGGGCTCGAACCCGTGTTCCCTGCATTGGCAGGCGGATTCTTAACCACTGCACCACCAGGGAAGCCCTAGGGTCTCTTCTTAATGACAAGACTACCCTGTAATGAAATGATACTCTCACTATCAAAGAATTTACTTTTTTTGGTACTTTTCTGGGTACACATATCCCTTGCTCACTGCCTATGAAACTACAATTGTATACCTCAAAACAGGAAGTTACGTATAACTGAAAGTTGGGAGGAAAAATATCCTTGTTATTGAACATCTTTTTGAATACACTGTTTAACCCTCCTATCGAGTATATTTTGAGTTAGCACAGGAAATAATTAAATCATTTTTTGACCTTGGAGGATCTTGCAGTGCCTGAAAATCATTTTGAACACCACTGGAAAATGTTAAGATGTGGGTTATATAAAGCAGAGGTGGCTCTGCACCAGCTCCAAGACATACCCTGCCGACTGCATACTGAATAATCCTTGTTATTACTGTGTTTCGTTAGGTGCTTCTTTCTCCTAAAAGAAAACACAAAAAAGATTTTAGTTTAGTTCTACTTAACTTTGCTTAAAGTTAAAATATAAACCCTCAGGCTGGATCCAGACGAACATATAAAAATGGTAAATTTGTCTTCCATGACCCAGTCTCCCATTTTCTCTCCTCTATGGATTGCAACCCGTTCAAGGAATCTTTAATCAACAGGAATGTCACAGTGAACAGATACATGGAGACTCGTCCAGGTAGGCAGGTCAGAAGGATTACTGCACTGGTAGAAGGAGGAAATTATAATAACGAACAACAGTAAAGTCGCCATTTTTAAATGCCTCTTGGGTAACGAGCACGAATCCTCACTGCACCGAATCCTCACTAGGAGCCTGCAAGGTAGGTACAAGGAGGCTCAACCTGCCCTGTAAGCAGCAGTCTGCAGCTCCTAGCCTGCTCAGCCTGGCTTGGGAGCCCCACTTGCCTGCAGGATGCCCTCTGGCCTCATGAAACCCCCACTCCAACAGCCAAGGAGGGCAACCTTCCCAACACACCATCCTCTAGCAGGGCAGCAGAAATCAACACAAGCACCAGAGAACACACAACACAAAACACCTTTGCATGGAGGCTTTCCATCTGATAGTAAAAAAGAAACTTTATGAACAAAGAGAACGTGAGAGGATCACTGATATCTAAGTTCACGGCACAGTGAGGGAATACTGACTGACTGAGGCAGCCTTGCAGGCCTTTCCTCAATGCTGAAATATCAAACAAAGTTCCAAACATTCAAACTACGCCAAGGCACTTTACACAATACACCACACAGGTGAGTTCGTCCAGGTAAGCATTAAACTCAAGCTCACAGGAGCTTGGGGGAAAGGGAGTACAAAGAGGTGGGGGAAAGCAGGAAAGGGAAAAGAAAGAAGGAAAGGTGGATGTGAAACCAAGTTTATTTCTGGGAATGAGGGGATGAAAAGAGATGGAGACACTGCTACCACACAGACGAGGCCAGCAAAGCCGTGGGCACAGGCCCACTTCTAGTGAGAAGTGAACCCTGGGATGCCTATCTGGTCCTTCAGCTCCAAGTGGGATACAGTAGCTCCTCCCATTACCCATGCCTGCTTCTCTCTTTCCAACAGCCAGTTTCACCCACAGTCTCTCTGGCCAAGCAATGCGATGGTCCCTCATGGCTGAGGACTGGTTCTGAAGGCCAATGACTGGATCTGAATCCCAGCTCACCAGCCACAAGTCACTGGACCTGAGCAAAACCTGATCTCTCTGTACCATCAGTTTCCTCATTAGAAAATGTCAGTAGCAAGAGCACCTCATAGATTGTGGTGAGGATTAATAAAGGTAGTGATTAAAATAAAGCCTGGCACAGAGTAAGCATTCAGTAAATACTAGCTACCACCACCACTATCATTGTTATACTGATGGTAATCTCCCCTCCCCAAGCAGAAATTCTTTTAGTCTTCCACTCTACTTCAAGAGACTGAATTTACTGAGCTATCGTCTCTCTTCTGTTTTCAGAAATCTTCTACTGCTTAGTTTCCTAAAATGTATTAACTTGGAAATGAGTGCGGATAAAGAAACTAATCTCTAGTTGGGTATCAAAGTCTGATGATTTTTCAATAAAGCATCCCACAAAAATCTAAGTATTTGCTTTTCAAATGATACTACGATGACATTCTATCAAGTCTATCCTTTTTAAAAGGACTAAATATTCCTTTATATTTTTCCTATCGAAGTAACCTATTCTAATAGAAAATATGGAAAATACAAAATAGGAAGTAGAGAGAATAAAGAGGCATCCACAGTCCTATCACACAAGATCAGCACTATTAATGTTTTGGTGGTTTTTCTGCAAATGTTTATATACAGCTTCTTTATTTTGTTTTATAAAGGTGTGATCATTCTATATATAACTTTATATCTTGTATTCTGCTTTTTTCACTTGACCTATTATTTTCCTTTTAGTATTTCTGCTTCAATTATGAAAGAAACATCTATGCAGTGTAAGAAAAAAATACAATCAGAACATATATATTGGCAAAAAGAGAGGAAAGTTTTTTAAAATTATCCATCAGTCTATCCTCTGTGATTATCTCTGTTAACATTTCGGACACAGCCTTCCAAATTATTTTCTATGTATAATACATGCCAGACACAAAGGTTTTAATAAAATGGGATCACACACACATAAATTGGAGGGGTGGGGGGAGCAGTGTAACCATTTTCTAAGTACTTCTCTCCACAAAACAAGTAAAGCACCACAGATTAAAAACAGACAAACAAAAAACACCTATAATTTCATCTAGGATGACCTCTCTTCGGGTTTGAGTATATATTTTTTACACCTATGCTTCTTTACAAAGCTAAGATATTGTATATGAAGTCTTATGACTACTTTTTCCTCTACTATAGGATGAATATTTTTGCATGCACTAAGTTCTTCTAAATCACTATTTTTAATGACTGCATAGCTAAGATGACATCTTTTAAACCAGCAAAAGCACTAAATTAGGCCATTCTAAAGCAGTCTTCTTATTCAGCATGTGCTCACACATGCATATAGCTAGGCAGGACCTAAATGAAACAGGCCATCCAGGAGAGGGTGTTTATAATATGGAAATCCATGTTTGAGAAACAAGTACTAGTATGTGTTGCAAGAACACACCGATGTTCTCCCAGTTTACTAAAGAGAACAGAAGCAACTGAGGCGTGCGGGTGTGGCTGGAGAAGAGGAAGGAAGTGTGGGCGGCCCTACACACATTTTGCAAGCTGCTGAAAACAGTTGTAAAACCAGCCTCTGTTAAACCTACTGTCAAGTCGGAATTCACCCTGTTATTCTTGTCAAAATTCACTTCTGGCTTTTCACTGATATCTTCACCACTGCAGTGTGGTCTGTATATCAAACAAAGGTCTCCAACTCACACCTCTCCCTAGGAGAGGTGAGGAAGAGCACACGGAGCAAACGTGGCTCCGTGGGGATACTCATTATCAACCAGTCCATGGCATGAGAAAGCCGGTCACACAAAGAGCCATGTGCAAAAGTGAGGCTACTTCTATAGCCTCTCTACACTTCGGGATATTACAAATTCCCCCCCAAACCAGACCACGAATATTCAAATACACAAAAACCTCCCAAACAAATTACATGCTTGAAAAAGAGTATCTGTGCCAATACCCTCCCTCCAGTACATACAGCTAAAAGATGAGTTTTTATAAAGCCACGCTAAAACTGCATTTAAGCTTCTTATACATGGAAATTATCTGGTATCTTTTACAAACACCAAAAAAATGAACACTGTTACTCTTACTTAGGGGAAAAAAATGAACACTGTTACTCTTACTTAGGGGAAATATCGGACTAAACGTATGTTTAGAGAAAAGCCAACTTAAGTGAAGGAACTAACACACTCTCCATGAAAATTACTGCCCTGATCTAACTGCTAAAATTTCAAAGATACCTACAACAAAAATGGTACAGGCTGGAAAGAAGACAGTAGACTCAATCCTCCAGGAACATCAACAACCTCCAGATCAAGCTTATTTTTAAACACAACCCCAGTGGCAGTCACCACTGCTGCTCCTTTCATCCAAAGTAAACAACATTCCACATTTCTAGAACAGCACTCCTCCTCCTGGGTGTTAACAATATAAGCTATAAATCAAAGATGAAGAAACCAGGGAATTCCCTGGCGGTCCAGTGGTTAGGACTCTGCGCTTCCACTGCAGGGGGCGCGGGTTCGATCCCTGGTCAGGGAACTAAGAACCCACATGCAGCGGGGCACAGCCAAAAAAGAAATTAAAAAAAAAAAAAGAAGAAGAAACCACAAACAGGTCAACACCTCCCAAGTTACGGAAGAATCCACAGTTCTTCACTGGATTGGCTGAATATTACTATGTGGGTATCAGGTAGTATCAGTCTGTAGCCACTGAATGGAATCAAGATGGAAACTACAAATTAGAAGATTTCAGTCAACCATTTATTGAGAAATGTCCCAATAGACAAAAATGTACCTCCAAATGTCTAATAAAGTATTTTTCAAGGGAAGGTAACTGCCTATTGAAGTATGTTCTGCAAGTTTTCTTCGAGGTAGTCAATTTTAATGGACTCAGGGCCACTGAGGTAACCAGGAATGCCAGGCTGAAAAGCCTGCTCCAGTCTCTTGAGGCAGTGACTGGGTTGCCAACACAGATCTATCACTTAAAGTGCTGGTTTAAGTCATCTTTATTTCCTCTAAGTAAACAAGCTATATTCCAGGACACATCAAGGAATTTTTGAATGAATTCAGGAGTCAGGCAATCCATTAACTGATGGAAAACAGCAGTTAGTATTTGTAGAAAAAAAAATCCAAGCCACAAAACCTGGAGCAGCAGCACAGATAATAAGTTCAAATTCCTAAACAGAATTGCCTCTCATTAAAGTGATGAAAAATGTTAATAAGCAGGCTTCCCTGCTGGCGCAGTGGTTGAGAGTCCGCCTGCCGATGCAGAGGAGTGGGTTCGTGCCCCGGTCCGGGAAGATCCCACGTGCCGCGGAGCGGCTGGGCCCGTGAGCCATGGCCGCTGAGCCTGCGCATCCGGAGCCTGTGCTCCGCAACGGGAGAGGCCACAACAGTGAGAGGCCCGCGTACCGCCAAAAAAACCCAAAAAAGTTAATAAGCATGTCACCACTTCTACCTGATGGTAAAGTGAGATTTAAAAAATTAGTATGGTGACAGCCCTGGTATAAAGTGCCCACATAATAAATAATGACCTAAGCACAAGTTGGTATGTAGAAATTACTCCAAAATAAATAAAGCCAACCCACAATTACTCCTTTGCCAGGAAAACAGAATATAAATTGGAAGTTATGGAGAATTTAAAAACTTAATAATCTAAATCTCTCTTCCAAAGCTTTTATTAATACTGTCAAAACTCACTTTAACTCCCTATCGTCTTTTCATCCCCCGCACTGATATTGTGACAAAGATGGTCATGAAAAAGTGGTCAAAAAAGAATGCTGGAAAAGAAGAAAAATAAATTGATCCATTAACAAAAATACTGGCACCTAACGTTTCATTGACTTTGACTTAAAAGGCAGAATCATTTGGGGATTCTCTCACACTATTGGGCCTGCAAATTACCTTTCTGAAAAGCAATTTGGCAATACCTGTATCAAGAGCCTTAAAATAATTAATATCCTCGATTTAATAATCTTATTACTAGATTTATGTCTTAAAGAAATAAAGACATGAACAAATATTTATATTCAACAATGTTCAGTGATATTCATATATGAGAGAAAAAAAAATCAGGGACTTTCCTGGCTGTCCAGTGGTTAAGATTCCACGCCCTACTGCAGGGGGTATGGGTTCGAATCCTGGTCAGGGAACTAAAACCCCACATGCCGCATGGCGTAGCCAAAAAAAAAAAAAAAGTATATCTATCTATCTATCTCAGAAATAATCAAAGGTCTACAATAAGGAAATGGTATACCCAACATTAACACTATGCTGCTATATTTTTAAGCTATTTAATCTCATGGGAAATTGTCACAATAAAATATTAAGTAAAAAAATTCACATACCAAATTTCATGGCCATAGGATCCCAATTTCTTTAAAAGCATATAACTTGTCTGCATATATACTAAAAATACCAAAATGTTAATTGGTAAAATTGTAGTTTTCTGGGGCTTCCCTGGTGGCGCAGTGGTTGAGAGTCTGCCTGCTGATGCAGGGGACACGGGTTTGTGCCCCGGTCCGGGAAGATCCCACATGCTGCGGAGCGGCTGGGCCCGTGAGCCATGGCCGCTGAGCCTGCGCATCCGGAGCCTGTGCTCCGCAACAGGAGAGGCCGCAACAGTGAGAGGCCCGTGTACCGCAAAAAAAAAAAAAAAAAAAATTGTAGTTTTCTTTCTCTTTATGCTTTTCTGTTCTTTTCAAATTTTTCACAGCAGATGTGTGCTACTTTTTAATCTAGGAAAGGCAGACATTAAAATTTTGAATTTCTGTACATAATTATTCATTCAATTCACTTTTCCATTGAGATTTATAAAGTAAACCAATTTCCCTGAAAATATACATACATATTTATGTAATCTTAACAAACAAGACATATTCAATGAAATATTCTACCACCCTTGAGGGACAAAGTATGCAATTTCTTCAGGCTGAGGAAGGAACAGGAACACTGAGTCTGTTTTTATTAGCAAACATTTGAGCCCTAATTGTGTAGAACACAACACAGTCCCTGTCCTTTAGAATCTTACAAATAAGTTATCTACATATAAAAAGACAATCAATTATACAAGTTAACGTCAGTGAGTTCCGTCAAAGGAAGAGCAGAGGATACCAAAGGCAGGATACCCAAGGACGGGGCAACCCACAGATCAGGCCTTACCCTTCACCAGGAGCAGTGAGACACCACTCCTGACAGTGGGGGAACAGGTAGCAGAGAAGTGCATATGGCTTCCGAAAGGAGAACGCCAACGTGCGTGAAGTTAGGCCGTGGGGTAGAAGTGAGATAAGTTTAATAGGGTTAGGAAGGCTGATCTTGAAAACTACCTAGTAGCTCACCATTTAGGGAACTGTGATGAACTCTTAGCTTCTCAAAATCAATGGAAAACTTGCTAGACTAAATAATTCACCACATATCTATCTCTGAATGATACTTAAGGTTAATCCAAGTGCCATTAAAGAGTTAAAAATGCACAGAAGGAGCTTCACATCACAGAGCTGATATGAGGCCTCAAAAGAAGAGAAAAACTCTAGGTTTTCAGATGCGAGCAACGTAAGAATAAGGTCATTAGAAAATTTAAACCAATTTAAAAACACTTCACTTTAAAGTTCCATAAACACCAATTTTTGTCTTGACTTACTAGATCTCTCTCATTATTACCCATACTACTTTCCTAAAAATCTATTACTAACCTAAATAAGTTTATATAGAAATGAGTCTTATAGCAAAACTACAGTTGGCCTTTCTTTCCATTGTCTCTTTTCAAGTTTTAAAAATGTCTTCTACTGCCACAACTGCCCACTGTTTTGTTTTAATGCAGGTTTCAAAAAGAGTAAACAATTCAACTACTGGGAATCTATGTATGCACTGGATTCTTTACATATGTTATATAATTTATTCCTCACAACCAAGAATACAATGGAAGTATAATACCCATTTAACAGATGAGAAAGCAGGGTCAAATAGGATAAGGACTTCCTATGCCCCAGTCCTATGCCCAAGTAAGAGCTGCCTAAATTGACTCCTGGGCCCTGCATTTTTTCCTGAAATAATACAATGCCTCCCCCTTTGACGTAGGCCTTTCTAATTTCCTGGGAAACAATAGCACTAAAATAAATCTATTTTGACATTTCTGTTTTTCCTCCAATTCTGACATGCCATGTGAGTTACCTGACCCAGCAATCAACTAAAAAGAGGAAATGCCCTAATGCCACCAAAGTGCCAAAGACTTACCTAATAAACATTATTAATTAATAATTCCAGGGACTTCCCTGGTGGTCCAGTGGCAAAGACTCCACACTCCCAATGCAGGGGGCCCGGGTTCAATCTCTGGTCAGGGAACTAGATTCCATATGCTGCAACTAAAGATCCCGCATGCCGCAACTGAGACCCAGCGCAGCCAAATAAATAAATAAATATTTAAAAAGATTCACATAACTTGTAACAGAAAGTTTTGCACAGTAAAACTTTTTTTAAAGTTAAATAAATAATACCATTAAAAACTTTTTGAAATGTTTAGAAACTGCTCTTTGAGAAAGGAAACTGCAGGCAAATAACCATTCAAAAGACAGACAGGTAATTACTGGTCATCTAAAAACTGAATGGCACCTTGAAAATAACTTCCCCTTCAGAGTTTGCATACAATTTTGTTATGGCAAGAGTCCTCCCCAGTGGCACAGAATAGCCAACACCAAGCAAGTAATTTAAGTACAATTTAGGAAGATTCTATTTTCTGCTTTAAAAAATTGGGGACTGGGCTTCCCTGGTGGCACAGTGGTTGAGAGTCCGCCTGCCGATGCAGGGGACACGGGTTCGTGCCCCGGTCCGGGAAGATCCCACATGCCGCGGAGTGCCTAGGCCCGTGAGCCATGGCCACTGAGCCTGCACGTCCAGAGCCTGTGCTCTGCAACGGGAGAGGGCACAGCAGTGAGAGGCCCACGTACTGGGGGAAAAAAAAAAAAAAAAAAAAAAAAAAATTTGGGACTTCCCTGATGGCGCGGTGGTTAACAATCCACCTGCCAATGCAGGGGACACGGGTTCGAGACCTGGTCCGGGAAGATCCCACATGCCGCAGAGCAACTAAGCCTGTGCACCACAACTACTGAGCCTGTGCTCTAGAGCCCGCGAGCCACAACTACTGAGCCCGCGTGCCGCAACTACTGAAGCCTGTGTACCTAGAGCCCGTGCTCCGCAACAAGAGAAGCCACCGCAGTGAGAAGCCCGCACACTGCAACGAAGAGTAGCCCCTGCTCGCCGCAACTAGAGAAAGCCCGCGCACAGCAACGAAGACCCAAAGCAGCCAAAAATAAATTTATTTTTTAAAAAAATTTATCCTTACCAAAGCTGCAATTTTAATGTACTTTTGCATATTACATTCTCTCCATTTGTTTCTGAAAAAGCATTTTTCTTCACAAGAGGATTAGCAAATGCTCACAGAATAGGGGAACAAAGGATAAAATCAAGCCTTGAAACTGTAGATTGAATATTCTCATTCTAAATGTCTTCTGTAGTACTCATAATGCTTTATACCAATAAAGAGAGAACTGTTTAACCTGTAGTTAAACAGTGAGAGGCCCGCGTACCACAAAAAAAAAAGAAAGAAAGAAAGAGTACCACAGGACATGGAGCCCAACAAATTACTCAACTTCTGCCAACAGGCATGTCTTTTTCTACAAAACAAAGATAATCACCACCTTGGACAGTTATTATGAAGTCAAAAGGCGATAATACATATTAGCAAGTGAGTGGGATCAAAATCACCCCAGCATTTTTTTCCCCAACTTTTCACAAATGGCTTCCGTCTCAGGAGAGTCTTATATTTTAGAGGGGTTGTATACTTACCTCCTCATCTTAGTTTGATATCGGCACCCTCACCCCTTATTGGCCCAAGAAACTGCCCTAAATGCCTGTACTGGATATAATAGGAAGGCCGCTGCCCCACATTATTTACACCTCTCAAAGGGACAAGGAGGCTGGAAGAGGTGTTCTTTCCCCTAAATCTGCCTTCAGGAGTTCACAGGAGGCATCTCAGAGAAATTAATTTTTTTGTTTGAGCTAAGAACTGAAATTGGCCATGGTGGGAAAGAGGCCTTAGTGTGACTGGGACAGCAATCCATGCAGCAGAGTGTAAGAGACAAGGTTAGACAGGTAGGTAAGGGCCAGATACCCAAAGGTCCTTGTATCCTATGCACATCAGTTGACATTCCTCACATCTGGCTAGCCCTTAACCATGCTTCAGGGCCCAGCGTAAAGGTCACCTTCCTGACCATAGCCTCTCCCTCCCCTCCCACACTCCTGTACAGCAGCTCCCCACGCCCTCTTTCAGCACCAGGCCCTTTTCCATTATGGCCCTTATCACAATTGTGGTTATATAATTATTTGTGTGATTATGTGATTAATAATCTGTGTCCCCCACTAGACTACATGATAAATTCAGCCCGCGTAAGACGCACGTCTGTTTTATTCAGCTCTCCATCCCAGGGCCCGCCAAGTCTAGCATCTGCCCAAAATATACAGGTATACTTTATTAAATGAACAAATGAAAGCTGGCACTAAGAAGCCAAGGAAGAATCCTGAGCAGGGGAACGGCAATCAGAGATGACAGTTAAACCACTCTGGCAGCAAAGTGAACATCAGATTGGAAGGGCAAGACTAGAGCTTGGACACAGGTAAGGAGACTAGTGAAAATGTCTCCAGATAAATGATTAAAGACTTAAAAATGAGGGCAGCCTGTACCTGGGCAGTGATGGCGAGGATGTAATGGAGGAGACACGTTTAGCAAGTAGAATCCAGGAACTCAGTGCACAGGGGGCAAAGCAAAGAGGGCAATCTAGAATGACTAGTGCAGAGTGGTAGCAGGTGGGGTCACTTACTGAGACAGGGAATTCAGGACAGGAACAAACACTTCTTGAGCATCTACTGCATGGCAGTGTAGAGTGGAAGATTCGCTTCTAGCTCTGGAATTCTATGAATGAAGAGCAATTTCAATCCAACTCATTTGGATAAAATGGGTATGGTTTCCACTAATGGGCAACAAACTAAAGTTCAGATTTTTAAAGTTACTTCGCCAGGACACTTCTTGGGTACACTGACTATGTGTGAAGCATTACACTGGTCTGGGGATACAGAAATCAAAGAAGGGGTCTCTGGCCCCAAGGAGCTGACAGCCTTCTGGATTTGAGAAAGGTAACTGCACGTCAACAACTGAGAAACCGAGGCCCACTGAGGCTACGATTTGACCAGTTACATGTCCTGTAACCTACATTTCTGGAGCACTGATTTCATAATCAACATCACATTTCAGGCCAACATGTAGCTGAGGGGTTATGTGTTTAGATAGTCAGACAGACACCCCTCCCCCCAATCTTGCTGTGAGCCTGGAGACACTCCAGAACTTAAAACATCATGGTGCATGGGCAGCCAATGCCCTCCAACTCTGAAGTAACTGCTGTCGTCACACGGCAGCAGTCTGGGGAATAGGACACAACAAGGAAAGAGAGAGAAAAAGGCCTTCTTTGTCAGGAAAGAGCCTACCTGAGCAGAGGCCAAACGCTGGAGGTGCCAAAGCAGAATCTCAGGAGGCTCTGGAAGTAACAGCAGAGAAATAAACGTTCAGGAAAGATAGAGCAGGAATCCTCTTTAGTCAGGTTCCTCCCCTACCACCAGCAAGAAATGGTTTCCCACAGGATCTAAGGCCTCAACCCAAAGCAGATACACGGAAAAACAAGATAAGGAAATAATCCGCGGTGTGAATAATGCAGCTCCAGATCATCCGGAACAGACAACACACTTCCAGGGCTCGCCTGTGAGGCCATCAAGTCTGAGAGGTTGTACACCGGCTCTTCCCAAACGAAAACAAAATAAAACATGTCCCCCTCCATCCCCAAAGGTACTGCCCCATTCCTCCCCCCTCCTTTCCATAGTCTTAAAAAAATCAAAAACAGCTGCACCCTGTCTCTACCTCCTCAACTCCCTTTCACCCACTTGGATCTAAGTTCTTCCTCCACCACCTGACCTTGTCTTTTCACCCTCCCTGAACCCTTGGAGCCCTTTCCCCTGTTCTCTGCCTGGGAACTCTACCCATCCTTCAAGACTGGTGCAACCATCACCTTCTCTGTGAAGCATTCCCAAGTCAGACTGTTCCTTGCCCAGGGGTCTTGCCTATGTCTCACCACAGCATTTGATCCTACTGTTATTGTTTACCTTGGTGTAAATATAATTTATAATAGCTTGGGACTTCCCTGGTGGCGCGGTGGTTAAGATTCCGCCTGCCGATGCAGGGGACACGGGTTCGAGCCCTGATCCGGGAAGATCCCACATGCCGCGGAGCAACTAAGCCCGTGCACCACAACTACTGAGTCTGCACTCTAGAGCCTGTGAGTCACAACTACTGAGCCCACGTGCCACAACTACTGAAGCCTGCACGCCTAGAGCCCGTGCTCCGCAACAAGAGAAGCCACTGCAGTGAGAAGTCTGCGCACCGCAACAAAGAGTCTCCAATCACTGCAACAAAGACCCAACGCAGCCAAAAATAAATAAATAAGTAAATAAATAAAACAAAAAATACAATAGCCTGTAAAGGCAGAAACTAGTTTTTATTCACTTTTCTACTGCTATCCTCTAACCCAGGGTCCCAAAAGTAGACAAAGGCTCCATGAATAAATGATCATAGGTTAGTTTACCTTCAAAACTGCTACAAACCACTCAACTTTTCCACCTAACTTGCTCTAAGAGCTGACCAGCACATACATGCACACTGGGAAGTATCCATATTCTAAATAATTAGTTTTCTTATAAAAGCATCTTAGCTAAAAATTCTACCTCTTGCTTGTTAGGCAAACAGCTGGCATGCAGTAAAATCAAGTCTTCAGAGCTCCTCACATCTATGTTTTTAATTCCTAAAATTCTGACCATGTGGAAAGCGTACTTGTACCCTTTTCTTCCTGGGCTGTGTAATGAGTTCTTAGGCTCAGACAAGCTGCTACAGGGAAGAAATCAAGCCTTATTTATACCAGTGCTTAGAACCTGGGCTGCTCAATATCTCCAAAATAAAGTTTTTTTTCTATTTGGTTTCACTTTCTATATGAAACCTCCATAGTAAAGTTTAGACCAATAGTATTTCCTGCGCCCAGTAAAAATATCTGAAAGCCCTTCACTTTTAATAAGGACATTTGAAAGCCTTCATTTTAGGATTATGGGATTACATTTGACCCATAAAGTCTCACTCTATACTTCTGTTCTAGAATAATAAAAATTACATAACTTCTGAGTCCTTGTATGTTTTATACAAATGGATCTTACTGCAATAATACAGAAAAACTTACTAAAAATAGTAAAAAAATTAATATGGTGAGAGTAACTTTTCTGCACAAAATAAAAACTGTGCAAATTTAAAAAATATAACGGTGTCAAAGTTCCCTACATGGAAAGCCTTAAAGATGGAGTATTAAGAAAAGTTAACACAGTGCACCTGACTTTCAATTACTACACTGCTTCAATAAGTGACCTTGGGAATGTCATTTCTCTCATTTCTAGTTCTGTAAAATGGGAATGTCACCTGTTTTCCTAATAGAGACAATTAGATAGTCAAAAGAATCAACATGATTTTTTTTTAAACTTGTCTAATTAGTATGCGTTAATCACCACTAGTACAGAACATTTCTCTCCAGGAATCCAATTCCAAGAGAAATATTTAAGCAGACGGTGAAGACAGATTTCCTTAAGGGAATGATTTTATAAATCTGGAGAGCCATATAACAAGATTATAAATTAACAAATTGATTACATAAGCCTTGACAACCCCAGACGTTTAAGTACACCGATATACATTCTGATAAATTAGGCTGATTTGGGACGAACACCCCAACCCCATACAAGGAACCCAAACTGAGGCAACTGATGCTTGATAGGAATCAGGTGGAATCTGATCAGTATGCAGAACATTTGCAGTTCCATCACCTGCTAGCCATGCTTCACCTTTCACCATAAAACGTGAAACGCATTAAGTCAGCTTTACCACCTGCTCCTAAAACTGTGGAAATGTACTCAATTAAATGGGAGGGGAAAAAAGTAACTTGACAGTGTGAAAAATCCGATATCCTCAGACGGCTATAGGTTGAAGAACCCTACTGCTAAATCCCTCCTCTCCCCTCCAAATACTGGACTTGAACCGAATTCCCTATGAAGCGATTGAATTTTATCTGATGCAACTGTTGGAACAGCACAGCTCCAGGAACCACCCCCCGCCCGCCCCCCAGGATAAAAGGCTGTCACTTTCCTGGATCCCAAGTCCAAGTAAAAGGCAGGAAGGTTTCTGTAAAACGGTCCAGAAAGATATCAACAGGCGATGACTATGGAAAAGAACGAAGGTTTTCCAATCTGAAAAATTCTAGCTGTCCCTCGGGAACGGCACTGCTCCTCCTTCCTTACCCCGATGCCCTTTCTCTACAGACAACAATATCCCCATTCTATTTTACGGCTGCAGTTTTAGCAAGGAACCCCCCTGCTACGCCAGATTTCCAGATTCTTTTGAAAAAGGAAAACACCTTTGGTGAAGAATACACACCGCACAAGAAAACCTGGGAGCGGAGCCCAGCGGGCGCCGCACTCGGCCCGCTCCGGGGCGGGGCGCGGGGATGCGGGCGCCTCCCGAGGTGCCGCAATCCCGCCGCGGCCGCAAGGGCAGGGCCTCCGGGCGCCCGCGGCCAGCCGCCGCAGTGCCGGCTCCCATCCGGGCCCCGCCGCCGCCAGGCCGCGCCGCCGCCGCGCGGAGTCGGGGCCGCAGCAGCCGGGTCCCCGCGTCCTCCCGGGCGCGCGACGCGGCCGGCGCGGGGAGCGCGGAGCGCGCAACTTACTTTCCGCCTGCGGCGGGAGCCCGGCTCCGGCGCCCGGCAACGGCGGAGGCGACGGCGGCGGAGGCCGGCCCCACCCCCGCCCACGGCCGCCGCGCCCGGCCGCGCTCCGCGCTCGCCCCTACCTCAGCCAGCAGGCGGGAGTCCGTCCGCAGCGGCCGCGGCGCCGACAACTCCCTCCCGGCCGCCGAATCCCCGCACCCAGCGCTAATCATAATACCGAACAGGCGGCCGTCCGCGGGGAGGGGGTGGGGACCGACTTGCGCCTGCGCGGGGCGCGCGTCACTGTGACGTGACGCCGGGGCGGGGGTGCGGGGAGGGAGGGACGGGGCGGGGCCTCGGGGAGGGAGGGACGGGGCGGGGCCGCGGGCAGGGAGGAACTGGGCGGGGCCGCGGGCAGGGAGGGACGGGGCGCACCTGCGGGCTCCGGCGCGCGGGCTGCTGGAGGGCATCCTGGCATCATCCCTACCCCAGCGAGTCTGGGCTGCGGCTGGCGGTAGGAAGCGGGCGAGGTGCCCGAACAGAAGGGATGATGAAGGAGGAAGCACTAGGGACATGGGACAATGGCCCAGAAAAGTAGCGCAAGCCGTCGGGGGAAATCGGAGGGAAGGGATCGCGTCCTCACCAGACTCTGGGTCCTGGGACGCGGGGCCGAGGGCGCCAGGCGCTTTAACCTTTTAAAGTTTCCCCCCATCTCCCGCCCAAGTTTAAGCAAGGAAAGGGAAAAAATTCAATATACATTCATGTATACACATACATATTCTTTACAGTTTCTTCTCTTTGGGAACCCAATTTGAAGGAATTTTGTTGATTTTGTTGCCATTTTTAAAAAAGAGAAAAAGCCCAGCATCCGAATGCAGCGCTGGCTTTAAAGGTCAGCCGGAGACCCTTGCCTGGCCAGGCTGCCTCCTCTGGAAAAGCGTGGAAAGGCGAAAGGTCGTGGGAAGTATTAAAGCATGTGAAGTCAGGGATTCAGAACACTCCAGGCATTAACTGTGCACTGGATGGTTCAGCGGCATGGTCACCGGGTCGGTGGCTCCCGAAGGGAACTTAGCGCTCGCCGGAGAGGAGGGTTTGGGAGGGTGGGAGACAGGGGCAGGGGCTCACGTCTCCCACCCTTGGAAGCTTGGCGCGCAATGGAGATCAGCTCTCCGGGTTTTCTGGAAGGGAGTGACAAGCCAGATGCCAGATTTCTCCAACCTGCTTTTTCCCTTAATGATTCTCCCTGCTCCCCACCCCTCCCCCAAGGAAGGACCCCTAGCAAAGAAGGACACAATGTGGGGGGAGGCGGGAGCTGCTTAGATGCTCCAAGTTTGATTAAATTGACTGGACGGAGAAGAAAAATCTAGATGGCTTTAGCAAATGTCTCTGCTGACCTGCAAATGTGAGAAGACTTTTCTTTTCAGACTGTCTCCTTGGCATCTACTTTGCACGTCCGAAAACGACTGGGAAGCAAGAGTGGATTGTTGGGAGGTACAAACCCTCAGGGTAATAACAGAAGGTTAAAGGGGGACTCCTAGTTACCCTAAGGCTCTGGCATGGGGTCATGGATCATTGGCTGGGGAAAGCCTGGGGCTGTAGGCCTCAGGTGGACCTCTGCCCCTCAGGGCTGAGTCAAGGCCCCAACTCTGGGATAACACTGGCTTAGAAAGGTCATAAAAGAATAATCTCACTTTGACACTGACATTCTAACTCTAGCAGTATGTTAAGCAAGAGCTTCTAACTTGGTTTGTGGAATTCATTCCTTTGTTACTGGCAAACGGGAAGGCCTTGCACTTTTCTCCTTAGGGAGATATCACTATTCAGGGAACCCTGTAAACCAAGTGAAGGGAAAAAAATACCACGCTAATGGTCTCCCAAGGGAATTCCGGTGGTTGAGGACCTCCAAGCCAGGTTTGTAGCCCCTGAGATAGAACAGTAACCACAAAACAATGGCCTTAGTAGATAAGCCCTTGGAAAATAGAGTATTTATATTGCTGCTGTGTAACTCAGGTTTTGAATAAATTCTGTAAGGGCAACAGGGCATAAGAATAGCAAAACAATAAATGAAAAGGAATAGAATAATACCTTGGTTTAAATCAAGTTGGCTCAAATTCTCTTCCAGAGAGAGGGCTGCAGTCCTGGCCACGTGGTAAATCATTTATTTATCCCCAGTGTTTCCTGGGAAGCTGGAGTGTTGCTGGCAAGAACCTGACCTGTTTTCAGTCCCGCACCATCAATGTGGTAACATGATCTGATCATGCTTAGGCAACATTTAAAAATATTCAAGTACAAATTAATATATGATTGCTTAACTTTGAATTCAAGAAAATGTGTTTATTGTTAATGAAGAAGCCCCTCCTTCATTCTGCCCTGGGGCTTTCTCCAAACCAGACTGCTTTTTTAATGTTAGGTCTTTTTATGGACCTGTAAGAAGCTTTAATTAGATATACAGCACTCTACACAAACGACAAGATGGAGTATGCAGGCTTGGACTACAGTCTCTGTGATTCAGATCTCAGAAATAACATAATGCCACCAATTTAGGGAAGAAGTTGTTTATTGGAAGGCAACCAGGGAGATGCTACAAATTAGATCAAGATGTGAAAAGCAAGCCGATTCACGAAAGAATTGCCGTTTTCTTCTTGGGACAACCCCCCCCCCACCAAAGCAGCACGTATAACAAGGTTATCTTCTCTAGATATTGTTTTCATAATTTATAAAACATTTAAAATAAATATATTGAAAACAACAGAGATTGAGGACTTGTACATTTCAGTTTTGAGTTGTGACATTTAATGATTTCCTTTTACGTATTTAATTAGTCATTTTGTACATTGATACTTGAGCATATCTGAATCCTGGCTTCATCCAGTAGGACGAAAATAATACTTCATTGGAATGGACTCAAGCGTTTCTCAAAGACTTTCCCTCACTACCCCCTTGGCATCAGTTAGCATCCCTAGTTCTTTTATCTCAGATGTCAGTTAAGGCCTGTGCGTGAGTGTCTGTGTGTCATGTATTTTTGATAGTTGCAATGAAGGATTGAAAATGCCAGCCCTTAACTCTGTTTGTTTGCAACCTGTGAACTGGGAAGCACGGCAGACATTGCCTAGCATTGACGGCCAGCCCCACCACCAAGAGTTATATGGCCTTGGGGGCAGACTGCTTAACCTTGCATCTGTTTCCTCTTCTGTAAAATGGGAATGATGGTGATGATAATGATATCATTCTTATAAGATGGGTGTAAGGCCCTTGTTCTCCCAGTGTGCTCCCCGGAAACTAGCAGCAGCAGCTGGGAACTGGACTGAAATGCAAATTCTCGGGCTCCACTCCAGACCTACTAAATTAGAAACTCTCTGCTTTAAGAAGACTTCCAGGTGAATCTGATGCAGGTTAGAATTTGAGAATCACTGTTGATAGGATTAAGGTGGTTTATATAAAGTATTAAAGCAGTGCCTGGCACATGATAAGCAGTATATTAATGGATATTTTTAAAATTAGTGCAATATGATGTTTCCAAGATATACAAAGTTTAATTCAGGCCACAAGAAGGATGCCCATATTCCTCCAACAAATAAATTCTGCTTAATCTTTTGTCCAAAGACTTTAACACTGCCTGCCAAGCCCTTCACAATCTGGCCCCTGCCTTGCTTTCCTGTTCTTTATCTCCAGGTGAACCACATCTCCAACCTTCTCAGTTCTCAGAAAGGGAATTGCTTTTTCATACCTCCGAGCCTTGGCCCATTCTGTTCCCTCTGCCTGGAAATGTCACCCACCCCTTTGCTCCACTTTCTACACCTGCAATCTCCTGAACCCTTCAACACCTCACTTGAGTGTCCAGCCTCATCTGTGGCACCCCCAGCCCTGCTCAGTCAGAGCCAGGTATTCTCTGGACCCAAACCTCCCTGCACATCCTGCTTGTAGGATTTATCATAGGGTTTTGTAACTGTTTACTGTTCCATTTTCTCCCTTTGTATCTTAAACTCCCGGAGGACAAGGATTTTATTTTATTTAAATTTCTATTCATGCAGCTTAGCACTGGGGTTGCAAGTAGGCAGCCCAAGGGCTTGCGCCATAAACTTGGGGTATTTTTTTTCCCACAAAGGTCCTTTAAGAATTTGAATTAGTTGAGAACATTTTGCGGGGGGGGGGGGGGGGGGGGGGGGGGGGGCATGCCCTGCGGCTTGTGGGATCTTAGTTCCCCAAACAGGGATTGAACTCAGGCCCTCAGCCGTGAAAGCTCAGAGTCCTAAACCACTGGACGGCCAGGGAATTCCCAAGAACATTTTAAAATTGGAAGAGTTAATGGTTTTGTTTAATAGCTTTATTGAGGTATGATCTGCATACCATAAAGTTCACCGTTAATACGTGGTAATTCAATGACTTCTAGTAAATTTATAAAGTTATGCAACCATCACCCCGGTCCACCCCAATATTTCCATCACTCCCCAAAAGTTTTCTCCTGTGCATTTGCACACTCCAATTTCCATCCCTTGGCAACCAATGATTTGTTTTCCATCTCTACAGATTTGCCTTTTCTAGAAAGTCACTTAAATGGAATCATACAATGTGTGGTCTTTTGTGCCTGGCTTCTTTCACTTAGCATAATGTTTATCCATGTTGTAGCATGTATAAGTAGTTCATCCCTTTTTACTGCTGAATAGTATTCATCAGATAGATACATTAGATTCTCTTTATCCATGTACCAGGTAATGAACATTTCATTTATTTCCAGATTTTTGCTATTATGGATAATGTTGCTGTGAATATTTACATATACTCTTAATGGGGACATGCTGTCAGTTTTCTAGGGTATTGCAGGATGGGATTGTTGGGTCATGTTGTAACTCTATGTTTAACATTATAAGGAACTGACAAATTGTTTTCTGAAGTGACTGTACCACATTTTACGTTCCCACCAGCAATGCATGAGGGGTTTTTTATGTTGTATTTTTTTTTTTTTTGCGGTACGCGGGCCTCTCACTGCTGTGGCCTCTCCCGTTGCGGAGCACAGGCTCCGGACGCGCAGGCCCAGCGGCCATGGCTCACGGGCCCAGCCGCTCCGCGGCACGTGGGATCCTCCGGGACCAGAGTACGAACCCGCATCCCCTGCATCGGCAGGCGGACTCTCAACCACTGCGCCACCAGGGAAGCCCTGTATGAGGGTTCTTATTTCTCCTCATCCTTGCCAACACTTGGTATTATTAGACTTTAAATTATCTCTATTCTAATAAATGTATGGTGGTATCTCACTGTAATTTTAATTTGCATTTCCCTAATGACTAGTGATGTTGATCATCTTTTAATGTTATTTTTAGCCACACAAATATCTTCTTTGGTGAAAGGTCTATTCAAATCTTTCGCCCATTTTTAACTGGGTTGTCTTATTGAGTTATAAGAATTTTTGATATATTTCAGATACACGTCCTTAATAAGATACATAATTTGCAAATATTTTCTCCCAGGCTGTGGCTTGTCTTTTCATACTTTAAATGATATCTTTGGAAGTGCCAAAGTTTTGAGTTTCAATGAATTACAATTTAGCAAATTTTTCTTTTATGAATTGTGTTTTTGGTATCATATCTAAGAAATTTTTGCCTAAGCCAAAGTCACAAAGATTTTTTTCCTGTGATTTGTTTTTTCAGGTTTTATAGTTTTCAATTTAACATTTAAGTCTGTAATTGATTTTGAGTTAATTTTTATACATGATGTAAATTTTTTTAATTTATTTATCTTTTGCGTATGGATACCCAATTGTCCCAGAACCATTTGTTAAAAAGAATATCTTTTCACAATTGAATTCCCTTGGCACCTTTGTTGAAAATCAATTTACCAAAAACATAAGGATTTTCTGGACTTTCTATTCATCTCCATTGATATATGTGTCTGTCATTACACCACTGTGACACAGTCTCAACAACTATTATTTTATAATAAGTTTTGAAAATGAGTAAAATATTCCTCCAACTATGTTGTTGGTTTCCAAATTGTTTTGCTATTCTAGGTAATTTGCATTTCCATGTAAACCTTAGGATCGGCTTGTCAATTTCTACCCCCCCAAACGTGATTTTGATTGGAATTGTATACATAAATCAGTTTGGGCAGAACTGCCATCTTAACAGTAGTGAGTCTTACAATTCATGAAAATGGTATATATCCCCATTTATTTAGATCTTTTAAATTTTAGTGAGCAGTGTTTTATAATTTTTACCTCTTATACATCTTTTGTTACATTTATTTCTAAGTATTTTGTTTTTAGTGCTATTGCAAATTACATTGTTTTCATTTCATTCTTAGAGTGTTCATTATCAGTAGAAATATTATTGGTTTTTGTATCCTCTGACATTCTCATTTATTAGTTCTAGTTGGTTTTTTAAGATTCACTAGTAGTTTGCAGATACAGGGTCAAATAATTTGCAAATAAAGACAGTTGTATTTCTTCATTTCCAAACTGGATACCTTTAATTTCTTTTTCTTGTCTTCTTGACTGGCTAGAACTTCCAGTGTGATATTAAATAGAAGTGTTGAGAGTGGACATCCTTGCTTTGTTTTCAAACTTATGGAAAACACCTTTAGTCTTGTTGCTAGTAAGTAGGATGTTTGCTGTAGGTTTTTTCTTAGATTCTTTTTTATCTCTCTGAAGAAATTCCCTTTTATTTGGAGTTTGTTGAGAGTTTTATCATGAATGAGTGTTGAATTCTGACAAATGCTTTTTCTGTATATATTAACATGACCGAGTATATTTTGGCCTTTATTATATTAATATGATGTATTGCATTTATTTTTGAGATGCTAAATCAACCTGGCATTCCCAAGATAAATCCCACTGGGTCATTTTTATATGTTACTGGATTTGATTTTTGTGTTTATGCTCAGGTGGTATATTGTCATATCTTTGGCCTCAATGAATGTGGAAGTGGATCCATTTCCAGAGCCTCTAGATAAGAGCCTAGTCCAGCTAACACCTTAATTTGAGCCTTGTGAGACACTAGGCAGAGAACCCAGTCGAGTGTGCCTGGACTTCTCACCTATAGAACTCTGAGTTCTAAGCTGCGAAGTTTGTGCTGATTTGTTACATAGCAACAGAAAACGAATACACCAACTTCCTCCAGTTTTCCTCTGCCATAGCTAGAAGTCCTGCCTCATGGCAGAGTTAATTTTGAAAAAAATCAAATAAAATCAAGATTTCTGGTTTAAAAACAAAAAAAAGATTTCTGGTTTCTCTTGAAAAATGGGAAGACCTTGCAACTTGAGATTTGAATTTCTTACATGTCAAACCATCAGCAAGAGCTGGGTAGTGACTCTCCCCCCATCCTCCTTGTTAGCCAGGGTCTAGGTCCTCCAATTTATCTGCTCTCGCCCTTCACCCTAGACCTACATCTCCAATTACAGGCCTGGCCCGGGGACATCTGAATCTGTAACACCCCTGATCAGCACATGCCCAACTTACAGTAAGTGTTCAGTAATTATTTGTTGAAGGAGTGAATCAAACCACAAAACAGGTGACATGTGGGGGAATTTTACATAAGAGCACATGAATGTACATTTGGGATGGCCAAGGCTGAGGACACCATACCCTCAGTGCACTTTGGAGGGGTCAAGGGCAGGGCCCACAGAGCCTGTCCACCTGAAGATTTCCTGGAAGTCCCATCAACTTTCACTTACATCTCATTGGCCAAAAGTGTGTCATGTTACCACCCCTAGTTCCAAAGTAGGCTAGGAAATGTGATTTTCAGCTTGTCACATGTCACCCCAGCCTCAACAAGGATGTCAGGGCTCCGACAGGAGAAAAGAAGAGGATGGATATTGGGTTAGTGACCAGGCAGTTTCAACACCCAGATCATAGAAAAGAACAAGGCCAGCACCCCAGAAGCTTTCTGATGCCCCTTCCCTGTCAGCATTCCCCCCAAGGGTGTTTCCCCTTTTTCAACCTCATATAAATGGAATCATACAGGGAATTCCCTGGTGGGTGGTCCAGCGGTTAGGACTCCACGCTTTCACTGCCGAGGACACGGGTTCAATCCCTGGTTGGGAAACTAAGATCCCACAAGCCACGCGGTACAGCCAAGAAACAAAATAAAATAAAATAAAATAAAACAAAATAAAAAATAAATGGAATCATACAGAGTGTGTTCTTTTGTGTCTAGCTTCTTTCACTTGCAGCGTAAACACTAAAAAAAAAAAAACCCCATATCAAAGTAGCTTGAGTTTTCTATCAAATGACTTATTAATTAGCCTTGAGGAAACCAAGACTATCAGTGATGGAATTAATCCACCTCTTTTCCTTGAGTTGGTCATCATTAACTACGCATTTGCCCTCCAACCATGGACACTCAAGAGAAATGACCAGTGGGAATAATAACAAGTATTCTTTCCCATGGGAGAGATTCGAAATATTTAAAAATCAGAGCCACGTGACCACTAAATGGTGGACCCAGAATGGATGGCCCTAGTGTTGTCCAGAGAAGGGTCTTCAGGCCCCCACAAGGCCGGGCCTTAGCCCTCAGTTGCTGGAATGTGAGAAGGTCTTGGGCAGGGCCGGTGAGTTCCTCAGGGAGGAGCCGGGATGACCAAGGCTGCAGGACTCCGAGGCTCCAGGCAGCAGCTACGTATCAGTCAGTGCAGAGTAAGCTCAGCGTTTCCACGTCAGCACAGAGTGCTGGCTGAAGGTTAACACTGGTCTTTGCCAAAACAGTGTGAAGGTTGGGCATCCTCTGGTGAAACTGGGGCCACAAGGTATTCAGGCATCAGAGGGAATCACTGCAGCTCAAAAGCAGTGTCTGTCTTCACGAAGGTGAGACTGGTCTGTCCCCACACACACGCGAGGAGACAGGACACTTGGCAGTGCGGACCCTGGCCCCGGAGGTGGCATCTTATAACTGAACGGAGCCATGCTGAACCATCATGGATGTCAAAATGGCAGGCGCTTATTTCCTTAGGGCAGCCTTGCAAATAATGCTTTCCTCATTTCCAACTCACAATTCTTTTTAGCTGTCCCACCCCGCTTCCAAATTTAGGAGTGTTACACTTCATATGAAAATAAAAAATAAAAGCAAATAGGGAAAGTTGGTTCAGGACTCAAGATCACTCTCCCAGAAATAGTAGCCCTAGATTCACTTCAACCCCCGCTCCCTTGCCTGCCTTGACTATAAAGACCAGCAAAATGAATTGCTCACTTCCCAGCCTCCCTTGCTTTTGCTTTTCTGATACAAAGGGACAGCTGCAGCTGGCTCTGGCCTTCTCCTTTCTTCCTGCCCCAACTGTGGGCGTGATGCCCGGAACAAGAGCTGCCATCTTGCAACCATGAAGGAGAGGCCAAGAGAATCACAGTGATGCTGGCTCTGGACCTCATGAGCTGCTGAACAAATGCTAACAGCTGCCTGCTCCAGACTTTTTGTGCTGTGCAAAAATTGAAAACTCTGTTTGTTCTTTATGCTTACTTACAGCAGAAAGCATTCCTAACTGATACAACTAGTATAAACCATTACTTGTCATGTATAGGCAAAAAAAAGGACAGAGGGCCACTGAGGATTTTCCAAGTTTAGTTACTACATCGGAAAATAGCTGTAGACACTTATTCTCAAAAGCAAGGAGGTATCAAATCCCACTAGGGTCAGGTCAAAACACATAAAGGTCAGCTTGAAGGGACTTTCACTAGCCAAGGAGGGGACAATGTGAGCATCAAAAAACACTGACTACAATGCATTAAAATGAGTTAAAAATAGATAAAGGGAAATAACCAAGCATTTATTCTGCCTTCCTTGTTTGAACTGTATTTCAAAGAAACCAAAGAAATGATCAGGAGTTCTTCATAGAAGAATTATGACTGATAAAGACAGAAAGAATAGTAGAATCAGAAAACCACCACTTGGGAACACCTGATGAAATAAAGAATCTAGCCAATGATCATTAATAACTATTAAGTAAAAGGTTGACAGGGAACTTTGGATGGACCATGCTGATAACACCTGAGCCCACGTTGATCAATTTTCACATCTCTAAAAATGGAACAATCAGCCTCATGATGTAATACATCAGATAGTACACAGCATCTCCTATGAAGTTTTCAAGCCAAGAAAAAAAAAAATCTAATCCAGTTTACAGGAAATAGAAGAA
The DNA here is from genome assembly GCF_003676395.1 of Aethalodelphis obliquidens. Lineage (NCBI taxonomy): Eukaryota > Metazoa > Chordata > Mammalia > Artiodactyla > Delphinidae > Aethalodelphis > Aethalodelphis obliquidens. The sequence goes on from NW_020838006.1 coordinate 10,930,612, forward strand.
CAAGTTAAATGACACCAGGAGGAAACTACCAGCCAAATCCATATGTAGGATATTCTACTGGATGAATGACTCATTTCTCCCCCTCCTCAGGGAATGGCATAAAAAAAACGGGGAAGGCGTTTCTCCCCCTCCTCAGGGAATGGCGTAAAAAAAACGTAAAAAAAACCATTACTGAATAAAAGAGACCTAAGGGTCCTTTCAATCATATACTATGTGTAGTTCTTGTTTGGATCCTGATTTGAATGGAACAACTGAAAAAGTATTGAGTTAATTAAGAAAATATGGTATGTTCTAGGTATTATATCACATGATAATGGCATTGTGGTTATGAATTTTGAAAAAGTTCTTCCCTGATAGAATACCTACTGAAATATTTATGGATGAAATGAAATGATGCCTGGAGTTTGCTTTAAAATATTCCAGCAGAAGCCAAACAAATATTGTGTGTGGCGAGGTGGGGAGAGGGTACAGAGGAAACAGAATCAGGTGAGCCATGAAGGGGTTCCCTGTATTTTTTCCTCCACTTTTACCTATAACATTTTGTATAAACTGTTTTTTGAAATTATTACTTTAATTGGATTTTCCTGCATTCTAGATGCTAATAGCAACAAAAATGAGAAAGCAATTTTAAAAAGAAAATCCTGTCAAAGTCCCTGAATTCTGTTTCCTTCCTTCACAGTGTTGTTTTCATAAAAGTGAAAACAAACAATACAATCACAAAACGAGAATATAAAGCAATGTCACGTGTCTGTACTATTTTTTTTTTGCGGTACGCGGGCCTCTCACTGTTGTGGCCTCTCCCATCGCGGAGCACAGGCTCCAGAAGCGCAGGCTCAGCGGCCATGGCTCACGGGCCCAGCCGCTCCGCGGCATGTGGGATCTTCCCGGACCGGGGCACGAACCCATGTCCCCTGCATCGGCAGGCGGACTCTCAACCACTGCGCCACCAGGGAAGCCCCCATGTGTCTGTACTTTAAAGCACAGTGTTTCAGGGGAACTTTAGAGATGCTAGTCCTACCCAACACCTGTGTTCTTGTCCACCTGTGGGCCCCCCCCCAGGATGGTTCCCATATGTTCTTGGATGTTCCCAAGAGAACTTTGCTTTTGTCATAGACATCTAATAACTTGTCTGTTCTCTTCCACCAGACTGTGAGCCATCCTCCTGCCCTCCCACTCTCAGTCAAGGACCAAAAATCACTTCCTATTATTCTCTCTAATAGGCTAATATTAACATGTAGTAGGTGCTCAATAAATATTTGGGGACTATATGAACAGAATCCAATCCTCTATGTTTTACACCTGTGGAGTCTGACACCCCAAGGGTTGAAGTTTCTAGGCTGAGACTGCAATGTTTCAGAATCAGAACCATTCCTGAGAACTTATACCTTCTGGTTCCAACCCAGGGCTACTTCTGAATCTCATTTCTGATTCCAGAAGTCTTCCTCTTTATGGGAGGAGCCTTCCTCTACCAGGGTCCAATGTGCCATTTCCAGTGCTCCCCCAACCCAATTCTCATAATAAATTCATAGTGTTCTACGCCACGACACTTTTGTATCTTTCCAGAAGACATTACCCACATTTGTTTTAGGCAGGAGAGATTATAAGTAATTATATAACACAGATAACAAGGTTTTGCTTGTTATCTATCTATATTATTATCTAATAATAATACGTGAAATCCTTAGCACTCATGTTTCCAGAACTTTGAACTCTTCCTTTATTTCTCCTCCAGCTGAGTCAAGAAAAGGAAACCAGGAAATAGCTTTAATGTGTCTTAAGTCTGGGCCCCAAAGTCATGGGCATACATTGTGGCATGCAGGGCAATCCACTCCTAACTGAAACTGACCTTGGTTTTCTCTGAGCCTTGCTGACCCCTCTGAGCCAGCCTTTGGCCAGAGGTTCCTACTCAAGGAGTCCATGCAGCCTACCTTCAGGAAAGACCTTTCTTTTTTCTGATACTCCCCAGAGTTACAAACCACAGTGATGGAAAGCCAACTAGACATTCATTTCCCAGGTTCATTGCTTATTCAATGTCCCTCAGGTCTTAGCTTCAATGTCACAACCTCTGACCTCCCCACCCCCAAACCGGATTGTGTGGCCTTCTTTGTGTTTCCATAGCAAGTCACAGGTCCTGTGACATGGCTCTTCCAACACACTTTCATAGTTTTCTCTTACCTTCACTGTAGCTAACAAGCTCCTCCAAGGGAGAGACTGTCTTTCATCACTGTTTCCCCAGTGCCTTGCACATGCTAACTCCTCCATAAACACTTGCTTTGTGAATAGACAAGTAATCGAATGAATGGCTTTCAAGAGTCAAATGTCCAGTAATTGAGACTCTAAATTTAAACCATCTTGCTTGTTAAGGCGTTCAAGAAACACCTTCTGTCCTCAAAGTTTGACTTAAAAGAATAATGCTGAAATGGGAGGAACCACCTAGTCCTCAGAAAATGATTGAAAGATTGGATAGGAGAAGTGGGATGAGTTTTGCAGGTACCCACCATGTCTCCCTATTTTCCTTCTCTCTCTTTCTCTCGAGCCACCACCTCTGGAATGACCAGCTGAGGTTTTACTTGTCCTCCTCTTCTAGTCCTTTGTTCTGCCCCTCTGAATAGAGAAAAGTTGGGGATGTGGATAGTGCTGAAAGGGACAAAGACAGCCGGCCAGAGCTGAGTCCTCCTTTCTGACACTTGCACGCTCGCTTACGGCGCACGGGGACTTGACTCAGCCAGAAGATGACTAAACCCTGGGCCCCAGTCGGTACTCAGGGCCCCTCCCAACAGAGGCCCCTGTGCCTGGACCTGGTTAATTAGTAGATCTCAATCTGTAATAAGGAGGATGGGTGTGGGTTATTCATGATACTCCCCATGCTTCCTAAATAGTAAACTCAGCTATTCGAGGTAAATGGAGTATGTATGTGAACTGAGAGCCGAGAGAAGGGCCAGAAAGTACCCAGATGCAAACTGAAAGTGAAAACAGCCTTGTTTCTTTTACCATCAGTGAGCAATATCTAACTCTACATTCAATCAACCAAAAGGGCCTAATTCAGATTTCAGGGGCCAATCGTGGCTGTAAACTAGGTAGAAAAAGTCACGAGCTTAAACCAACTGAGGTTTAATGAACGTGGAACGTTACTGTCCCCAAATGTCTATAAACTCAGGACTAAACAGTTTAAATAATTTATATTAAAAAAGGAATATAACAAATATTTATATTAAAAAAAGGATTCACTCATTGTTAGTTCTGGGAGGAAAAAAACAAATTCATTATCACTGTCATCCAATATTCGACGCCCACAATAGCCTGCCCCAGCTGAAAGGCCATTTAGAAAAGGAGAAAGAGTAGAGACTCTTGGGCCTAAGACCGTGTTCAGGGCTCAGAGCCGGCTACCCAATCATCCTAAACACTGCAAACATGAAAACTCTAAGCCATGTCTCGCCCTCAAGGAGGTTACTGATCCTTTGCAGTCAAGGTGTCATAGAATAAATGCCAATACACAGTGTAAACTGCACGAGCATTGCTTTCATATCCACCAGTATTTCAATTCCATGAGGGCAAGGACCTCATGTATCTTGTTCACCACTGTAGCTCCAGCATCTTGTACTGGTACACAGCACAGAGTAAGAGCTCAGTAAATATTTGCCAAATAAATGAACCAATGGGGATCCTGTGTCACATGTATTTGGGGAAAGAAAACTGAGAAACAGAGAAGTGAACTGATTTACTTGAGTTGGTCCATATGACTCATTACAGTTAACTGCTTATAAGACATAGGCAAATGTCTGTCCTGGTGTTCCTCTAATATTTTCTGGAAGGTTGGAAAATATAGAAACATAATTAAATGACTTATACATGTAGAACTAAAAACTTGACTTGTGTCTAAAAAGCAGTATCTACTATTCACAAAATTATAAACATGAAGAACCTTTCTGAGGAGGAGTAGAAGCATGGGTAGAGCATGGATTTTGTTGTCTTCAACAGTGAAATGACAGCATCCAAGTCCTTTTTTTGTTATACTATGCTGTCTTTTTGCTCTGAAAGCCATAGGGTAGATCAGTCAATTTTCTTATATTAGTAGAGGACATAACAAGGAATTTATATAGGTCAGAGAATATTTGAAAATCCCAAACAGAACAGCTGCTAATGAACTTAGTTTAGAGTGTCTTGCCACCAGAAAAAATGATAGACCTTTCCTAAACACCTCTGGCTGTTTGCTCATCGAGAAAAATCACACATTTTCTCTCTGTAAAAAGTGTCAGAGGAAAAAAAAAAGACTGTAGTTTCACTCCCCATGGGCTGAAGACTGGGACTGTTTTTAAATTCAATATATATTACAATAACCCCAGAGAACCATGGGAAAGCTTCACTCGGAGAAGGTGCTGAGGTCAATGTCTTTGTGTTGCACGTCAGGGAAACGTCACAGGATGCAGGTTGAAATGCTGAGGCCTGGGCACAGCACTGTCACCCATGAGACCAAAAAAAAAAAAAAGTTTGCCTGTGTTTTTTTCCTTTTTTTTTAATACTTTATTTACACTGTTGTCCTAGTTTCAGTTGTACAGCAAAGTGATTCAGATTCTTTTCCATTATAGGTTGTTATAAGATATTGAATATAGTTTCCCTATGCTATACAGTAGGTCCTTGCTGTTTATCCATTTTATATATAGTAGTGTCTGTTAATCCCAAACTCCATTTCTTTTGTTTTTAATGTTACTTATGATGATGACTTCACCCCCAATTACTGTCTCTGCTGCAGCAACTCCTATTAGGCCTTTTACCAGCCTCCAGGTGAAACTCCTGATCTGTATTTTTATCATATTGTAGGACGGCCTGCATTGCAAATCCCACTGGCTTTTCTATGTGGGTGAATTCCTGAGTTAAGTCAGTTATGAACGTATGGGTTTGAAGAAGCCTTTAAAGAAGCCTCAGTCTGATTATGTGACTTGAGATCCTGTCAGTCCCTTGCTCACCCAGAACTCTGAACAGCAAACAAGGGAAGCTGCAGACACCGACTTTGAATCTTGGATGGGCTACTTTATTGCCATCCAAGCATGGTCAAGGCCTCAAATAACAACACCTGCCTCAAAGGGTAGTTGATGTAAGGATTAAAGGAGTGAACTCATGAAGAATGCTTAGAAGGTGCTGCCAATGTGAGCTGTACTTGCACTAGGAAGCGAGTTCTAACACCTCTGGAGCAGCAGTTCTGATGCCAAAACGTAGTGTCCAATTCCAGACTTTGTGTGAAATCTACCCCCAACACAAAGAGATTAAACTCAAAGGTGCAATAGATCATGGGGCTGCAGCTATTTTGGCAGTAGCCCTTAACATTTAAAATGCTTATCTCTCCATAACCAAGATCAGGATGACAGCGTGGTCAGATAAGGCCCTCTTCTGAGTCACAGACTTGTCACTGTATTATCACATGGAGGAAGGAGCTACTGGAGCTCCCTGAGCCTCTTTTATAAGGGCACTAATCCCACTCATGAGGGCTCCACCCTCACGATCTAACCACCTCCCCAAGGTCCCACCTACTAATACCATCACATTGGGCATTATGAGTTCAACATGGGAATTTTGAGGGGACATGAACATTCAGACACAGCAGCAGGGACTTTGTTTTGAGTTGTCTTTGGCCAGAACCCTGGGGAGTTCACCCTACAAAGGATCAGGTATGAGGTTATAGAGGACACAGTCTTTACCCTGGTTGGCCCCAAGTGCATGGCCTGCAGAGGCTACTTATTGTTTCCTTTTTTAAGGGCACAGAGCATAATCAGGGACAGATATCATACTGTGGGCACCCAGAGGGCCAGGGGGAGTACTGCAACCTTGCCTTTCTTCCTTTCCTTTCTCCCCTACTTCCTTCCTCTTTACCTCCCCTCCTTTGCTCATTCATTCAACGAATATTCCTTGGCTGTTAGACACTGCACCACGTAGTGCTGAGGTTCATCTATGAACAGGACAGACCCTGTCCTGCCCTCCGGAGCCTGTCACTTAGCAAGAAGAGAAGCTTTCTTCAAATGGCCCCATCAATACCTACACAATGATAGCTCTGATAAGTGCTATAACATGAGGTACCAGGGTCCAGGAGACCTGATCTGGGTGTCAAGGAGGGTTTCCATAGGAAGTGACATTTAAACTAAGTGTGAATGATGGGTAGGAGCTGTTCAGACAAGGCAAAAGAGAAATCCAGGCAGGAAACACAGCTTGGGGAAAGGCCCTGAGGTGGGAAAATGTGCTGGCATGGTCCCTTGTGCAGAGGAAGAGGCCCTTCATAAACGTTGTTGAACGGATGAATAAAGTGCTCAGTTCACAGTGTATTTGAAGGGATGTTTACTTAAGAGACTAGAAACCCAACCAATAACACTTACCAATAACACCCAAAGACCCCTCCATGGCCCTCAGTTTACCAATCCCTATCAACAGAATCCTTCAGCACCACTTGGAGTCCCCTCTACCTCACTCCATGGGATGGCCCAGCCTGTAGTCACCCACACATCCCAGTCACTCTGACTGGAGTGGACAGTGCTCTGCCTTCCTGGCACAGGCCAAGCTCCTGGCATGGTCAGCTTCATCTCCCTGCAATGCTAGGTAGGTCCTCCTCAGCTGCCTGGGAGGGTCTTCTGCTCTGGCTTCAACCTCAGCTTTGTGCATTGTGACAGCTCAGCCCTGTCAGCCCCTGAGTCTCATCACAAAAGGACACGCCCTCTCCTCCTGCAGGGCTCTGTGGACCTGGAAGCTTCTCTGTATGACTGTTGCTAAGGGTCCCTTGGTAGCCAATGACCAAGAGCCAGCCAACTCTCCCAGCGAATTTTTGGAAGGCCATCAGGGACTCACATTTTGGCAGGAGGCTGGAGAATGAATCTCAGAGCTCTGGCGGGCTGGGCAACAGAAGTGGTATGGCCTGTGTGCTGCTGCTATGACGAGTGTGACCTCTATCTGCCCTGGCCTCACTGCATTCCTCACGCCCTCATTAGTCTCTGGAAAGACTGGCCTGGGCAGTGAAAAGATCTTCCCGTTTGAAATGTAAATTGGTGCAGCCACTCTGGAAAACAGTATGGAGCTTCCTTAAAAAACTAAAAATAGACTTTCCATATGATTCAGTAATTCCACTCCTGGGCATATACCCAGAAAAGATGGAAACTCTAATTGGAAAAGACACATACACCCCAATGTTCATTGCAGCACTATTTACAATATCCAAGACATGGAAGCAACCCAAGTGTCCATCGACAGATAAATGGATAAAGAAGATGTGGTCCATGTATACAATGGAATATTACTCAGCCATAAAAAAGAACAAAATTTTTGCCATTTGCAGCAACACGGGTGGACCTAGAGATGATCATATTAGTGAAGTAAGTCAGACAGAGAAAGACGAATATCATATATCACTTACACGTGGAATCTAAAAAATAATACAAATGAACCCATTTACAAAACAGAAACAGACTCACAGACATAGAAAACAAACTTATGGTTACCAAAGGGGAAAGGGGATGGGGAAGGAATAAATTAGGAGTTTGGGATTAACAGATACACACTACTATATATAAAATAGATAAGCAACAAGGATTTACTGTATAACACAGAGAACAATATTCAAGATCTTATAATAACCTATAATGGAAAATAATCTGAAAAATATATATAGATATAACTGAATCACTTTGCTGTACACCAGAAACTAACACAATATTGTAAATCACCTATACTTCTATTAAAAAAAAAACTTCTCCTTTAATTTCCAACTCCCAAGGCCACACAGAAAGATAAGGCCCCAGAAGTGACTGGGGTAAATTAAGACAGGAAGTTGGATGCGAGACAGCCTGAACTATGACCTATGTCTTATTTCTTCAGCCACCATCTAATGACTGCTTGATCTGAGCCAAACCCTGCAGCAGGCATTGGAGACGCAGAGGCGAACACGACACAGAACCTTTTCTCCTGGAGGCTGCCTTTACTCGGAGATGGGAAACACATCAGCAGCATAAGTGCTGGAAGGGCCTCAGAGCATGCCTCTGCCAGTTGCATAAAGGGAGGGGTGGTTAGCTCTGCATGGGGAGGGCAGGGGGTGGTTGACAAAGCTTGATAGTAGAAGTAATACGGGAGCTATGGCTTGAAGGAGGGTTGTTGGGCTGGCAGGCAGCTTGAAGGCATGTTTGGGCAGGAGATGAGAACATTCCAGGCAGGGAGGATAGCAGATGCCCGTGCTTGGAGGTGTGAAGTGGGCACAAAGTTTAGGGAGTTGTAAGTCATTAGCTTTGGTTGGAATCCCCAGTTTGAATGAATTTTGGCAAAAAAAATGAAAGTTGCTCAGATAGGGCTGCGACATGGCTGAGACTTTGGTTTCATTCTCTAGACCGATGCTGTCTACTATGCAGCCACTAACCATACGTGGCAACTTCAGTTTCAGTTGGTTGAAATAAAATACAAGTAAAAATTCAATTCCTCGGACACACTCCCCACGTTTCACTCACCCGCTCAGTCGCCACATGTGGTTAGGGGTTACCATACTGGACAATGGAGATACAGAACATCTCCTTCATCACAGAAAGTTCTATTGAACAGTGCTGTTCTAGGCTGCGGGAAGCACAGGATATTAGGCAAGCAAATGACATCATCGTATTTCACGGAGCCCGCCCTGTGGCCACTTGGGGATGGATAAGAAGGAAGCATAACATGGGACTTCCCTGGCGGTCCAGTGGTTAGGACTCCACATTTCCACCGCAGGAGGCACAGGTTCAATCCCTGGTTGGGGAACTAAGATCCTGCGTGCCACGTGGGGCGCCCCTACCCAATAAAAGGGAGCATAACAGAAGGCTCGAGGTGACTTAAAGACTACTGCAACAGTCTAGTCAAGAGGCTGCTGTCGCACCAGAGGAACTGTCCCTTTTGCCCAGAACTTGCTATTATCCAAAGCTGAGCAGGGAATTATTCAGACTGACTCATGTTTCACCTCAGCCCTCACACCCCAGCTTCAGAGACGGGAGTCCCAGACGATCATAAACTAGCCAATCTGGGCAGCTGACCCAGTGGAAGTGGATCTCATTTTATCTCCAGTAGGTCCTGGGGCTTGTTATGTAAACCTAGGGTGTGTCCACAAGACACAAGGAGCCTCAATTTAGGAGTCGCACGCCCACAACGCTTCTCACTCACTCACACCAAGTGGATGGAGAAGACTTGAGTTTTGCCACCATGAAAGAAGTCAGGTCAGCTGTTCAACCGAATCCCTTTAACACCAAAGCAGACAGAATTTGAGAGGTTAAGAAGTTAGGAATAGGAAATTCCCTGGCGGTTAGGACACTGGGCTTCCACTGCCGAGGGCACGGGTTCAATCCCTGGTCAGGGAATTAAGATCCTACAAGCCTCGCGGTGCAGCCAAAGGAAAAAAAAAAAAAAAAAAGAAGGCGGCAAAAATAGCCTATGAACCCTGATAAACACACAAGGAGCTCTGTTCGGTCTCCCTAAGCTGTTTGCAGTTGCCAAGGTGGGTGTGGGAATGCGGACCCAGCCTTGCTCTCAGTATAATTAATGACGATGTGCCCCCTGTACCACTGACTCAGATGGAGCACCTGACGAGAGCTTCGGCTGGAGGCTTCTGTGTTCTGAGGGCGTGGATGCGCCCGCATGAGCTGCGCTGGAGCGTGTGAACATCACCCTCCTGTTCCTGGCTGAGTCAGAGGCAGATCTGGAGTCAGAAGCCCTGGTCGAGGGCCTACCCTTGCCAATCAGCTCAAAACAGGCTTGTTAAAAATGCTCCTCCCCTGGGCTTCCCTGGTGGCGCAGTGGTTGAGAGTCCACCTGCCGATGCAGGGGACTCGGGTTCGTGCCCTGGTCCGGGAAGATCCCACATGCCGCGAAGCGGCTGGGCGCGTGAGCCATGGCCGCTGAGCCTGCGCGTCCGGAGCCTGTGCTCTGCGGCAGGAGAGGCCACAACAGTGAGAGGCCCGCGTACCGCAAAAAAAAAAACAAAAGAGTAAGGAACCATGTAAAGTGGGGGAGATAGGATTCTTACCATTTCCAAAACTGCTCCAGGCTGTACAGCATCCAGCCTTCGGCAGTGTCCTCTGCCCACAGCCTTCCTCCACCGCCCGCTCCCTGGGCTGACTTGGACTGACCCTTCACATCACAGCTTGGATCTCACCTCCCCCTCTTAGGAGCATCTCAGTTTCCTTGTGGGGAATCCACCATAGTATGTGGTCTCTGTAGGACAGTAACTCCAGTGGAGCCCCACCTCCCACAAATGTGAGAGGCTGATTCCCTCCTGTGATCATCCCCACGTGGCCAGGGACAGATGTGTGACCTAGGCTTGGCTACTGCCACGTTTTCTTCTGGAACACAGCAGATGGAAGACATGGCTGGAGGGTTTTTATCCTATCAGCACTGACCACAGTCTTCTGCTCTTAGACCCTTCCTATATAGTTCCTTCTTCTTAGCCCCTCCAGCTGGAGCTGCCGTCTTTCCTACCTGTTTCCAAGCTGGTTCTATAAACTTCTTGTAATTCTGTGCCTCATTCTCCTTTCAATAAATGCAGCTTTGCCGCTGTGAGACAAAATCTGTTTCTGTTGCATCAAACGTCCTTGACTGACACACTTTCTTTCTTTCCATCTCTCTTCACTGTGTCCCCCATGCCCCTTCCAGCCCCTGGCACAGAGGAGGCACCAAAGAGCTGTTGCATGAACAGCTTATGAACGGGTCCCTGTGGACCACATCCCTTTCTCCAGGCCTCCAACAGCTGCCATCCCTATCTCACACCACAGCAAGGCCAACTCGGTCACATGGCAGCACCTGGGTCCCCTACCTCTCTGTCCCATGCCTGCTGCACAGTGAGGACCTTGCCCTCCTCCCAAACAGTGCTTCATCCCATTCAGAGGTAGAAGCTGCCTTCCTTTTAGATCAGTCCCCATAGGGCCAGTGCCTTTCTGCTCGGCTGACTATCCTGCTTCTCAGATTCTCCTTCCTCGTCATTGATCAATAATTTAAAAGCATGTTGGGTGCCGTCCACGTTGGATGGCTCTACAGTCATCTCAGTGTCCTGTAGTTCAGTAACAAATGGTCGAGGCCCCACGTTTTTTCACTCTATTCTGATTTGGGATTTAGTTACTTTTAGTGAACAGCCAAATTCCAGCAGAAAATATGAAATTTTATCTAGCTACAGATAGAAATTCACCTGGCAAATGGATTTCATTCTAGGACCGACAAAACTTCTGAATTTTCGGAACCAATCTTCCAAAATGAGATCCAGAGGGGCGGAGTCAAGATGGCAGTGTAGGAAGACAAGAGAGTTCACATCTCCCCACAGCTAGGGCACCTGACTGAAGCTGGTGGGGGACCTTGACACCCAAGGAGATGGGGGGAACCCCCAAGCGACCGGGTAGGATGTTGCGGGGACTGAGGGGGGAGAAGTGGAGGCCGGACAGGACCAGTGCCCCTGAGGGGTGGCTGTGAGGGGGGGAGGGGTTCCCACACCTGGGGGAACCCTTGGGGGCTCGTATCAGGGGTAAGCACGCCTAGCGTTTACCCTGCCCATTTGGCCCAGGAAGGCTGCCCGGCTCTCCAGCAGAGTCCTACACCCTCAGAGGCCCCCTGTGGGCCGCGTGGGTCCTGAGGGTGTAGGAGGGAGGCCAGGGGAGAACAGGAGAGACAGGCGGGAGGAGCAGCAGAGGCGCAGAGGGTGTTTGCCCCACCCACTTGGGCCCAGGAAGCCTGCTGGGCTCCCACGCTGGGTCCCCCACCCTCCGGGACCACAGGCATGCCTGGGCCCCTTCTGTTGAGCCTAAGCCCCACCTCCCACGCCCCCTCGGGCCTTTTCCAGCCCTGTGGGTCCTAAGCATAGGCCCTGCCCACTGCCCAAACCCCGCCCCTGCCTAGGCCCTGCCCCCCACAGCCAAGGCCTTTTCCGCCATTTTTTTTTCTCCTCTTTTTTACTATTGTGATTCTGGTTTACCTTCCGGTTGTTATTTCATCTGTATTTTTATTTTTATATTCTTTCTAACATATCTGTTAGTTTCCTAGTCTAATTTTATTTTTTACTCTTTTTTATTGTTCTGCTCTTTTTCTTCTTTTTTTTTGCCACCCCGTGGAGCTTTCATGAGCTTGATTCACGAGCCGGGGATCGGGCCAAAGCTCCTGCAGTGGGAGCTCAAAGTCTGAGCCACCGGACTAACAGAGAACCTCAGACCCCAGGGCATATTCATCAGAGTGAGGTCCCCCGGAGGTCCTCACCTCAGCACCAAAACCCAGCTCTACCCAACAGGCTACAAACTCCACTGCTGGAAGCCTCAGGCCAAACAACCAGTAAGACAATCCAACCCATCAAAAAAAAAAAAAAATTGAGACAGCAAAACAATATGTCACAGATGAAGGAGCAAGGTAAAAACCTACAAGGCCAAAGAAATGAATAGGAAGGAGGCAATCTACATCAAAAGGAATTTAGAATAATAATAGTAAAGATGATCCAGAATCTTGGAAATAGAATGGAGGCACAGACTGAGAAAATACAAGAAATGTTTAACAAAGATCTAGAATAACTAAAGAACAAACAAACAGAGATAAACAACACAATAACTGAAATGCAAAATACACAAGAAGGAATCAGTAACGGAATAACTGAGGCAGAAGAACGAATAAGTGAGCTGGAAGACAGAATGGTGGAAATAACTGACAAGGAGCAGAATAAGGAAAAAAGAATGAAAAGAATTGAAGACAATCTCAGAGACCTCTGGGACAATACTAAACACACCAATATTTAAATTATAGGGGTCCCAGAAGAAGAGAAAAAGAAAGGGTCTGAGAAAATATTTGAAGAGAGTATAGTGGAAAACTTCCCTAACATGGGAAAGGAAATAGTTACCCAAGTCCAGGAAATGCAAAGAGTCCCATACAGGATAAACCCTAGGAGAAACATGCCAAGACACATATTAATCAAACTAACAAAAATTAAATTCAAAGAAAAAATATTAAAAGCAGCAAGCGAAAAGCAACAAATAACATACAAAGGAATCTCCATAAGGTTATCAGCTGATTTTTCAGCAGAAACTCTGCAGGCCAGAAAGGCGTGGCAGGATATACTTAAAGCGATGAAACAGAAGAACCTACAACCAAGATTACTCTACCCAGCAAGGATCTCATTCAGATTTGATGGAGAAATCAAAAGCTTTTCAGACAAGTAAAAGCTAAGAGAATTCAGCACCACCAAACCAGCCTTACAACAAATGCTAAAGGAACTTTTTCTAGGCAGGAAACACAAGAGAAGAAACAGACCCACAAAAACAAACCCAAGGGCTTCCCTGGTGGCGCAGTGGTTGAGAGTCCGCCTGCCGATACAGGGGACACGGGTTTGTGCCCCGGTCTGGGAAGATCCCACGTGCCGCGGAGCAGCTGGGCCCGTGAGCCATGGCTGCTAAGCCTGCGCGTCTGGAGCCTGTGCTCCGCAACAGGAGAGGCCACAACAGTGAGAGGCCCGCGTACCGCAAAATAAACAAAACAAAACAAAACAAAAACAAAAACAAAAAAAACCAAAAACAAACCCAAAACAATTATGAAAATGGTAAAAGGAACATACGTATCAATAATAACCTTGAATGTAAATGGATTAAATGCCCCAACCAAAAGACACAGACTGGCTGAATGGATACAAAAACAAGACCCATATACACGCTGTCTACAAGAGACCCACTTCAGACCTAGGGACACATACAGACTGAAAGTGAAGGGATGGAAAAACATTCCATGCATATGGAAATCAAAAGAAAGCTGGAGTAGCAATACTCATATCAGATAAAATAGACTTTAAAATAAAGACTGTTACAAGAGACAAGGAAGGACACTACATAATGATCACGGGATCAATCCACGAAGATATAACAATTATAAATGTTTATGCATCCAACATAGGAGCACCTCAATACATAAGGCAAATGCTAATGACCGTGAAAGGGGAAATCGACAGTAACACAATAATAGTAGGGGATTTTAACACTCCACTTACACCAATGGACAGATCACCCAAACAGAAAATAAATAAGGAAACACAAGCTTTAAATGACACAACAGACCAGACAGATTTAATTGATATTTATAGAACATTCCACCCAAAAGTGGCAGATACACTTTCTTCTCTAATGCATATGGAACGTTCTCAAGGATAGATCACATCTTGGGTCACAAATCAAGCCTTGGAAAATTTAAGAAAATTGAAATCGTATCAAGCATCTTTTCTCACCACAACGCTATGAGATTGGAAATCAATTACAGGGAACAAAATGTAAAAAACCCAAATACATGGAAGCTAAACAGTGCGCTACTAAAACACCAAGAGATCACTGAAGAAATTTTTGAAAATACATAGTAACAAATGACAACGACAACAGGATGACTCAAAACCTATGGGACGCAGCAAAAGCAGTTCTAAGAGCGAAGTTTATAGCAATTCAATCTCACCTCAAAAAATAAGAAAAATCTCAAATAAACAATCTAACCCTATACCTAAAGCGACTAGAGAAAGAAGAATGAAGAAAACCCAAAGTCAGGAGAAGGAAAGAAATCATAAAGATCAGAGCAGAAATAAATGAAATAGAAACAAAGAAAACAATAGCAAAGATCAATAAAACGAAAAGTAAGTTCTTTGAGAAGATAAACATAATTGATAAACCCTTAGGCAAACTCATCAAGGAAAAAAGGGAGAGGACGCAAATCAATAAAATTAGAAACGAAAAAGGAGAAATCACAACTGACACCGCAGAAATACAAAGGATTATAAGAGACTACTACAAACAACTATATGCCAATAAAATGGACAACCACGAAGAAATGGACAAATTCTTGGAAAGGTACAATTTTCCAAGACTGAACCAGGAAGAAATAGAAAATATAAACAGACATATCACAAGTAATGAAATTGAGATCGTAATTAAAAATCGTCCAACAAGCAAAAGTCCAGGACCAGATGGCTTCAAAGTCGAATTCTACCAAACATTTAGAGAAGAGCTAACACTGACCCTTCTCAAACTCTTCCAAAAAATTGCAGAGGGAGGAACACTTCTAAATTCGTTCTGTGAAGCCACCATCACCCTGATAACAAAACCAGAAAAAGATATCACAAAAAAAGAGAATTATAGATCAATATCACTGATGAACATAGATGCAAAAATCCTGAACAAAATACTAGCAAACAGAATCCAACAACATATTAAAAGGATCATACACCATGATCAAGTGGGATTTATCCCAGGGATGCAAGGATTCTTCAATATATGCAAATCAATCAATGTGATACACCATATTAACAAATTAAGGAATAAAAACCATATGATCATCTCAATAGATGCAGAAAAAGCTTTTGACAAAATTCAACACCCATTTATGATAAAAACTCTCCAGAAAATGGGCATAGAGGGGACCTACCTCAACATAATAAAGGCCATTTATGACAAACCCACAGCAAACATCATACTTAATGGTGAAAAACTGAAAGCATTTCCACTAAGATCAGGAACAACAGAAGGATGTCCACTCTCGCCACTCTTATTCAACATAGTTTTGGAAGTCCTAGCCACGGCAATCAGAGAAGAAAAAGAAATAAAAGGAATACAAATTGGAAAAGGAGAAGTAAAATTGTCACTGTTTGCAGATGGCATGATACTATATATAGAAAATCCTAAAGATGTCACCAGAAAACTACTAGAACTAATCAATGAATGTGGTAAGGTTGCAGGATACAAAATTAATACACAGAAATCTCTGGCATTCCTAACACTAACAACGAAAAATCAGACGGAAATATTAAGGAAACAACTCCATTTACCATCGCAACAAAAAGAATAAAATACCTAGGAATAAACCTACCTAAGGAGGCAAAAGACTTGTACTCAGAAAACTATAAAACACTGATGAAAGAAATCACAGATGACACAAACAGACGGAGAAATATACCATGTTTTTGGATTGGAAGAATCAATATTGTGAAAATGACTATACCACCCAAAGCAATCTACAGATTCAATGCAATCCCTATCAAACTACTAATGGTATTCTTCACAGAATTAGAACAAAAATTTTACAGTTTTATAGAAATGCAAAGACCTCGAATAGCCAAAGCAATCCTGAGAAATAAAAATGAAGCTGGAGGAATCAGGCTTCCCAACTTCAAACTACACTACAAAGCTACAGTAATCAAGACAGTATGGTACTGGCACAAAAACAGAAATATAGAGCAATGGTACAGGATAGAAAGCCCAGAGATAAACCCATGCACATACGGTCACCTAATTTATGACAAAGGAGGCAAGAACATACAATGGAGAAAAGACAGCCTCTTCAATAAGTGGTGCTGGGAAAACTGGACAGCTACATGTAAAAGAATGAAATTAGAACACTACCTAACACCATACACAAAAATAAACTCCAAATGGATTAAACACCTAAATGTAAGACCAGACACTATAAGACTCTTAGAGGAAAATATAGGAAAAACACTCTGACATAAACCACAGCAAGATCTTTTTTGACCCACCTCCTAGAGTAATGAAAATAAAAATAAACAAATGGGACCTAATGAAACTTAAAAGCTTTTGCACAGCAAAGGAAACCAAAAACAAGATGAAAAGACAACCCTCAGAACAGGAGAAAATATTTGCAAATGAAACAACAGACAAAGGATTAATATCCAAAATATGTAAACAGCTCATGCAGCTCAATATCAAAAAAACAACCCAATTAAAAAATGGGCGGAAGACCTAAATAGACATTTCTCCAAAGAAGACATACAGGTGGCCAAGAAGCACATGAAAAGCTGCTCAACATCACTAATTATTAGAGAAATGCAAATCAAAACTACAATGAGGTATCACCTCACACCGGTTAGAATGGGCATCATCAGAAAATCTACAAATAACAAATGCTGGAGAGGGTGTGGAGAAAGGCAACCCTCTTGCACTGTTGGCGGAAATGTAAATTGATACAGCCAATATGGAGAACAGTATGGAACTTCGTTAAAAAACTAAAAATAGAATTACCATATGACCTAGCAATCCCACTACTGGGCATATACCCAGAGAAGACCATAATTCAAAAAGACACATGCACCCCAATGTTCACTGCAGCACTATTTACAATAGCCAGGTCATGGAAGCAACCTAAATGTCCATCAACAGATGAATGGAAGACATGGCACATATATATAATGGAATAGTACTCAGCCATAAAAAGAAACGAAATTGAGTTATTTGTAGTGAGGTGGGTGGACCTAGAGTCTGTCATACAGAGTGAAGTAAGTAAGAAAGAGAAAAACAAATACTGTGTGCTAACACATATATATGGAATCTAAAAAAATGGTTCTGATGAACCTTGTGGCATGGCAGGAATAAAGATGCAGACATAGAGACTGGACTTAAAGACACGGGGAGGGGGAAGGGTAAGCTGGGACGAAGTGAGAGTGACATGGACATATATACACTACCAAATGTAAAACAGATAGCTAGTGAGAAGCAGCCACATAGCACAGGGAGATCAGCTCAGTGCTTTACCATGACCTAGAGGGGTGGGATAGGGAGGCTCAAGAGGGAGGAGATATGGGGCTATAGGTATGCATATGGCTGATTCACTCTGTTGTACAACAGAAGCTAACACAGCATTGTGAAGCAATTATACTCCAATAAAGATGTATAAAAAAATGAGATCCAGATGATGATCAAATGCAGGACCATGGCTTCATTTGGAGGTCAAATGGATGTTTATTTTGTTTTAAATTTAAAATATTTTAATCTCAGTAATGCAAGCACATGATAATGAACTAAAGAGAACAAAAAAGCTCATGGTGAAAAGAAACAGCCGCCTATTCCAGTGCCACCCCCTCAAGGTGGTCTCTCTGACCAGCATCTGCCTAGTTTATCTCTGATGATCTCTATAACTCTGTAATGAATCTTTTCCATGAGCAAAACTTCTCCCTGTGTCTCAGATCAGGTTCCCCCAAAGCAGAGCCTGAGATGGGATTCTGGGGCCTGTGATTTCTTGAGGGCAGATCTGAGCACAGGAGCGAGAGGTGCAGGATGAGTTGCTGAGGGGGAAGGGGCTGAGCAAAGATGGGGTCTCTGCTGGACTTGGCTTCCACCCGATCCCACGGGGAGCTCTAGAACATGAGCTGCATCACAGAGTTGATCCCCCATCAAGGCAAAAGAACTCCAGTCAGTCATGGGCTGTGGGCTGCCCTGGGTGGTGGAGGAGGGTGCATAACCTCCCCTGCAAGTTGGCTCTGGGGAAGGGGTCAGAGGTCAGAAACTCCCAGCAGGCGTGGGGATGGGGCTCTGGCACCGTGGAGGGGTCTGGGCGAGGAACCAGCAGTATCCACTCCACCCTCTTTGGGTGACTGCTTTGGAATATATTCCAAGTAGTGGGACCATTAGAAAAAATGGTGGAACAGGCATGTAACTCTTAAAACCTGTTTCATGGTGCAGGAAATATAGGCATTAGCCCAGTCATTGCTACTTTCTCATGAAGTCATCTATCAAACATGACAGCCAACTGAGGCAGGCTACTCAGCTGATGGAGTGGAATACTGTGTGGGTGGGTTTTGGTAGGATAAGAGAGACGTCTCGCAGGCCTGGCAAGCCAAGAGTTTCTTGCAGAGGACTGCAGAGAGGGGAGGGGACGGGAGAACAGGCAGCAAGGGGGGAAGCCACTGGTGGAGTGAACAGGGCAGTGGGAGAGCCTGGGGTGTCTTCACGCTCGCTAAGAAACCAATGTTATACCTGTACATTGTTCCTGGGTTTCCTTTATCAAATACCTTCACTGCTATTAAAAAAATTCAAGCAATTCAGAAAGATGCAATACAGAAAGACACCCTCTTCAGTTCCCCACCATAAGCCCATCTGCCGCCAGTAACCACTGTTAATAGTTCGGTCATAATAACTGTTCTTTTTTTTTTCTCAGCTTTTAAAAAAAATTTTATTGAAATATAGTTGATTTACAGTGTTGTGTTAGTTTCAGGTGTACAGCAAAGTGATTCAGTTAAATATATATATATATATTTCAGTTAAATATATTTTTTTAGATTATTTTCCATTAGAGGTTACTACAAGATATTGAATATAGTTTCCCTGTGCTATACAGTAGGCCCTTGTCGGTTATCTATTTTATATATAGTAGTGTGTATATTTTAATCCCAAACTCCTAATTTATCCCCCTGTCCCCCTTTCCCCTTTGGTAACCAGAAGTTTGTTTTCTATGTTTGTGAGTCTATATCTGCTTTGTAAATAAGTTCATTTGTATCTTTTTTTAAGATTCTACACATAAGCCACATCATATGATATTAGTCTTTCTCTGTCTGACTTACTTCACTTAGTGTGATCATCTCTAGGTCCATCCATGTTGCTGCAAAGTGCTCAGCTTTCTGACGGAGATAAGTTGTTCCTCCTTCCCCACCTAGTTTACAGGTGTTTTTCCAGCTTCCAGACTCCATGGAGGGCAAATAAGAACAGAGATAAAGGACGCAAGTCCCAAGCAGAGCATCGCTACTAGGCAACGGGGCCTCTGGAGGACTCTGCTCCAGCCTCATGAGACAGACCCGGTCCTCATGGCCACTGTCAGGGGACCAAACAGGGGTTTGGGCTTCTGTTCAGCTTCTACGCCTCTCACTGTCCACCTCCACACCCATTTTCAGAGCAGAGAGGCAGGTTTTCTAAAGCTTCTCACCCACTCCTTTCTCTGCCGTGGGTCATCAAAGATGCACTGAGACCATTTCCCCCGTTTCCACTTCTCAAAATGCAGGGTCAGAGATGTTGCTCTGTTTTCCTTCAAACTGAACTAATTTACCAACTTGTTTAATCCCAGAGAGCCAGAAAGGAAACCACTGTTTACCCCGAGTCCAAATAACAAGGAAGCTCAAATAGCCAGATGATGTTCTCACGTCACTTCTCTAGAGACAGATACAATGGAAACAGTTTAAGGGGGGATTGAGTCCCCAAAGCAACTCCCAGAACAAACCGCAGCCTCGTGTCTAGTTCCTGAAGCTCGTTTATCTACAGGACCATTCGAGACAATCACATAATAAGAACAGCTTCCAGGCACTGCCAGACTCTGGCCCAATGAGTCCATGACACTTCTGTTCTACACAGGCAGAGTCTGTTTAGTAGATCCATCCAGTTATTGAATTCACTGGACATCTACCGTATGTCTGGCTGAGTGCTACGCACTCTGTGGCATTCCACGAAAGGAAAAGAGTCCAGCTGTTGGTTTTGGGGACACACTCTACAGCAGGTTGAAACAGCAGCACAAGAAACTGCGGTGCAGGGCAATGTAGGTGCAAGAGCTGGAACAGAAGGTCAAAGTGTTGGAGGAGGTACAGGCAGGCGTGACGGCTTCTCTGTGGGGTTATACGGGGGGCGGGCTTCTTGGAGGAGGAAAGGGGATTTGTATTGAACTCTAAGAATGGATAATAGTTTGGCAGGTGGATACGGACAGTGAGTGGGACAGTGGGGGATAGATATTCTAGGTGGGAGGAATCAGCAGGAAAGAGGCATGGGCCTAAATTGTGGCAAATAGGCAGCATGGTGGAATCTCACCCACACAATGCTGAATGAGGGAAGCCAGCTGCTGAAGACGATCCACTGGAGGATTTCATTTTATAAAGTTTTAAAAAAGGCAAACTGAACTGTGGTGATTGGAGACTCAGATTCAGTGGTAAAAGGATAAAGAAAAGCAAGGACGTTTGTACCATAATGACCAGCAGTTAACTCTTCTTAGGAGGGGAGGGAGCACTGTGACCTGCCTGTTGAACTAGTTGGTGATTATACAGGTGTTTATCCTACAATGATTCACTAAGCTCTGCAGGTCTGTTCCATGCACGTTTACAGTTTTGTGCTGTAGTTTATAGAGGCCCACAGCAACCTCTTCCATCCAGGCTCCGCCGAAGGCGAACCGGTTCACGTGTCCTCCATCTCTTTGAAGGGCTTTGTCAGTGTTGGAATTTAGTTTACTGGGTTTGCTTGTGACCTTAGCTCTCTGGTGGGCTCAAGAAAATGTGATTTTCTAGATTATCTGTCTTTTCACATTGCTAGGGTAGGAGCGATGTTCTTTTGTTGCTTTCCACATCCCAAGTGGGATTTTTATGCTCTATCTCATAATAAAAAATGGTTTGGAAAAAAAGCAGTAAGGCCGGACAAGAGAGTGTCTGAAGGACTGTCAGGAAGTGAGGTTGAGGGCTGGGCTGGAAGGAGGAGGGCTTGGGATGCCAGGCTGCAGAATGTGGTTGAGTCTGGAAGGCAGTGGGGAGCAGATTGTCAACAGCAGAGGAGAGAGGCCGCGGCACAGAGCCACCCACAGGGGACAAGGCGAGAGTCCAGCTAAGCTACACAAAGGCCTGGCTAGTAGAGGACAAGGGAAATGGGAAGGAAAGGGAGAGATGTGAGCGGCATTTGTGGCTGATGGACAGGAAGGGGTAAGGGCCTCAATGATAAGAGTCTAAGAGCTTCCTGAGCAAGGGTGGTGTGGGGAGCTGGCCAAGATATTGTCCATCAAGAGGTGATGGTTGGGGTGACATTGATACCACATTTGGTGCCAGAATAAGGACATCTGCAGACAGTTGGGTTTTTTTGTTTTTTTGTTTTGCATTACGCAGGCCTCTCACTGTTGCGGCCTCTCCCGTTGTGGAGCACAGGCTCCGGACGCACAGGCCCAGCGGCCATGGCTCATGGGCCCAGCCGCTCCGCGGCATGTGGAATCTTCCCTGACCGGGGCACGAACCTGTGTTCCCTGCATCGGCAGGCGGACCCTCAACCACTGCGCCACCAGGGAAGCCCCTGCAGACAGTTTTAAATGCGAAAAGTATTAGAACTTCTCAGAGCTGCCGGGGATTAATTAAGGAAGCATGGGAGAGGACTTCTCTGGTGGTTCAGTAGTTAAGAATCTGCCTTCCAATGCAGGGGGTGCAAGTTCGATCCCTGATCGGGGAACTAAGATCCCACATGCCGCGGGGCAACTAAGCCCGCAAGCCACAACTACTGAGCTCTCACGCCTCAACGAGAGAGCCTGCGAGCCGCAAACTACAGAACCCACACGCTCTGGAGCCTGCACGCCACAACTAGAGAGAAGCCCTCACGCCACAACAAAGAGCCCATGCGCTGCAGCAACAGATCTTGCATGCCTCAACAAAGATCCCGGGGACTGAAACTAAGACCCGACACAGCCAAAAAATAAAAAAGTAAAGATAAATAAATATTGAAAAAAGGGAAGCACAGAAGGGCTCGGTGACACCTAGTAGGTAGCGTTCTTTCTGGAAGGTGAGAAGCTTGCCCTGCACTCAGGACTTTTGTATAATTAGTTTGTTCCCGGCATTCATATTTAATGTCCTTTCTTCTACTTTGCAATCGATTAACGTCATCGAGTTGCCTCTCGTACCCACCATCTGTTAGTAGCTATCGTTCCCTTCATCCGTCATCTCTTTATGGCCCTGGTGATGCCCGTGAGTTTCGGTGCCTGGAGTCCCAAGGATGCTTAGGTTGGTGTCAAGTCATCGATACGTGTTATATTCTGCCTGACCTCACTGCTGGTGGAGTACAGACTGAAGAGATTAGCATTTACATTTGAAATTCAACTTTGGAATCTGGAAGAACAGCCCTGAATTACTGTCACAAACCACTGTAGATTCTGCGACTTTGAGCGGTGCCTTGACCCTAATCCTAAACATAAACCTCACTGTAATTTTTTTAAATTAATTAATTTAGTTTTGGCTGGGTTGGGTCTTCATTGCTGCGTGCAGGCTTTCTCTAGTTGCGGTGAGCAGGGGTTACGCTTCGTTGTGGGGCGTGGGCTTCTCATTGCGGTGGCTTCTCTTGTTGCGGAGCACGGGCTCTAGGCGCACGGGCTTCAGCAGTTGTGGCTCACGGGCTTAGTTGCTCCACGGCATGTGGATTCTTCCCAGACCAGGGCTGGAACCTGTGTCTTCTGCATTGGCAGGTGGATTCTTAACCACTGTGCCACCAGGGAAGTCCTCACTGTAATTTTTTATATTTGATTTCTTTGAACATTTATTGCCCTAAAACTTATACCCAAAACTCAGCCAAGGGCTTCCCTGGTGGCACAGTGGTTAAGAATCCACCTGCCAATGTAGGGGACGCGGGTTCAAGCCCTGGTCCGGGAAGATCCCACATGCCACAGAGCAACTAAGCCTGTGCGCCACAACTACTGAGCCTGTGCTCTACAGCCCGCGAGCCACAACTACTGAAGCCTACGTGCCTAGAGCCCGTGCTCCGCAACAAGAGAAGCCACCACAATGAGAAGCCCGCGCACCACAACGAAGAGTTGCCCCTGCTCGCCGCAACTAGAGAAAGCCTGCGCGCAGCAACAAAGACCCAATGCAGCCAAAAATAAGTAAATAAATTTCTTTAAGAAAAACCAACTCAGCCAAAATGCCGGGGGAAGTTCCATTTTGTTCCTAGAACTACACTAAATTAAATTCTTCAAAAAAAAAAAAATCTGTTTATTGGGTGGGGTGGGGGGTGTTCTTTGTTCTCTAATTGTCTGGGTTTCATTTGCATAGCTTGCTCCACTGCCTCTTGAGAGAGAACTGAGGGACATAACTTGTGCTGCTCTGAGAGCTCCTTGAGACCGGGATGGAAGATGATTCCACCTCCTTTAGTGGATCTCAGGGAGGTCAAAGCAACATACATATGAAGATGAAACAGATCACTTCAGAGATATGTGTCACTAGGGTAGAGGCATGAAAGAAAGAAAACATGATGTACGTATGGATTTGTTAGTAAAGTTTTAATACTTAGGGCCAGCAATACCTTGGTCTGTTTTCCTCAACTCCCAGGCAGATACTAGGGAACGGGACAGGGTCCCAGAAGCTCTGGACATACAACTTCTCTGTATGTTTTCTTTTCCATCTTCCTTTTCAGCACAGTGATTATGGCCTTTTCATGAAACAAAGGAGCTATTCTCAAGTCTCCAGTGGCATTTCAAATGAACTGAAAATGAGGAGTTCTCGTTTCGTGTGTTTCCCATTGAAACGGGCAGTGCTTACTTTACCACGTTCTTTGCTTTTCCTTCACTTGTCTTACTTACTATCGTTCATTCTTTCTCTATTCAGAAGGTTGAGCGAAGCAAAGGTTTTCACATTTTTGATGGGTAAGATACATACAGTAAACGGTAGAAAGAGCACCGATCTTAAATGTTCAGCTCAGTGAGTTATTGCAAGTGTGAAAATAAATGAAGACTGGCCAAACGAGAAGACCAAAGGCTATTTATTCCGAGCTTGCTACATAGCAAGAGAGTCGCACCATCGCTTCACTTTGGCAGAGACGCGAAGGCAGGCGGAGGAGTGGGAAAGCTTTACAGTGGAAAAAGGGAAGGCTTCAGGTGTGCCCTGGTTGGAGGGTATTGGCACGGGGGAGCTGGACTTGGGTAACTAGAAGTGGAGCATCCTGCGTGGCTGGGTAGGGGAGCATATTGAATATTTGGCTTTCCCTGGTTGGTACTGAATTAGACGCACATGTGAGGGCAGTGGGAGGGGGTGTGGCAAAAAATAGGGAGGTTGCCAGATATCGACCAAGTCCTGACTCTGTTCTGGGCCACTTGCTTTGGAGGCTGTGGTTTGGTTCCCGGAGCTGCTTCTGTGGCTCAGAGTCCTGCTGTCATGTATGGTCTGGTCATTGTCACTGGCATATCTAGTCTCTCACATGTGTATACATTCACGTCACCACCCTCCAGAACAAAGTGAATCTTTTTTTTCCTTTTCTTTTTTTAATAAATTTTTTTTTTTTTATGGTTGCATTAGGTCTTTGTCACTGCACGCAGGCTTTCTCTAGTTGTGGTGTGTGGGCGTCTCATTGCGGTGGCTTCTCTTGTTTCGGAGCACAGCCTCTAGGCGCGCTGGCTTCAGTAGCTGTGGCTCCCAGGCTCTAGAGCGCAGGCTCAGTAGTTGTGGCGCACAGGCTTAGTGGCTCCGTGGCACGTGGGATCTTCCCGGACCAGGGCTCGAACCCACGTCCCCTGCATTGGCAGGTGGACTCTTAACCACTGCGCCACCAAGGAAGCCCCAAAGTGAATCTTGATTGTGTGTGTCTGAGATGACATTGTTTTTGAGCACCTATAGAACCAAACATATTAGAGGCACTTCCTATTAACAGGAGGCCCCCACTGTATCAGGGAGGTGATGGTGGAAAGTGGTCCACATAATACAAGGACGTACAGTCAGGGAAAAAAATGTTTGCAGATGTTCATGCAAGATTCAACTTTTCTTTCCTTGTGTTTAAGTTTCTCTAAACTGAGGGAAGACGAGAACATGAAAAGAGACCAAGAAGAGAGTTCTGAGTGCGGCCCTGGAATCCGGTGAAAGCAGCTGTGATAAAGTCTGGAAGTGCTGTGTGGGACACAGGAGAGGAAGAGGAGAGCAGCTGATGAAGAAGGGTGGGGTGGGAGACTTCTAAGACAGAGCCATCACAGCCACCCAACTCCTTCAGACTGCCTCTCTCTGCTTCCACAGAAATACAATTCCTAGTGGCTGCACGGCTACCCAGGGAAGAAAAATAATTTCCCAGTCTCCCTTGCAGCTAGGTGTGGTCCCATGCTATCTCCTGACCAATGATATGTGAGCCGAAGGGATGTGTGGGGCATCCAGATTGCTCCATTATCAGGTAGAGACGTGCCCTCCTGTCCTTTGCTGCTGGAATGGACACATGGTGGTGATCAGTCATCTTGGACCATTTAGATGAGAGCAACACCCTAGGGATAGTAGAGAACAAGACTGCAAGAGACTGGGTCCCTCAATCATAAACCATCCTACCGGCCCTGACAGCTTATGTCCAGGTTGTTATGAGAGAGAGAAGTAACTTCCATCTTGTTTCAGCCACTGTTATTTGGGTCTCTCTTCCATGATGTCACCTCTGTCTATGAGGCTTCCCTTTTCCATCCACCCACTATGTGCTCTGCCATCTATAACAGAATTTGGTACTTTGCCTCCCAGTACTCCCCTTGGAGTGTGCCTGGAGAGAAGCCCGCCAGTCTTAACCTCAGGGCATCTACCAGGAGTAGCCTAAGGGGGAAGCAAAGCCAAGATGTTACCATACCTGAACCCCAGACTTCCACACACTGGGAGCCGGGCACACTGGAGGCTTATGGTCTAAGAATGCCATGAGCTTTGGTGGTCTGCCACAGCTCAGCAGCTTTAAGGCTCAAAACAATTTGGGGGGGGGGGGTCCTGAATGGAAGCATCTTTGCTAAGCATCATGGTTCTGTTCCAAATCTAGTTTCTGCTCATCAGCTATGTCGACAATAATGTCGGTTTACTTCTTTTCTTTCCTCTTCTTTGCTTTTTTTTTTTTTCTTTCTCTTTTTTAATCTCGCCGCATCAGGATCTAGAGTCAGCTCACCCCAGGACACTGGGGGACTCCAGAAGGCCCAGCTCCCAGCATGCCTCGTGTTTACCGAACAGATTCAATTCAATTAACACACAATTCAATTAGCATTCATAAAACTTCCTGAGATGTTCCAGGCACAAGCCATTACCCACAGCAGTTTGCTGTGTTCCAGTGGGGCCCTGACACTGCTCATCGATGGTGTTCCATAATGCCTTGCCCTGGTTTGTGGAGAGGGTGGCCAAACAGTGGCCTCTCTATCGTTTCCTCTTGCCTGGTTAATCGTTGCCAGACTCGCTGTTCTCAAGACTAGAGATCATGCCAGCTGAATCGGCTTTGTGTTTGGGGCATTTGCCTTAAATGGTGCCAGACCCATTCCTGACCCTAAGTATATGAAATATGCTTCAATAATTTTCCACTCGGTGAATTAAAATCGTGCCAGCCTGCTGCTTGAACTTCTCCTCACCGTAACCTGGTTAAGATGCGTTCAAGGATCTCGAAACACATGCTATATTTCTTCCCATGCTATTAGATTCAGGGTCCCTCAGGGAGCTGCCACAACCTGAGTCTAGTGCCAGGACTCCACTGAAAGGGACCGAGATGGGCTGTGGACTGAATTTTAAACTCAGAGCATTTCCGACAACAGAATCTGGGCTCCTCTCCCCTCTCTGCTTCTGCCTGACGGACAAGCACACACCATTTGGCCACTAAGGATTCTCATTCCCAACTTTTCCCCATTGAACTCATTCCCACACCGCTACTCTTTTATACTGTTATCCAGCGAAGTTTGGCTGAGGGCTTGCTCCATTTCCAGAGCGTCGGTTCTCCAGCATTTCGGCAGGCAGTTGTGTTTTTTGACCGCATTCCAGATGGATGCTTCCGGCTTCATTGTTTACCGTGGGACACACACGCAGGCTCTTATTTCCCCTCATTCTTTTTTTGGGCACCGAGTTTCTCTGTGTTTCAGTGGCTACGGAAATCTCTCCTCTAAACACGTCCTGTTAAACACAAAGACCAAAAACATCCCATACTGGCGGTCTGACTTGGGGGTTTTATGCTTGTTTCTTACTGCCCAAGGTGATCAAATTTTACGTACGCTAAAAGCACGTGTCCTGTAATATTCTGTTAGGATTAAAATGTCCTGATTTTCCTCCATACCTCTGAATGGATGCCAAACCGCGATACTTGTCTAGTTCTTTAAGATGCCCAAACGAGTGTGTTGAGAGCTGGTCCAGTTGCCATGAGGACAACTGGCTTGACAGTGATACTCCTTGATCTCCACACGTGTTGCAGTTCCTTTGCCAAAGCCTCCTGTTCATTTTTCTTCTCTGTATAAGGTTGGGAAGCTCAACATTCCCCTTTGTCTCACTCTGTAATGAGCCTTGGGATGGCTGATGAAGGGAATCTCCTCAAGAAGGTTTCATTTCTTTGCTTCTAAGAAAGTCCCGGAGGGTCCATTCATCCAGAGAAGACCCAGAACCCCTCAAGTGGACACTACATTCCAAGTCCGGAAGAGGGGCAGGACATTTCTCTCTCTTTCAACGCTTTTCTCTCCACAGACTTCTTCAGGGATCTGCCCTTTCCAGGTGAACTGGGTTGGTCCTGGGTTCCAGGCTATCCACCCATCACGAAACTTTCCTGGCCTGCTCCCCAACCTCTGCATGTGTTCTCTGAGTCACCATGGCAGGGCCCTCAGCTGCTGCAGCAGGGGGGTCATTCCCCACAGGGTGCTTTTCTAGATAAACAGAGTGTTACCCCTCTGAGACCCACCTCCCCAAGCCCCACTTATCCTCAATTCAATTCAGCACACAAATGTTGAACACTTGCTCTCTGCCACATAAAACATGCAGCATGTTCTTAACTTTTGAGTCTCGCATCTTTTGAAAACCCCATGGCAGCTGTGGACCCTCTTTCTAGAAAAATGCACGTACATATAAATTTTTCTAGGCAATCTCCTGAAGCCAGACCAAAGACACTAGGTTAAGAACCTGCCGAACGAACAGAAAGTGCATGAGACTTAGACACATGAGGGCTGAGACCCAGTTGTCATTTACCAACTGCAGGACCTTGGGGGAACCCTTTCAAACTCTCCAGACCTCAGTTTGTTCCACTCTAAAATGGGACTATACAAATAACAAATGCTGGAGAGGGTGTGGAGAAAAGGAAACCCTCTTACACTGTTGGTAGGAATGCAAATTGGTGCGGCCACTATGGAAAACAGTACGGTATATCTAAAAAAAACTAAAAATAGAGTTGCCATAAGAACCAGCAATCTCACTCCTGGGCATACACCCAGAAAAAACCATAATTTGAAAAGATACATGCACCCCTATGTTCATAGCAGCACTGTTTACAATAGCCAAGACATGGAAACAACCTAAATGTCCATCGACAGATGAATGGATAAAGAAGATGTGGTGTGTATATATATATGTATACACACACACACACACACACACACACACACACACACACACACAAATGGAATATTACTCAGCCATCAAAAAGAATGAAATAATGCCATTTACAGCAACATGGATGCAACTAGAGATTATCATACTAAGTGAAGTCAGAAAGAAAAAGACAAATGCTATATGATATCACTTATATGTGGAATCTAAAATATGACACAAATGAACTTATCTACGAAACAGAGACAGACTCACAGGCATAGAGAACAGACTTGTGGTTGCCAAGGGGGAGGGGGGGGGATGGATGGATTGGGAGTTTAGGATTAGCAGATGCAAACTATTACATATAGGATGGATAAACAACAAGGTCCTACTGCTGGGAACTAAATTCTATATTGTGATAAACCATAATGGAAAAGAATATGAAAAGTAAATTTTAAAATTTTCTAAATAAATTTTTAAAAAATAACATTTGATTGTGTTTACTTCTAAAAGTAGAACACAATAGCTTGCTGTACAAAAGGTATGTCAGCAGCCCTGCGTGCCAAAGGTTTGAATAGGACAAAAGCTTGGGGAGCCAGGGAGGAATGGAAGGAGGAAGAAATGAAGGCCAACGGAAAATCGAAGCCAGTAAAAATTCAACGTCAGCAGTTCCCAAACGAATAGGAGCTGGATCTGTAGCTAATGACTAGAGCAGGAACATGTTCTAGAAGGCACATGCCTGTGTAGGCCTGAGCTTCCTCTTTACAGGGGCATTTCATAGGCTGTTTCTCAGGACACTGACCCCCTCCTTCCTTATTTAAAACTTTTCCAGGTAGAAAATATTGCATTAAACCTGTTTTTTCCCCAGATGGGTAAACAAATAACAACTCTGGCTATCTGAAGAGTTACTGAAGATATTGTGTAACATTAAAAATTAAATTATATAGAAATAGATAATAACAAGGCACATTTGTATTGGGCTTTACAGCAAAGCTTAGACTTGGGTAGACTTTCCTTCTTTTGATCCTCACAAGTCGTGCAAGACAGATAAAAGATGGCTTTTATTAATCTCATTATGAAATGAAACCAAGGGTCCATGGGGTGTCCAAGACCACAGACGGTCCTGTCTCAGCTTTGTGGTTTTCTTCAAATCATCAGGCCAGAAGCTTCTTCAGGCAGAAGCTCTGAATCAATAGCTGTCCAAGGGGAAGAGGATGAGGGTTGGGATGTGGGTTCCTAGGAGGTTCCACGCCAAGGGCTAGAAACACCAGGTGCAATCCACGGCTGCTGGGGTCTTATGGTGCAAGGGGT
This sequence comes from Aethalodelphis obliquidens, assembly GCF_003676395.1. Taxonomy (NCBI): domain Eukaryota; kingdom Metazoa; phylum Chordata; class Mammalia; order Artiodactyla; family Delphinidae; genus Aethalodelphis; species Aethalodelphis obliquidens. The sequence goes on from NW_020838006.1 coordinate 10,960,661, forward strand.
AAGTACGAACTGAAGCTGGGCAAGGAGGTCTGAGACAGCAAGGACGCCATGGGTGTGATCTGCAGAAACTCCTGAGGAATTCAAGAAGTCCCAATCCCACTGTGGGAGGTTTTTGGTGAAGGGACCAAGTCTCTGCTTCCATTTGCCTTTGACGATTTTGTTGACCCTTGAACTGGGACTGGTAGCCACTAGTGGCTGGGGAGAGCGTCAGACCCAGCCTCTTCGAGATTCCTTAGTCCAGTGCTCTTTCCAATTCAATAAATGGTTTGTCTAGGAAAACCAAAAATGTGTGTGTGCGTTTTAACCACTTGTCTCTGGGAGCAAGATGAAAACCATGCACATAGAGAACAGACTTGTAGTTGTCAAAGGGGGAGGGGTTGGGGGAGGGGTGGAGAGGGAGGTTGGGGTCAGCAGGTGTAAGCTTTACATATAGGATGGATAAACAACAAGGTCCTACTGTAAAGCGCAGAGAACTCTATTCAATATCCTATGATAAACCATAATGGAAAAGAATATTAGAAAAAAAATGTATATACATATATATGTATGAATAACTGAATCACTTCGCTGTACAGCAGAAATTAACACATTGTAAATCAACTATGCTTCAATTAAAAAAATTAAGTAAAAAAGATAAAAACTATGAATCAGCTAGAGTCAATCCTGTGTGCAGGGTGTACCTGACCCTAATCCCACAAATGTGCCTGTCAGCAAGGGGCCTGAAGTGCTGGAAAGTGTCTGCCTCACGTGCCCGAGACACCTAGAAGCTGAGAACAACTGCTTCATCTGTCCTGCAAGGAGGCAAGTGGAAGTAGCCTCTCTTACCTGTTGGAACCAAGACAGAGCTTCCATAGGTGAGCCCAGCACCTTTCTCTTCCGTTGAACAAGGTCCCCAAGCAGTTCATGGGGACATGAGCACTTGGGGACATTCACAAAGATTATCCAAAGAAAGGCTTGGGGCCAAACATGGTGCTGAGATAAACAAAGATTCAACAGGCTTCTCACTGCAGACCACTCAGAATTGTTAATAGGCCAGGGTGCACCTTGCATTCCAGAAGGGGCGTTCAGGATACAGGGACTCCCAGACCTGGTCGTGGGACTCTTGCCACGCAAGCATCTTGGGAGCAGGGTCTGCTGAAGAACAAACTTTGGCTGTAGCGTGATTAGGATCTTCTCATATTGTATTCAGATGAGCACAGAAAATGTAGTTCCTTCATTATTCTGAAACTGGCCTAATCTCCATGAGAGCCCACGGTTTTGGGTAAGAGGCAGGAGCAACCGTATTTACTTGGGTCCAACGCACTTGGTTAGATGCAATCATGTTAACAATCTTTCTAGGTCTTTTGGAGAAAGTGCTGCATTTCCACTTCTGCTCCTCCACAGTGTAGGGGAGGGGGCCGCTATTTACATGACCCTGTGATCTCGGAGGGAGGGGGCGTGGCTGGATAGAGGTGAGGCCCGTTGGTTCCTTGCCAGTCTCTGCCGTAGTGGGATTGCTGTGTGAATGGCGACCCCCGGGTCTGGGTGCCCTCCTGGTGTCTCTGCTGTCCCCGGCCGCTGCTGTAACTCACAGCCTGGTCTCTCTCAGGCCAACTTGGCCCAGCACTGCTCCTGCTGGCAGAAGCAGACCTTCTGAGTTTCTGTCCCACTCTCCTCTGCCCTGGGGCCATCTCACCTCTCACAGGGCTCCTGACAGACCCAATGCCTCTCAGTTCAGCTTTGTCATCCCCTGAGAGCGTACGTGGGGACTGTGGGGTGTCTTTCACATCATGTAGAAGCCAAACTCCCTCTGCTAGATTGTGCCGCGCATCTGAGTTTTCTCTGACGTGGCTGCACGTGGAAGGTGGTGTGGGTAGCTTACAGGGCAGCCTCGTCCCAGGGATCCAAATGAGATGTGGGCAAAAATGCTGTCCTGAGGCCCTCTCCGTGCACCTGACACACCACCCTAGCCCAGAGCCAGAGGTCAGGACACATGCCCAACAGCCAGCTTCTTCTTCCCCTTCCGGACTGAATGGGACTCTGCGACCTCCAAGGCTGGGATCATCCTCAGGTCCACCGGGACTGCCATTCTTCCGGAAGGGTAGGGATACAGGGGCTTACACAACGCTTTCCCTAAAGACAAAGCTTGGATTTTGCTGTTTCAAAATCCTAGTTTAAATGCTAGATGCTAAATGTTAACTTTCCATTGCTTTGCATTTATAACATCCCTAAGGGGATCAGAATCAAGATGGCAGAGTAGTAGGACGTGGAATTCACCCCTTCCCACAAATACATCAAGAATATATCTACAGGGCTTCCCTGGTGGCGCAGTGGTTGAGAGTCCGCCTGCCGATGCAGGGGACACGGGTTCGTGCCCCGGTCCGGGAAGATCCCACATGCCGCGGAGCGGCTGGGCCCGTGAGCCATGGCCGCTGAGCCTGCGCGTCCGGAGCCTGTGCTCCGCAACGGGAGAGGCCACAACAGTGAGAGGCCCGCGTACCACAAAAAAATTTAAAAAATTAAAAAAATAAAAAAGAATACATCAACAAATGGAACAATTCTCACAGAACACCTTCTGAACACTAGCAGAGGACCTCAAACACCTGAAAGGACAAGAAAGATCTCCACAGAACCGGGCAGGACGAAAGGAAAGATCCCTAACATTCCCCAAAGCAAAAGGATTCTCCTTGAAGAAAAAGAGGGAGGTGTCACTACAAGAAAATATATGTTAGTGTATTTTAAAATATTATTTTGATAACATGGGATTTGCTGCTCAGAGAATAGTATAATCACACCAAATGCAGTTAGTAGGACCTAAAACATTTAAGTGAACAGAATTGGGGGGGTGTCATTCTTAGGAGGGTTAATGAAAAACAATTACTTTCAGTTGGTCTGTACAGCTAAAAAAGCACACAAGAAAGATAATGAAATGTGTACTGCACTCAACTCCCTCCAGCTGAACCAGGAAAAGCTGAAATGCCTGCTGGTCAGCCACTCCTCACCCCGCCCACTGCAGATGCAAGAGCCTCAGCTGAGCCCCAACCCGTGTGAACACAGGGCCCACTGCCAAATCTATAATAGGGACGGTCACAGGTTTTTACTGTGACTGCAAAAACTCAATAGGCTGACCACCTTTAGAGTCATACAGGCCCAGACTTCAGGGGACTAAGATGGACAGTTCTACTCAAGATTGACCGAATTTATAGCTTCCAGGACTGGAAGTTCTTTTAAAATGATTATGATGAAAAATTTCAAATCGGAGCAGGGACTTCCATATATCCATCCTTCAGATTTAACAGTTGTTAACAGTTTCCCACGTTTGCTTCATTTTTCTTCTGAAGTATTTTTAAAGAAAATTACAGACATTATGGCATTTCATCCCTAAATACTTCTTCAAACTACAGAAACGGTTTCCTACATAACATAATCCAATTTTTTAAGATGACTGTATTTTAGAGCAGTTTTAGATTCACAGCAAAATTGAGTGGAATGTACAAAGATTTCCCATACGCTGCCTACCCCGCACATGCATGGCCTCCCATTATCAACAGCCGCCACTAGGGTGGTACATTGGTTAGTTGATGAACCTAAATTGACACATCATCGTTATCCAAAGTCCATAGTTTATATTAGAGTTTGCTCTTGGTGTTGTACATTCTACAGGTTTTGACAAATGGATAATGACATGGATCCACCATTATAGTATCATGCAGAATAGTTTCACTGCCCTAAAAATCCTCTGTGTTCCACCGATTCACGTAACCCCCTAACGCTTGGCAACCACTGATCTTTTCACTGTCTCCATAGTTTTGCCTTTTCCAGAATGACACAGAGTTGCAATCATATAGCATAAAATCTTTTTTTTTTTTTTTTTGGTACGCGGGCCTCTCACTGTTGTGGCCTCTCCAGTTGCGGAGCACAGGCTCCGGACGCGCAGGCTCAGCGGCCATGGCTCACGGGACCAGCCGCTCCACGGCATGTGGGATCTTCCCGGACCGGGGCACGAACCCGTGTCCCCTGCATCGGCAGGCGGACTCTCAACCACTGCGCCACCAGGGAAGCCCCAGCATAAAACCTTTTAGATTGACTTCTATCATCTAGTGATATGCATTTAATCTTCTTCCATCTCTTTCCATAGCTTGATAGCTCATTTTTTTTTAAGCTGTGAATGATATTGCACTGTCTGGATGTGCCACAGTTTATTTATCCATTCTCCTACTAAAAAACGTCTTGGTCGAAAGTCAGCCCTCGACACAAGGGTTTGTAAAAAGAAAAGAAAAAAGAGAAAAGAAACAACAAAAACAAAAACATCTTGCTTGCTTCCAAATTCAGGCAATTATGAATAAAGCTACTATAAACATCATGTGCAGGTTTTTGTATGCACCTAAGTTTTTAGCTGAATTGAGTAAATGACTGCTGAGCATGACTGCTGGATTGTATGGTAAGAAGATGTTTAGTTTTGGAAGAAACTGCTGAACTGTCGTCCAAAGTGCCTGTATCATTTTGTATCCCCACCAACAATAAATGAGAGTTCCTGTGGCTCTGCCTCCTTGATAACATTTGGTGTTTGGGGTTTGGGCCATTCTAATAGTGTAATGGTATCTCATTACGGTTTTAATTTACAATTACCTAATGGCATGGAATGTTGAGCATCTTTTCATATGCTTACTTGCCATCTTCTTTGATGAAGTGTTCATTCAGGTCATTTGCTCATTTTAAAAATCATTTTTTAAATGTTTGTTTTCTTATTGTTTAGTTTAAGGATGCTTTGTTTATATTGGATAGCAGTCCCTCATCTGATATGTCTTTTTCAAATATTTTTTCTCAGCCTGTGGTTTGCTCTCATTCTCCTGACAGTGTCTTTCGCAAAGCAGAATTTTTAAATTTAATGAAGTCCAGCTTATTAATTATTTCATAGATCATGTCTTTGGCGTTGTATCTAAAAAGTCATTGCCATATCCACGGTCATTTAGATTTTCTCCTGTTATTTTCTAGGAGTTTTATAGTTTTGCCTTTTACATTTAAGTTTGTGATCCATTTTGAGCTAATTTTTGTGAAGGGTGTAAGATCAGTGTCTATATTTTTTGCATGTGGATGTCCAGTTTTTCCAGCACCATTTGTTGAAAAGACTACCGTTCCTCCATTGTATTATCTTTGCTCCTTTGTCAAAGATCACTTGACTATATTTACGGGGGTCTATTTCTGGGCTGTTTATTATTATTTTTTTTTTATAAATTTATTTATTTATGGCTGCATTGGGTCTTCGTTGCTGTGCGAGGGCTTTCTCTAGTTGCGGTGAGCGGGGGCCGCTCTTCATCGCGGTGCGCGGGCCTCTCACTATCGCGGCCTCTCTTGTTGCGGAGCACAGGCTCCAGACGCGCAAGCTCAGTAGCTGTGGCTCACGGGCCTAGTTGCTCCGCGGCATGTGGGATCCTCCCAGACCAGGGCTCGAACCCGTGTCCCCTGCATTGGCAGGCGGATTCTTAACCACTGCGCCACTAGGGAAGGGAAGCCCCCTGGGCTCTTTATTCTGTTCTATTGATCTATTCGTCTATTCTTTTGCCAATACTACACAATCTTGATTACCGTGCCTTTACAGTAAGGCTTAGAGTCAGTCCTCTGATTTGTTGTTCTTCAGGATTGTGTTGGCTATTGTGGACTTTTGCTCCTCCATATAAACTTTAAAATTATAGTTTGTTGACATCCACAAAATAACTTGCTGAAATTTTGATTGGGATTGCTGTGAATCTATAGATCAAGTTGAGAAAAACTGAGGTCTTGGCCATATTGAGTCTACCTATCCACAGATATGTAATATCTCTCCATTTGTTTAGTTCTTTGATTTCTTTCATCAGTTTTGTAGTTTTCCTCGTATAGAGATCTTGTATATATTTTTAAGTTTATATCTGAATACAGTTGACCCTTGAATAACACGGTATGAACTGCACGGATCCACTTGTATGCAGGTTGTTTTCAATAGATAAGTACTACAGTACCACACAAGTCCATAGTTGTTTTTTTCTGTGGATACAGAACTGTGGATTTTTAAAAAAATAACAGCTTTAACTATTTACAATAGCCAAGACATGGAAGCAACATGGATGGACCTAGAGATTATCATACTAAGTGAAGTAAGTCAGACAGAGAAAGACTAATATCCTACGACATCACTCATATGAATCATATGTGGAATCTAATTTTAAAAAATTATACAAATGAACCGATTTACAAAACAGAAACAGAATTACAGATATCGAAAACAAACTTATGGCTGCCAAAGGGGAAATGTGATGGGGGGGACAAATCAGGAGCTTGGGACGAACATAACTACTATATATAAGACAGACAACCAACAAGGACCTACTGAAGAGCTCAGGGAACTCTACTCAATATTCTGTGATAACATATATGAAAAAAGAATATGATAAAGAATGAACATATGTGTATGTATAACTGAATCACTTTGCTGCACACCTGAAACTAACAACATTGTAAATCAACCATACTCCAATAAAATTAAAAAAACAGAATTACAAAAAAATAAAAAGAACAGCTTTATTGATACATAATTCACATGCCATAGAATTCACCCTTGAAAAGTGTACAATTCAGTGTTTTTTCCTATATTCATAGAGATGTGTAACCCTCACCACTATCTAATGTAAGAACATTTTTATCAACCCCCAAAGAAACTCCATACCCATTAGCAGTCACTTGCTATTCCCCCTCCACCTTAGCCCCTGGAAACCACTAATCAACTTTCTGTCTTTATTACTTTCTGTCTGGATTTGCCTATTCTGAGCATTTCATATAAATGGAATCTTATAGTGTGTGGTCTTTTGTGTCTGGTTTCTTTCACTTTACATGTTTTCAAGGTTTACCTATGTTGTAGCATGTATTAGTACTTCATTTCTTTTTATGTCTTAATATTCCATTGTATGGTAGACCATATATTTTTTAATTTATTAATTTTATTTATTTTTGGCTGCATTGGGTCTTCATTGCTGCACGCGAGCTTTCTCTAGCTGCGGTGAGTGGGGGCTTCTCTTGTTGCGGAGCATGGGCTCTAGGCGCGTGGGCTTCAGTAGTTGCAGCACATGGGCTCAGTAGTTGTGGCTCGCGGGCTCTAGAGCGCAGGCTCAGTAGAGCCTGGCTTAGTTGCTCCGCAGCATGTGAGATCTTCCCGGACAAGGGATTGAACCTGTGTCCACTGCATTGGCAGGCGGATTCTTAACCACTGAGCCACCAGGGAAGTCCCAACCATATTTTATTTATACATTTATTAGTTGATGGACATTTGAATGATTTCCACTGTTTAGCCATTATGAATAGTACCGCCATGAACATTCACATACAAGTTTTTGTGTAGATGTACATTTTCAATTTTCTGAGCTATATACCTAGGGTGGAATACCTTGTAAGTCATAAGGTTTTTTGGTTTTGTTTTTTTTTGCAGTATGCGGGCCCCTCACTGTCGTGGCGTCTCCCGTTGCGGAGCACAGGCTCCGGACGCACAGGCTCAGCGGCCATGGCTCACGGGTCCAGCCGCTCCGCGGCATGCGGGATCTTCCCGGACCAGGGCACGAACCCGTGTCCCCTTGCACCGTCAGGCGGACTCTCAACCACTGCGCCACCAGGGAAGCCCCAGTCATAAGGTTTTAATGTTTGACATTTGAAATGCCAAATTATTTTCTAAAGTGACTATCATCTTGTAATTCTTTATTGAAATAAGTATGTAAGGTCTATTTAGGCGAGTAATTGGTTTCACTGCTCTCTAAATATTTGCTAGCCTTGGCAAGGTGACTGAAATTCCCCTGATTCTTGGAGCTAAGACATTGAAAGCCCTGTGTTAAAAATATATTCATCTAAGAGAAATAAAATATGGGGCAATACCCAGTTAGAATGCGTTTACCAATTTGCCATAGGTAAATGGAACACTGGTCAGGCAAGTTTTGATAGGGGAACCAGGGGGAAAGGGGTGGGAGAGGGATAAACTGGGAGACGGGGACTGACATATATACACTACTATATATAAAATAGATAACTAATAAGGAGGACCTACTGTATAGCACAGGGAACTCTACTCAGTACTCTGTAATGACCTATATGGGAAAAGAATCTAAAAAAGAGTAGATGTATATGTATAACTGAATCACTTTGCTGTACACCTGAAACTAACACAACATTGTAAATCAACTATACTCCAATAAAAATTTTTTTTTAAAGTTTTGACAGGGGAGAATGGTCATGAAAGCTCCGGGTGCTCCAGCCTTGCTGAGGCTGGCTTGCAGGTAGATCAGAGTCGTGAAGGAGGAGAGGGGGACCCATTTGGAGAAGGCTGTTCTGAAGAAAACTGTGCAGTGGTACATAGGGTATGTATAACCACTTTGCCCAGGATTGATACTCTTTTTTGTCATTCTAGGGCTGAGGATAGAGCTAAACATTTGTCAAAATAAAATCGGTCCTTATTTGATTTAACTTTTGAAAAGGAGTAAATTCAGTTGGATGGTAGTAAATGTTTAACAACTGGCTCTCTGGAGGGGGGAGAAGCCCTATCTGTAGGATTTGCTGATTTCTGTGATGTAATTACCCTCACCATGCCCGATTGCAAGCCACCAATGTCATATTTTTGAACATGACATTGGGAAGAACAATGCACCATCGCTTTCTTGAGCCAGTAGGAGCCGACTTCTACCAGCACCACTGGTTGAAGTGGGGGATGAAAACATCAGATAGAATCAGGGTGTGGCAGCTCATGGAACAGGCTAGACTAAGGAGTATGGGAGAAGAAGGCAGAATGAAAGTAAGTAGGCCAGTCGCAGATGAGAAGAGTAACTTGGCATAGAAAAGTGGGTGTACGCAGGGCTGGTCACCCGCACGTTTTGCACGTTTTGCAGGTTGAATCTTGGTGCAGCTCTGAGTTTCTCTTTTGCGATGCGGTCTTCAGAAACACAGCACCCTGCTTAAAAGGCTACTGCCAAGGTTCTGTTGCACTGTGATAATCATGCAGTCAGCCCGCCCAAACTCTTTTCTGTGTCGCGAAGCCCCGGATGAGGCTTGCCTGGGCTGACTACACCTTCAGGAAGCAGAAATGAAATCAAAGCGACAGGATAAATGGAAGTTCTCCCTTGTCTTTGGTGTGAGTCTAAGTGGTGTAAGCATATTTTCCATCAGGAATTAGTTGCTTAGAGAAGAAAGAGCCAAGCAAATCTGGACCAGGTGTTCACTCCATTTAGTCCCAGAGCCAAGAAAAACCATCTTCTGGGCACTGGGAAGAAGAAAATGGAAAATGCCAATTAATGATCAGCTTTCAAATTGTTTCTACTCGTCCAAGGGACTGGGTTTCATCTGACCCTCCAAGCTCCACTGGGCAACTGAACTTCATTTCTGCAGAGAATTTTCTAACAATCATAAGCAAAATCCTAGTGACTTTTAAAAACAAGGATTTTAAAGATAGGGACTTACCTGGTGGCGCAGTGGTTAAGACTCCGCACTCCCAATGCAGGGGGCCTAGGTTTGACCCCTGGTCAGGGAACTATATCCCACATGCATGCTGCAACTAAGAGTTCACATGCCACAGTGAAGAGCCCGTGTGCCACAACTAAGATCTGGTGCAGCCAAATAAATAAATAAATTTTTTTTTTTTTAAAAGAGTTTTAAAGATAGATGACTTCCTCTAAGAAATCAAAGCTCTACCTGCAGCAGTGTCTTTAGGAAGCAATACAGGCAGTAGAAAATGAGAAAGTGAGTTACTCAAGCCAGGAAGGGCAAAAGAAGGCTGTGAGATGCCTCACAACCAGGCTGATGGACTTTTCACAGAATCGACGGGTGTTTTGGCAGAATTGTCCTGAGTAACTGGTTGCTTAGGTGACGTGCAGACACAACTTTCTTCTAACTCAGTGGGATGCCAATTATCTTTTTCTTTACCTGCTAGGTGCTAGGGGAAATAAATCTGTATATTTTAAGAAGGGGCATATATTTCCTTTGTGAATGAAATGAAACCAAGGGGATAAGTATAATAAATTATGAGTGCTCACTTATCCTGATGGGGAGAAAAGAAAGGTTGATTTTCCTTCCAGAGCAGCCCCTTGATCTAGCCAATCTATTAAAGAATAATTGAACCAGCAACAATCACTTCCATGCAGTATCTACTAATTACGCTACGCTATAAACAGTCTCTGCATTCAGACATGCTAACTGCTAAAACGGGAACATTACATCTCCAAGGGTGTCGTTAGAGTTTTAGCTACTCCCTGATTCAGAAGATCTAACCCTGAAATATGAAGGCTGTGTTTTTTTTCCCCCTTTTTGGACTGTGCTCTGACTTTCATCTCTTACTCTGAAACCTTTGCTTCCTCCAAATTCAAGTCTTTTGTCTTCTTTTGTGTTATCAACCTCATAAGCTATCCCAAAATATACCATTTCTCTTAAATGATTCACACATTTAAAAAATCTCATTTAGTAAACTCCCAGACAGCTGAAAGAAAAGGCACCATGAACTGAGCCTGATATAATCCATTCAGGCCTCCATTTGTATCTTTCAAGTGAGAGACTTGGATTATGTGTCATTTAGGATTAGGTTCAACTGTAACAGAGACCAAGACAACAGTGGCTTAAATCAAACATGAGGTTATTCTCTTCCAGTAGTGAAGCCTGGTGCTAAGAGCACGGGGCTACAACATTAACTCTGTATTCATCAAGGACCCAGGCTCCTTCTGTATCATTGCTCTGCCATCCTCTGAACTTGACTTCCACCTCTGGTCCAGGACAGCTGCTCTAGATCAAGCTAGCATGTCTACATTTCTGCCGTCAGTGAAAAAGGGCATGCTGCCTTTCTAAATGATACCACCCAAAGTCACATTCAACATTTCTACTTTTAAGCCATTGAGTAGCTGCAAGAGAGTCTGAGAAATGAGGTGTCTATTCTGAAAAGCCATTGACCAACTGAAAGTTGGGGATTCTATTAGCAATGGAAGAAAGGGAGAACAGATATTGGGAAGAGCTAGCTGGCTCTACCACACACTAGACTGATGATTTTGAAATTGTATCCTCAAAGTCCTAGGGTTTTGGCATATTACACAGAGGCTACTGTGGGTCTTGAATGGGGCGATGTGTGGGTAAATTTGCATAGGATCCCAGAATACTTACCAAAATCAGAGTATATATCCCCCCTTTTGAAGTTTAATTGTACTAGAACATTTCTGATGGGTGGCAGTGGTCTAGACTGAACCACTGGCAGGTAACTGGTAAGAATTCTCAGGGCCCCAGGGGAAGGGGTGCTTTGAGTGGTGCCCTGAGTTGGTCAAGGGGAAATCTGATTCTGGAGCAGGCTGCCAGTCCTGGACAAGGACACGGTGAACTAGCGTTAGACCAGTTTTCAACGTTGACATCATATGGCACTAAGAGAAGCAACAGCAGCTGACAACTGGGCCCTGAAACTGGACTGATACGATTCTGTATTTTTCTCTCTGAAAGGGTTGTGATCCAAGTGATGGCTACAGTAGAGTTTCTCCACCTCGGCACCCTGGACATTGTGGGCTAGATAATTCTTCATTGCACATGACTGTAATGGGTATTGTAGTATGCTTAGCAGCAGCCCTGGCCTCTATTGGTTTCCCATTGTGAAAACCAAACATGCCTCCAGACGTTGACAAATGTCCCCTGGGTGCCAAATTACTTACAGCTGTGAACCAATGGGTCAGAATCTAAGTAATGATGCACACTTTTGTACTTTGCTAATGGTTGTGCAATTTGGTACCAATCCTTTCATAAATGAGATACATAGCAAAGGCCTTAAATATGTCCATGACTTTAACTTAATCCCATTTCTTGGACTCTGGCCCAAGGAAACAATTTGCAAGAGACTTTCTGTCTAAAGGTACTTGTTGTAGTACTATTTTCAATAGGTGAAAAAATTAGAGGGCTTCCCTGGTGGCGCAGTGGTTGAGAATCCGCCTGCTAATGCAGGGGACAAGGGTTCGAGCCCTGGTCTGAGAAGATTCCACATGCCACGGAGCAACTGGGCCCGTGAGCCACAACTACTGAGCCTCTGCGTCTGGAGCCTGTGCTCCACAACGAGAGGTCGCGACAGTGAGAGGCCCGCGCACTGCGATGAAGAGTGGCCCACGCACCGCAAGGAAGAGTGGCCCCCGATCGCCGCAACTAGAGAAAGCCCTCGCACAGAAACGAAGACCCAACACAGCCAAAAATAAATTAATTAATTAATTTTTAAAAATTAGAAACAACAAAAAATATTAAACAGTAAGAAAAGAATTAAATAAACCATGGTAGATCCACGTACCCACTAAAATGTGTTTTTGAGTTTATAATAACATGGGGAAATACTTAGAATGATAAGTAAGCAAATAAAAAAACTATGCAAAAAAAATGACAAGGAGAAAACTCACTAAAAATGGTAGACTCTGGGGGGGGATCGGGAGTGATTTTTTTTTCCTCCTTCCTTCTATCTTCCTGTAGTTTCTAAACTTTCTAAGCTCCCTGTGAATGAGTTTATTCCAAACTACAAAACAAAACTACAAAGAAAATCCTAATTAAAAAAAAATTCTGGTGCCTGTCCTGGAGGATCCACAGACCCTTGTGAGCATTCCTGTAAGTGCACGCTGTTGGGAGAGAGGCCAAACAGATATTCCCTCCTGCGCCGAGGTGCCAGGCTTTGTGCCAAGGGACCCCGCCACCCTGGCCACAACCCACTGAACCAGGAATCCCTACTGAAGGCTCCAGGAGACTGGGCAGAAGGAAGCCCAACCACCTATGAGGAGGCTTGACTCCAGGCACTGGAGGTACGGTCAAAGAGGAGCCTTTGACACTGGATAGCGAAAAATAGGGCCAATCAGACCCTGTCTCTGGAAATGTGCATGGAAAAACTCTCAAGGAGGCTCCTCTGCCCCTCCTGAGAGATGAACAAGGACAACCAGACCCTCAAGCAGCTGGGGATCCTGAGCAATGAGGGCTGTTCTTCTGGTTCCTCGGGAGGCTGCAGAGATGGCTTTCCTTACTCCCTACTTTCGTACAAGAAGCACCTACCATACAGAGAGATGTAGGCAGAGTGGGCCCCGGTGTCTGACAAAGCTCAGCTCCCTTTGGGTGTGTGTAGTGGACGTTACATGGGCAGCTGGAACCCTCCTCCCAACTCTGCTGGTCCCAAAGGCCACTCCACAGATGAGTGGCACAGGCAACTTGTTAAATTCCAGAGTCCAGGCTCCCCCCCTAGATAATTTCACTTAATGGTCTTGGAGAGTGGGGAACTCAAGAATTTGTATTTAAGAGTTCCCAGGTAATTCTGATGCATAGACCAGTTTCGGAACCAGTGTTTTGCCCACTACTAAAAAAACTACACCATCCTGCTCTAACTCTGAAGTAAGCCCTAACAGTAGGATGGCTCCTCAAAAAAATTAAACATAGAACTACTACCATAAGATCCAGCCAATCTCACTCCTGGGTATATAGCCAAAAGAACTGAAAACACGGTCTCAAACAGATATCTGTACACCCATGTCCATAGCAGCATTACTCACAATAGCCGAAAAGGTGGAAGCAACCCAAGTGGTCATCACAGATGAATGGATAAAAGAAATGTGGTACATACATAAAATAAGTCTTATTCAACGTGATATATACATAAAATAAGTCTTATTCAACCTTAAAAAGGAAGGAGATTCTGACACATGCTACACTGTGGATGAACCTTGAAGACACACTGCTAAGTGAAATGGCAGACGCAAAAGGACAAATACTGTACGATTCCACTTCACTGAGGTTCCCGTAGTAGGCAAATCCACAGAGACAGAAAGTAGAACAGGGGTTGCCAGCAGCTGTGGGAAGCTATTATTTCACAGAGAGTGTTTCAGTTTCGGAAAATGAAAAAATTCTGAAGATGGATGGCGGTAATGGTTGTACAACAACGTGAATACACTTAATGCCAGTGAGCTGTACACTTAAAGATGGTTAAAATGGTAAATCTTATGGACATCTTACCACACACACACATACACAAACCCAACAAACCAGCAATGACTAAACGAAACAAAAAAACCTATACAGTTCTTTCTAGCAGGGAAATAAGCCACCTCAAAGAAATCATAGCCAAGAAAATAACTTTTTTTTTGCTTTTTACAAAACACTGTCAGAGATAAAAAATCTTTAGAAAAGAAAATTAGTTCAGAACAAGCTTCTTTCAACGTATCAGCGTCCCTTATCGTAAAATAAACAGAGAGAAACAGGAAATGGGAGACTAAAATAAATCTTCTGTTTCAAGAAAAAATAAATCATGCCTAAAAGTTTACACGCAGATCTTTCTGGGTCTTTCAAAATGTCTCTGAAATGTTGCAGTTCAAAGCTTTTCAAATACTATAGCCTCCACCCACTCCCCGGATATGCATTCACTTCCTCTCTTATAAACATAACTTCCTTTGTTGTTTGAACAGATTCAGTGACTCTGGGGTCTCCTTGTGGTTGGTGCCCACCGACAAGCCCTGTTCCTCGAATCAGCTGGGAAACCCTTCAGGGTGGGCAGTGACTTGCCATAGACAAAAAGGAGACAGGTCAGTGGGGGGACAGTGTGACAGAAGGTGCTGTTGCGGGGGGGAGGCTTCTATTAGGAGATCTCACAAATGTGAATGGCTGCTATCAGGGTGGTAAGCTGCTAACCAGTGTTTTCACAGATGAGACAAAAAAAAAAAAGCCAACTTTAAATACAGCTTGAGTGATGATTAAGTTACCATTAGGCCTGTCTGCAAATGAGTGAAAATCCAAAAGAATAGTGATTTAAATAGCACAGAAGTTTCTTTCCCTCCTTGTAAATGAATCCAGCAGGAGGGAGCTGGGCTGCCATGATGGTTCTGTGAGGTTGTCAGGGACCCAGGCTCTTTCTGTCTTATCACCCTGCCACCCTCAGCTCACGGGCCAATGTGATGATTTGACTACTGAAGCTTCAGCCTTAATCAAGTCTAGATTCTGGCCCAGGAGATAGAGGAAGGCATGAAAGGGTCCCTTCCTTCTAATAAGGTAAGTTGCATGTAACCCTCCCATGTATATTCCACTGGTCGGAACATGTTCTCATGACCACACCTCGCTACAGGAGAGGATGGGAAATGGATTTTATTCTGGGGAGCTGTTGCACAGCTAAGAAAGGGAAGGCTGATATTGGGGTCAATGGTTAGCAATCGTTGCCCCCAGGAAGTTACATCAGAAGGGAGAACTCGGGACTTCTTTTTCACAAGTACCACAGACCTTCCACACGAGACTCTTCTAGGGCAATCGTCTCATTTAATCAATACAACTTCCCTGGGTTTGTGTTACTTCCACTTTACAAAGGTAGAAGGATTCCAAGAGTTTGTGTCACTTATCCAAAGCAGCTCCACAAGCTATGCCATTGGCCTTCTAATTCTTCAGAATCAGCCCTGAGTGGTCACAAAGCCCCTTCCTCTGTAGCACCGAGAGGGGCAGGTGGATGGGCCTGGGGATGGCGGTGTGGGTCTCTCAGGGTCTCTCAGCTCCAGGCATGGTCACCTCTATACATTTATGTCTTCCTAACTCCGAACCCTGCCATGCAGGGCTCCAGGAGCCCATCACATGGCAAACTGTACACATCACCCCAGCCCTGCTCTTACCCTGGAGGCTGGAAACCCTAGGCTGGGCCACCGGCTTGCTTGCTATTCAAGTTGATGTTAGCATTCTGGGGCAGATTCACTCATCCCCGATTTGCAGCTGTACCCACTTTTGTTGAGGACATGCCTGTGCTGGAAGGGTTGGAGGGCGCTTACCGCAGACCCCAGAGAGCCAAAGGGAAAAAGGAGCATCAGTCCCGAGCTGGGCTCCCCCGGGGCTGAGACATCTGTTGTTAGGAAGGAACACGTAAAACTAAAAAGAAACCGCCTTTGGCTGGCTCTGTCTTCTCTTGATGGTTATTTGGGTTCCTTTCATATTTTCAATGAACTCTCTTGAGGGATTAGGAAATTTAATGTTTAAATCATTGAGGATGAGGAATGAGCCAAAGAGGAGTAACTTTAAAGAAAGAGACTAGTTCTGTTCTGCCTACGAACTGCCCGTTCCGACCCCCTGGCCGGTGTGTGCAGCCTGACGGTTCTAAAGCACACAGTGTCTGCATTGCTGGGGGAGGACCACAGAGGCTTCTGGACTCCACACAAGGTCATTCCACATGAGCTTGGGGCTGACTCCCTAAAAGCACGTCTCCCGTGAAGAGGACAGAGTCTGGGTTACCCATTCCTTCGGTGGACCTCCAACTCCACGGATCACACCCCTCCGCTACTGTCCTTCTGACCACTACAGAGAATCCTTCTGAAAGGCTCTTAATTTCTGTTTTAAGATACCTTTCAATAAAAGACCTAAAAGTAAATGCTTGTTTATTATAAATTCAGAAGAGAAACTGAAAAGAAGGGAAGAAAAACTGCCTGTTATTCTATCACCGAGAGATAATCGTGACTAACCTTTCATATATTTTTCTAAGCACATATACGTGTATGTTCGTATGTACATGCATGTGTGTGTAAAAAGCTTTTGAAAAGCAAATATGGCCTCAGACTATTTTATAACCAGCTTTTTACCACTTAGCAATAGGCCACAGACATCTTTCTATGTCAATAAATATATACCTACAATATTTTTCTTAGTGACTGAAGATATTACATTGTACCATCATTTTTTTAAAATCCCCTATTGTTGGACAGTAAGATTAGTTCATTGCTCTATTTTTGGAAAAAATTATTACTATTGTTATTACTAAAGATCTTAGGGTACATGCTTGATTATATGCTTAGAATAAACTCCTAGAAGTAGAATGCTGGGCAAATGCTTTGCAAACTGTTAGGAGTTTTTGATATACGTGGTCAAATTTATCTGTAGAAAAGTTGTCATAATTTACATTCATCTCCCATGTATGAGGAGATTCCCGATGTTCTAGTTTACACTAGACACTATGTTTTTCTTTCTGAAAAGAAAAGGTTACAGATCATGACATTCTGTAACCTTTTGGGAAAGAACCACAGTTGCATATCCATCCTATACACAAAGCTTTCCTTCCACGACAGCTCCATCTGAGAAATCAGGCCCCCAAAGGAGCCAAATTAGACCCAAATTCAAATATATCTGGGTCTCAGAACATCCTCTCATTTCCATCAGCCTCTGAACACACATCTGGCCAAACAACTCTCTGTGATTTGTGACCTGGACTGGATTCAACGCTGACCTAGATAGAGAGTACTTTGGATCTCATTACCCGCCCTCCAAACCATCTGGTGCTGGCTAAACAGGTTATCCACGCAGTAGGAACCTCCATCCCTCAACTGGCTTTCTTCTTGCCAGGTTTCTTCCAAAATAAATATTTTCTACCTAGCTCCTTACACACAAAAAGAGGATGTGGATTATCTTCTGCATATCTTAACCTGATAGACGAGAAGCTTATTTTTTAGAACTTAGCAGTTCTACAGATTCAATCACAGTTCCCTGGATGGACCAGGAGACAGTGAAAAGGCAGAGAAGGGGAGAAGGAATGAATTCCCATGGTCACAGAACTGGGGCCTGAGGCGTTGCCTCTGCATGTTATCTCACTTATGTTAATATTTAAAATATTTGTGGTTGGGGGGGAAATGCCAATTATCTTCAAAACAGAGAATCTGTTCTTGGCTACAAGTGTTTTTTTCAAATTCCTAGAATTAAAGCAGCTTGTTCTTCCAGGCTCATGAGCTATTTTTATCTGCAAAAATATGGAGCACGCACACGTGTTCCCACGTTCATCTATGTGCGCGGACGCTGGGGTTCGTTACTGTCCCTTAGCTCTGTTGAAGGCAGAGCTAAGGGACAGTAAGCTTGGGGCTTTACCACCTTTGCAGAAGTGTATTGCTGTGGGGTGAAGGACTGTCTTCCTTTATAATTCCTCATTTTCTCAAATGACATTTTGGGATTTTTAAAAGCAGTCATGGAAAACAACACAGTTACATAGAAAACAAACTTATGGTTACCAAAGGGGAAAGGGGCAGAGAGATAAATGAGGAGTATGGGATTAACAGATAACACTACTATACATAAAACAGATAAACAGCAAGAATCTACTGTAGAGCACAGGGAATTATATTCAATATCTTGTCATAACCTATAATGGAAAAGAATCTGAAAAAATATATCTATAATATATATAACATATATATATCTGAATCAGTGCTGTACACCTGAAAGTAACACAATATTGTAAATCAACTATATTTCAACTTTAAAACATTAAGATCAGTCATATAAAGCAAAATAGACCTATTTTTTTGAACCTCTATTGTTCATTGTGTTGTGTTGTTATGGTCTCTCTTCTTTTGACCCTGGCATTTCTTTACTCATGCACAACACCCTTATCGAGGGCCTCCTGTGGGCAGAGCCCTCCGCTGGGTACCGTGGAAGGCCTCAAGACAGAATCCCTCGTCCAGCTCTGTCCCCAACCAGCTGTCATGAAGGGGTCCTTGCACTTCACACAGCCACAGTTTATGCACCTTTAAAACAAGGTACCTGGCCTTATTGCCTACAGGCACTGACTCCCCTGCACTTGTGGGCTCCTCACGGTCCGGGGGGTGGAGGGGGGGATGCCCTGAGCAGGCTGTGGCTGGCATCCCAGGCCACAGGTCAGAGGGACACATGGCTTGCTCTGGAAGTGAAGCAAGTCAAAGCTGGATGGAACCCCGCCCCGAGCCATGCCCACAATCACGTGTAAGCCCAATGGATGCTGAGGTCCTAACAAAGGGGTCTGATCCAAACTCACGCCATTGTAGACATATATCTGTGGCTCTATTAAAACGTTTTGTGATGAACATTTTCAAAAATACGCAATATAGACAGAAGAAGAAAATGAAAACTCAGGCACTCATCACTGAGCTCCAACAATTTTAACTCTGCCCCTGACCCTCCAAATCCCAGACATCCTGTCATTTTACCCGTAAGTGCTTCAGTGCGTGTCTGTAGTTAGAAAGGGTGTTTTAGAAATATAACCGCCATGCCATTATCCACAAAGTTAACAGTTATTCCTTAATATCAGGTTAGTTCCTTAAAGATGTCTCTTTCGGGCTTTTTTGCAAATCAGGATCCAAACAAGGCTCACACTTTTGTTTTGATCGTCCCTTCTGTTCTGGAACAGTTTCCACTCCTTTGTAAATTTTCACTTCCTTGCAGTTGGTTTGTTGAAGACACCAGGTCATTTATTTTGTAGGATGTCCCACGTTCCGGACTGGGTTGCTTGCTTCCTTGTAGTGTTGCTTAATTTGTTCTTCAGTCCCCTTTACTCCCTGTAAACTGGTAAGACATCTAGAGGCTTGATTAATTTCCGGATCAATTTTTTTTTTTAAGGCAAGAATGTGTCCGAGTTGATGCTGTGTATTTGACATTGATTGCATCCCCTTAGGGAGCACATCCGGTCTGGCCATCCCACTTATAGTGACAGATCAGAGGGCTCAGGTAGCTAAGTAAGTGGGTGACCTTGACGGGAAGCAGAAGAGATGGGATTTGGACCTTCTCAGTCTGATTCCAGAATCGACAATTTTAGCCACTCCCCCATCTTTCAGGAAAAACAAGTGCTCCACTTTTATACCTTTCTCTCTGTTTCTGGACTCCTGTACCCACCACCCATCTTTCCCCTGTACCAAGGACAAACACCACTAGTTGTAGGTCAGATCCCGTAGTTTAAATTGGGGAGGAACACAAGATCAGTGCTTTCAAGCACCAGGAGGTCCAGGTGTGGCTTGGGTGCTCCTTCTTTCCGCTGGGTCATGGTCAGAGGTGTAAGAGGTGGGGAGGGTCCGGGAAGGGGGTGGCATCTGACAAGAGTTTTCCTTGGCCACTGCATTTCTCTCCAGCCCTAAACCCTTCAGGCACTGGATGCAAGAGCCTGGGACCCCACGGTGCCAAATGTCAAAGGGATTGAGAATGACTATGAAAGTGTGATCACATTTCCTGTCTTTATCATGAATTTCCCATTTCCTTTTGCCTTCTTTTCATGCCCTCTGCTGCCATGATTTTTCTCTCGGTTTCTCTCGGTTTTCACTGGCCTCATCTGTCTTGTCCCTCCCTCATGGGACAGGGGCCCTTTAGAAAAATCACACACTGAAATTACACGCCAACGGCAGTCAAGGTAGCAAGAGAAAGGTGGGCATCACAGGTGCTGACCTCTGACGTCTCTGCAAGTCCTAAACCTGAGGGTCTACCTCCACCTTGCACGTAGGGAGAGACTCCCACGAGAGACTCCTGGCCAGGTCCTGGGCACAGGGACCCCAGGGAGCTGAGGGGTGGAGAAGGCAGAGAAACAGGAGAAGACTGGAGAGAGAAATACCATCCGATGGGAAATAGAGAAATCCCTCCCAGCGGGCTCTGGTGCTGTGTTTCTCTTTAATTCACCAAGGTTGTGTTCTTTCTGTCCACGCATGAGCTGGGCTACAGGCCTCAGGCCGCCTAGAGGCCGCAGATGTATTTGTTCTTGCCTTTTGTGGTGGTGACTACCTTTGTGCATTGCTCTCCTTCATTTACAAGGAATATTTGTAGAGATTCTTACCATCTACAAGGTCGTGAACCCTCACAATGACTCTTAGAGCGAAGGATCATCATCACACTCACGGTCACTTGAATACAAGACTCAGAGCCTGTAAATGCTTGAGGTTGCCCCATGATGAAGCGGCTGGGCCAGGACTTGAACCCATGTGCCTGGAAAGCTGAGCATCTTCCGCTATGACCACCCCCTACCCCCAACCCACCCACACAAGGTTTGCTTCAGAGAAACAAGAAGGGCTTGGGTGTCACTTTCTTCAGGACCCAGTGACTCTTCTTCCCAAGAACTCCGTTGAGAGCGCCGGTTCCACGTGCTTTGTTTGTGGTCAGTGTCCCGTGGGAAAGGGTCAGCTGGCTGTTCAGAGTGGGACAGAGTTTTTGGTGAGGCCTCCCTTTCCCGCGCTAAGTAACGAGAGCATTGGTACTCCCAGGGGGGTCTCCTTGGGACACATTCCTTGTTGTTATTGCTATTGATGTGGTTTGTGGTTTTGCCTTTTTAAATTAAAAATCATCGTTTCTCTAATCGGGAGTCATATGTGTTCATTTTGAGACTCTTAGAAAAATGGAGAAAAGCATAAAGAAAATCAATCTTGTCTGGTCTCCTGCCACCTCAAGCCACAGCGAGGACTTGGTGGGTTCCCTTCTTGCCTCCTGTGCCCCTGCAGATGCCCGCCCCACGTTCCTCTGTGCCTGGAGCCTCACAACAGGCCTCGCGTCCTCTCCTATGGCAGGGTTCGGCTACGAGGGAGGCCTGGCAGGGGGAAGGACAGCGTGGTTGGGAATTTATTCCCCTCGCTCCCTCTCTGCAGGGTCACCTCTGCCGAAGGTCACTGCTCCTTTCAAGACCCAGGAGTCAAACAAGCCACTTGCCCCCCACAGGCTCTGGTAACTGTTCCTAATCTCCTTCCTTTGGGCCCCGGGTGGTAGGGCCCCGGGTGGTAAAGCCCCAGCTACTGCAGCACTGGTTGTTCCCCCGCACCCCGCGCTGCCCACACTTTCATAAATAATCCCTCCCCAGGTTATCCTGTTTTGAACGTGCCATCTGTTTTCTGTTGGGAACTGGACTGCCTCACCTTCTGACTCATTGGTATGTCAAGACCTTTCCCTTGAAGCTCCCATGGCCATGCTATTTTCTGAGGTTTCCAAAGCAATGTATGAAGTAGAGCCTGGAATAAACTTGGGGGTCCTGGGGCAAGAAGGCATCTAATTTCTTGACTCCCAGTAGCACCCCTCACCTGACCTGGCTCGGAACTGCCCAGGCCTGTGTCCACACGTTGTGATGTGTCACACACCTCCACCCACTCCCAAGCACCTCCAACTCCTACTGCCCCTATATCTCCATTAAAGCCACTCCTTTTGTCACCGGAATTATCTCCAGGAGGTCCCGCTTGGAAAGGAAGTTGTAGCAGAGGAGGAAGGAATCCTGACTTTTTCACCCCAGAGGCCTCTGCACCTGACGCTGCCTCAGTCCCCTGCCCACCGCCTGGCTGAGTCTACCTGCCCCTCTTATCTCGGCTTTGAAGCCTTCTCTGAGCTCTGCACCCTCGTGCTCTTCCGTGTTGTAACTCTCCTCATGAGGTCCACGAGGGCAGGCACCACCATGTCCTACTCACCCTTCTACCTGACACCCACCCATAGCACCTGGCATATAATAAACACTCCATCAGTAAGTTGAATATTGTACATTTGGGACATCCTCCAGTATCAAGTTTTCCCATTAGCCCCATGTTGAAGGACTATTTCCATTTGGAAGAACCCTTGAATTGAAGGAGCCAGCCATTGCTTCCTGGAATACTGTATATACATTAGAAGCCATTTACCCATCCCCACAGGCACTAAGGTGATGGGACCCTACAAAGGTGTGTTTGTGGGAGGTGGGCGTGGGGAATAGAACAAAAGGTGCACCTTTGTCAGAAACTTTTGTGGGGCTGTTGACGCGGGAGGAGGCAAGAGTGTGAAAGCAGAGCCGGGGAGTCGGGAGAAAATTCTGGTCCATCATTTTCCCAAGAGCCAGGTATATAAAAAAACACCGGTGCTGCAGACAGTCCTATGAAGATAGACTTCAGATGCAATTTCAGTCCTCTGGAGTCACTTCTGAATTTATTTACCATATTGAACTTTACCTCCTAGTGCGGGGTCAGGGGAGCTTTGAGTATTAGTGAAATATTTCAAACCTCCCTTTAAGAGGAAAATATGAATACCTCTATTTGCACAAAGAAACAGTGGAAAGATATACAAGGAACTAGTGAAGTGATGACTTCCGGGGGTGGAGTGGAGGACCCAAACAGACTGGGTAGCAGAGAGAGGGAAACTTCTCAATTATAACTTTTGATATAGACTTTTTTTTTTTTTTTTTTTTTTTTTGCGGTACGCGGGCCTCTCACTGTTGTGGCCTTTCCCATTGCGGAGCACAGGCTCTGGACGTGCAGGCTCAGCGGCCATGGCTCACGGGCCCAGCCGCTCCGCGGCATGTGGGATCTTCCCGGACCGGGGCACGAACCTGTGTCCCCTGCATCAGCAGGCGGACTCTCAACCACTGCGTCACCAGGGAAGCCCTGATACTGACTTTTGAATCATAGGAATTTATAACCTATTTAAAAAAGAAAATCACGTTTGAAAAACCTTCCCTGAGAAGAGCAATAACTTTCCATCTTTTTTTTCACTTCAACCCACTCAGGTGGGGAAGAGACCTCGTTGTCCATTTATTCTGTCCTTTTACACTTTCCAGTGGAAGAAACAATGGGACTTGTTTATAATAACAAAGTGTCAACGCATAAGCAGTTTGCTTTTGGGGAGAGGGGGTAGCATTACGTAAACATTTGCTTTGGCAACTGGGGTATGATGATTCCTATTTGAACCACAACGTATCTTCCAATTTAGTTAACTAGAAAATTACCGGCCCCAAATACTGATGTGGCGAATACAGAAACCTAAACATCTTAGAGAAGATCAGAAAATCTAAAACCAACCACGTGGATAACACAGTAGCAGCAACTGCTCAGACAGAAAACAAAACTTGCTTCCTCCTCAGTGTGGGCATTTGGCTGCTGACAGTTTTGCAGGCACAGCAGGAGCTCTGCAAGCTGCCACATGTTGCATAGATGATAGAATTTTGGATAAATGCTGAATAGAAGTATTCTGGTGACACGCTCATTTTGGTGCATGAATTCCGAATTCAGTCACCCTTAATGATTCACGTAATAAGTTAATAGTAGAAAGTGATTAGTTCTCCCTAAATGCCAGCTGGAGGATTGCGTGGCATTCACCCAGAAGAGCAGAAAGGACTCATATGTTTGGAAAGCAATTTGCGTCCATCAGGAGAATTCTTGCATCTCCAGTGGCCTTTGAGACCACTTCCAAAATGGCTCTATTAGAATTATTGTACCGGTAAAAATTTATAAAGCTACCCTGCTCCGAGGTGGCCAGAGTCCTAGAGAATTTGGACTCTGTGATGGAAAAGACCACCCATCTAAATCATGCTTTTTCCCAGTGGGAAGCAGCCCTTCAAACAATGAAGGTCCTTCTTAAGTATCAGCTTTGGCCTCTGGGATAACTTTTCTGAAAGAGCTTGCTGGGTGAGTTGCAAACCCTTGGGGAAATGTTTTCACAAGGAAGTTCTAAGAACTGTTGAGGACTGAGTAGCTCTACCCTTCCTTACGTTTTTAACCACAGTTAAGCTTCCCTGGCAAGGAGTGATGGAGCTTTCGAGGCAGTGATTTTAGACCCTCTGACCCCCTCGACCCTCTTGTCCTAGATCTTCCCAGCATCTGTCCTGTTCTATTCTGTCTCTCACATCGAATTCTACACCGACATTTGGACTTAGGGGCCCTCTTGGGCTTCCCTAACTCTGATCATCTCATGCTATCACTTGTGACTTGCACCCACTCTTCTTACACCTGATCCAGCTCCAGCTCCAGGGGACCAAAGAGGAGGTAAGATGCACTAAAATGAAATCCCCACGACTCTTGAATCCAAACACCTCTACGCCTTAGCCTGCCATGGTTAACCATTACGGACGCTTAGGAGAACGCTGAGCCACGTGGCATGGATCTGTACTTCCCAGGAACTGAGAATACGGGTACGTACGGGGTTGACAGTCAGCTGGTTAAATACTGAATTACTTCCCTGTCACTTTGGTACAGCTATTGTCCCACTACCTTGACCACCTAGGCTCCTTCCCTGGAACTCCCTAGACCTTCCCCTAAACCTGCAGCTTTAGGGACAATACCTGGCCAATCAGGGGCAGGAGTGGGGGTAGGGCCTTGGTTGGGTACCCTTGGCCAAAATCCATCCTGATTGGCCGATACCTGAGCCAGACTAGTTGTTATCTATCTCAAATATCAACCTTTACAAGTGAGCCATGGTCTTAGAGATTTCCAGATAAATAAATGAAAAAGAAAAAAGTCAGACAAGGGACGGCTGTGCCGATACTCCCAGCTGGCAGCCTCTTCTCTTCAAAGGCTGCCCCAGAGGTATAAGCAGGTGATTTACTAAATACTGCCTTTTGCCAAATGCCCAGAGACCCTTGAATGTTGGGTGCTAATAAAGTTCAAGTTATTATTAGGCACGTGGTCTATGTAGGTCACTGCCAAGTGCTGGCAAAGAAAAGCCAAGCAAGCAGGCTAACCCTGGCTGGAATGTGGATGAGGAACTGCAAGCCCTTCTCTAAACAGGAAACATGCCTGAAATCTCTTTTGTCTCCAGAAGGACTTGGCTTCTTCACCTGTAAAATGAGAGTCCTATTAATGCCCCCCTTCACCAGTGTCTCAGGATTTTGGACAAGAAATAAGGCTCTTTAGGAAGAAGTGGGGGAACCCACCAGGGAAGAGCATTGGGAGATCCAGCTTCATCCTGTAGACGCTTGGATCCTTTGGATTTTCTGTCGCTGCCACACGGCAGTGCTTGGCTTGCATGTTACCTGGCAGCCCCTGAGAGGGACCGTGGCCATGAGTGGGGCAGGAAACAGCTCCAGGAATTCAAGGTCTTGACTAAAGGAAAGAGCAGATCTGTGCTTCCAGTTCTGCTTGGACACAGGCGTTTTTCAGATGCTCACAGGAAGATGACTCGTGTCAAGCTTTCAACCATTTGGACAAAGTTCAGGATTGTTCTTTAGCAAGATCTCTTCCTGGGCAAAAAGGAACACACGCATTTCCTAGGCATCCTGTTGGGCGGTGATGTCCCCTCTTTACCAAAGCTCTCCGAGCTGGAAGGGCATCCGCACAGGCAGGAGAGACAGAGGGATTGGGGCCACGTGTCTGGGGGAGGGTGGTGGGCTTGGAGGTGTCTGGGGGTATTGCTGGAACGCAGGTGCAGTAGGACCCTCCCGGGCAGGAAGGAAGAGCTAGGACAGGCGAGAAAGCAGTGGATCTGCCCGTGCTGATGTGCCTCCTGGCGGGAGGTTTCCAGGCTGAGTCACCCCGTGTGAACCTGGCAAAGAATGGGAAACCATTGGGAGAGAGAACAGGAAGAACCAAATTCAGGCCAAGCGAGAGGGAAGGGGTGGGGTCACGGGATTTCTGGGACAGTGGAGCCCAAACTGAGCCCTAAGCATGCTCCTTTTTTTTTTTTTTTAAGAAAAATTAAAACTCAGCTAAGGTACACTTCCTCCTGTTTTACAGAACATGTGAGGTGAACATCTTCAGTTTTATTTATGTCCTAAATAAGCACATGTAGCACTTATTTGGTGCCAAGCACTCTTCCAGAGTTTGACAAGTTTTAACTTATTTAGTCCCCAGGACAATCAGAGGTCTTATGATTATTCCCATTTTACGGCGAGGAAACTTGAGGCATGGCAGAAAGGGTTACGTGGCTTTACCCAAGGGGAGGAGGAGCCGAGACTGGACCCCAGGCAGCCTGGCTTCCATGTCTGTGCTTTCGACTCTTGAATTGATTTTTTAATAGACTTTATTTTTTTTAGAACAGTTTTAGATTTATAGAAAAATTAAGAAGATAGCACAGAGGGTTCCAATACATCCTGTATCCAGTTTCCCCCGTTATAAACATCTTACATTAAGGTGGTGTATTTGTTACACGTAATGAGCTAGTATTGATCATTATTATTAATGGAAGTCCACAGTTTATTTGGATTTCCTTAATTTTTACCTAATGTCTTGTTCTGTTCCAAGATCCCATCCAGGTTACTGCATTCCTCATGTCTGCTTAGGTTCCTCCCGGCTGTGGCAGTTTCTCTGACTTTCCTTGTTTCCCATGACGTTGATAGTTTTGAGCAGTGCTGGTCAGGTGTTTTGGGATGTGTCTGATGATTTTTCTCCTAATTAGACTGGGGCCCAACCCTTGTCTTTTTTTTTTAAAAAAACATCTTTATTGGAGTATAATTGCTTTACAATGTTGTGTTAGTTTCTGCCGTATAACAAAGTGAATCAGCTATATGTATACATATATCCCCATATCCCCTCCCTCTTGGGCCTCCCTCCCACCCTCCCTATCCCACCCCTCTAGGTGGTCACAAAGCAGCGAGCTGGTCTCCCCCAACCCTTGCCTTTTGATCGTTACAGTGAGCTCTTGCAAGGCAGGTGCCAACCTAACAGGGACATCTGCCATTATTTGACAGAATTCCACACTAGGTTTTCTTTTTCTTATGTATTTGGTTCTTTTCAGAAGGGAAAGGAGACTTCTCTTTTGTCGTTGTGCTAACTCATCTGGTTCCGAGTAAAGAAAGTCATGTTACCCTGGACTCTCCCGCTGGGGTAAAGCCCTTGGTTTACGCTAGTTTCCATCTTCCAGGGTTGCAGGGTGCATTTCGTTCCTCCAGCTGGGCCCTGTTCATCCCTGTTAAGACTCAGACCCCGGCACAGCTAAGTGTAAAGGGAAAGTCGGGGACTTGGTCCTGTAGGGCTGTGTGGGGTTCTATTTGCTTCCTTCAGCCAACATTTCCTCAAGCCTTGTCACTCCCACTGAAGCCAGAGCATGCGCGGCCAGCTGCCAGGCCATGGCTCTGTCTCCGCAGCTCTCCATCCCTGCTGTCTCCGGGGAGGCATCTCCTCAGCTAGCTCTGTGTGAGCACATCTGCAGAAGCTACCCCACTCCCCACCTTCCTCAGGTGCTGTCCTGGCAGGCGGACCCTCCTTCCTAGATGATAGACCACACCGTCAGATGGATCCTGACAGTCCAGACTGGGAACACACGCATTTGATTTTCCCAGGGAGAACTCCGATCATAAAGATGTTTACGCATGAGGGAAGTGCTTGATATATGGCCTTGAGGTGATAAAAATACACGCCACCTTCTCAGAAAACTAAAAATAGAATTACCATATGGTCCGGCAATCCCACTCCTGGGCATATACCCAGACAAAACTATAATTCGAAAAGATACATGCACCCCTATGTTCAAAGCAGCACTATTCACAATAGCCAAGACATGGAAACAACCTAAATGTCCATCAACAGATGAATCAATAAAGATGTGGTCCACACAGACAATGGAATATTACTCAGCCATAAAAAAGAACGAAATAATGACATCTGCAGCAACATGGATGCAACTAGAGATTATCATATTAAGTGAAGTAAGTCAGAAAGAGAAAGACAAATACCATATGATATCACTTAAATGTGGAATCTAAAATATGACACAAATGAACGTATCTATGAAACAGAAACAGAATCACGGACATGGAGAACAGACTGGTGGTTGCCAAGGGGGTGGAGGGTGGGAGACGGATTGGGATTTTGGGATTAGCAGATGCAAACTGGTATATAAAGAATGGATAAACAACAAGGTCCTACTGTATAGCACAGGGAACTGTATTCAATATCCTGTGATAAACCATAATGGGAAAGAATATGAAAAAGAATATATATATATATATATATATATACGTATAACTGAGTCACTTTATTGTACAGCAGTAACTAACCCAACATTGTAAATCACCTATACTTTAATAGAAAAACTTCTTTTTAAATACACGCCACCTTTTAAAACCATGGCAACACAAGAGGCAGGACAGTTGCAAATGAAAGGGCGTTTAAAATATGGCAATGGGCTGCAGGTGTGTAAAGAAAGTTGATTAGGAAAACAGCTAGACGGAAGAGAGTCCTGCCTTCATTCTCATCTCCATCTCCACTGCGTCCCAGCTCAGAGCCTCACCAAGTTCCAAGGCCAACCCCCAATAACTGCTGGCTATATGAACAAGGGACGCAGAGTGGGCATCTCCTGGCTGCCTCCAACAAGTCGCAGCCCGGGCTTCCCATCTCTTTCCCTCCTTGCCTTCAGTCCGAACAGAGCTAACAACTTCGTGGCTCATTTTACCTTCCCAACCCTCCTCCTGCTAGGTTGAATCATTAGCCTCGGTTCCTCACCTTCTGCAGCGACCACATCCTCTGCTGTGTAACTCTGCAGACCCTCCCACAACCTTGGGAGGGAAACACTTCCCTGCCCCATGATTTTGGACTCGGCTGGAGGGTATCAGCAGACGTGACGCATACAGTGGTTCGAAATGTGCTTGTGTGGTTGGGCGTGTCCTCTTACGCCTCTCCCCGTCACCAGGAGAACAACATGCCCCAGCTAGCTTGCTGGTCCCGGGAGGATGAGAGGCATGTGGGACAGACCTGGACCCAAACAGCAGCGTGGAACCCAACCCAGCTGATCCCAGCCAGGATCAGCCAAACCCCAGCTCAAATGTATGAGTGAGAAACAAACGCTCCGCGGAACGCCATCAAGCTTTCAAACCCTTTGGTACCAGCAACAGTACCTGCGGAGTAATACGCAGGACGAAGGTTTCTGGGAAGAGGAGACTTCATGTCCCAGGAGACCATTCCTTTCTTACATGAGCCTTCCTGATGATGTCACCGTCACCGGGACTCACCTCTCCCAGAAAGCATTGGTCTGTTAGTAATAACAGTAATTAGCATTCACCTGGGGTTTTATGGGCAGGAGGCAGCAGCAACATACAACTATCTTATGAGGTGAAGAGGCCGGGATTATCACATTCATTTTGCAAAGAGAAAATTAAATACTCAGACGAGTTGGGTGACTCACCAAGACTGGACCAGGAGGCAGCCGTCTGAAGGAACAACGCGATAAGGAGTTCCTCATACCCGGGAGAAGTCACGTGTGTGCTCGCGCAGGCGCCTTTCATTTTTGTAACATTTCCTGTTATTAAAGGGATACAGGCCAATTGCAGAAAACTAGGAAAACGCGGGAAGCATTAGTAAGTTTCCATCCTACCTAGTAGTATTTTGATCTATTTCTCTGTGTTATTTTTGTTGTTATTATTTTTTTGGCCGTGTCACGCGGCTTGCGGGATCTTAGTTCCCCGACCAGTTGCTCCCTGGAGTGGAAGTTCGGAAGTCCTAACCACTGGTCCACCAGGGAAGTCCCTCTCTGTGTTATTTTTAATGCATGTATATTTATTATATATTTTTATAAGTTAGAAGCATACTGTATATATAAGAACATTTCCTATGGCATTTAAAATTCTTTAAAGACAGTTTTTAATGCATACTGTGTTCTATGACTTAGTCTAATTTGTTTAAACATTCTCTATTACTGTAAATGTAGCCTGTTTGTAATTTTTTTGCCACGAAAAACAATGTTTTGGTGAAATCTTTGTTGGCACAGGAGGTAATTTATGTATTTAGTGCATGGCTGGTATAAATGGTAGCTGGTATAAATCTTTGTCTAAATCCCTGATAATTTCCTTATAATAAACTTCCAGATGAACTTCTGGGTTAATGAGTTTTAACATTGAAATAGTTTTTGTCAAACTGCTTTCCAGAAAGGATGTCCCATTTCTATTGCTAATTATGATGTTGCAGTTGCCCATCTCACAGCCTCCTCACTAGCACTGAGTAGTTTCTTTAAAACAAAGTATTGCTAATTTGATGGGTAAAAAATGGTAGTTTCTTGTCGCATTTTTCATTCCTAGTGAGACTAAAAATTACCGCATAATTATTAACCATCAGTAACAGGATGACTGGGTAGAGGAGGCATTTGGATCAGGGCCTGGCATAATAGTTTTGAATGAATGACCAAAGGAGGACCACGCTGTGCATGTGAGTAGAACCGCTAAGACTATGTGTTAAGGACTGAGGTTCTTGATTGTGTGGACAGGGATTTATCCCCAGTCCTTTCTTGATCAAAAGGACAAAATGCTGGGATAGAAGTGAGGTTTTCGAGTGTCTACTGGGGTGACAGGACTGAGACCGAGTTGCTGGGCTTTGGAACTGGTGGACCGGCCAATGAGAACGCTCTTCGGGAAAAGGAGCTGGGAATGCAGCCCCTGGTAATTTGCAGCCCCTGGCCAGTAATCTGGGGGCTGGAGCTGCCAGTGGTGCCCTCACTCCTCCAGTCAACCCCTGACGCCCCAAGCACACACTTGTGGTCACGGGGTGTACTTGGACTCTGCAGACGATTCTGTTCTCAAGGGGAAGTTAGGACTGCGAACTGGAGCTCTGCCATCGGACTGCGTCATGATGTGACTCAGCCACTAGGCTGGCTGAACTGGATTAACCCCTGCTGTTTCTGTTCCTCCAAGCCTGGCCGAGACCGCCTCCCTCCTGCCCTAGGTGAGGAGCCCCACCCCAGCCCAGAGCACTCTTGTAGTAATTATTACCCTGCCCTGTAATTTTTCATTCACAAACTATATGCCTCTCCTTGAAGCAAACTACCTGAGGGTGGACGTAGGGTTTCATTATCTTGTATCTTCGGCAGCCAGGAGTGTGAGAATGAATGAATGAATGCTCCAGGAGTATCCAGAGTGCACCAAGAATAAACCAGGGCCTTGGAAACTGGGTGGGAGAAACAGCCAGAGATCAGTCTTTATTAATATGTTTCATGATGGAGTTTTGCTCGACTGAGAAGTTATAACTTGGATGTTAGTCTCTGTGGTTGGTTGCGTTTGAGGCAGACTACATCCCACATCCCCGTGCCTTGAAGTTTTCTGGTTTTGCTCTGATTTGAGCCATGTCTCAGCAAAAGCGGGAATTTTTTTTTTAACTATCTGCCCCGCTTTCTTCTAAAGGAGCGGTTCTCAAACTTAATATTGAGTAGTAGAATCATCTGGAGCGCTTGTTAAAATACAGAAAGCTGACTTTCTGATTTAGCATTTCCAACAAGTTCCCACTTGATGCTGATGCAGGGGCCACACTCGAAGAACCACTGGTCGAAATGTTTTAATCTGGCCCCTGGATAAGGTGTCCGATTGACCTTCTCCCAAGTCCACCTCTGGGCCAGGCCTCAGCTCTGTTCATCCCCACGACAGTTTGGAATGTCTTTTCTTGGCAGTCTGCATAGGCAGATGGGACCATCCTAACCTGTGTTAAGGCCACCAGGGTCTAAAAAGTGCTGCTACAGGGTCTGAAACCTCATCAGGACACCTACTAGCTTTCTGGAGAAGTACATGAAGCTTCAGGAAACGGAATTTTACACCCTGGGAAAACCCCAAGCTCCAGGAGCCAACCTTCGGACAGCAGGCAGCAGCCAGGGGCCTCACCCGCCCTCTTCCAGAGGCAAATCTCCTCAACAGGGGGACACCTGGCCATCACCTGTGAGGGTCTCCGTGCACTTTCCACTCCGCCCCATCTGTGCCTGAGCCCACATCCTCTTTCTCAGTTGATCTTTACAGGAGAAGGTGAGAACCTGGGCTAAGATTTGCTTTCCAGCAGCTTCCCCATCACCATTCAAATAAAATCCAAGCTCCTGACCATGGGCTGAGCCTGCCTGGTGCTCGGACAGCATCTCCCTTCTCTCCAACTTGTTGGGTCCACTCTGACCTGCTGTCCTCCCTGGCTGGCCCTCAGACAGCAAGCCTGTTTCCATCTTGGAGCTCAGCAGTTGCCCTGCCTGCAGAGCTGGGGCCCCACATGGACAGGAGGCTGGCTGGTCAGGCATCCCCTCTCCAGAAAGAACTTCCTATTCACCCTCCATAAAGCAGCCCTGCCTCCCACCTGGTCCTTCTGCCCCTATCTTCAGAGCACTTGTCGCCATCTGATGCCACCTCCAGAACGGAAGCCCCATGGAGGCCTGAACCTTGTCTGCCTTTCCTAGCTGCATCCCCGGCACCTGGAGTGTGCCCGGCACACCGTCCTGGTTCAATAAGGATTTAAGGAATGAATTTGTGGCCTCCACCATGTAGACGATGGAAGGCAGGAACTGGCATCCTTCAACAGCATATCCCAGACCTGGGCTCTAAAATCCAGAATCTGGCTCCAGGTTCACTGCTTAACAGCTGCTTCAAATGGGAAGAACCGGGGCCACAAATGACGTTTCTGTCACCACCCCTGTCGCGTTGGACGGGCCCTGCCAAAGGGTTTGGATGACATTTGCGGTGCCCTCCCTCAAAACGGCTCAAATGAGGTGACTGCTGAGAAAGGGCTGGCTATGCCAGGAAAAAAGTGCCTGCAACTTTGGGGTTTGGGGCTGATGATACTTCTCTATGGCTTGAAAATCTGCCTGTGAGATCCCTGTGCCGGTCTGCCTGCACCTGTCCCTTGCTGAACTGCTGCAACTGAACAAAGAAGGGAAATTTACATAATCAACACCAACCTGAAAGTAAATAAATGCGGTTTGCACATAAAACGTCACGTCAAAAAAGTCTGCAGTTCTCCCCAAGGAATGGCCTAACAGGAGGTGGTGACAGTAGATGATGGTTGATGGAAAATGGGCAGAAGAGAGCCATTTATTTTAGGAAGTTCTTCTTTTGAACCAGTTTCTTTACCAAGTTTTCAGTCATCTTGGGACTCATGATTACCCTTCACTCAAATTGCAATTTAAATAAAGATATAACACGCGAAAAATTCCTTAGGGGCAAAATAAAGACAAAACACGACAGAACTTTGAAATAGAGAAAAATGATGCGGTTGCACTGAGGAGTTATAGCAGATGCTCCCTCTGCATCCCTCTTGAATGGCTTGGTGGCCTGAGGTTCAAATTTGTTTCGTATGATATTCTCTGCCTAGAAATGTGTGTGGAGAAAATTGTCTTTGCTTAAAATGGTAACATCAAAATGTCACTTTTTATATCAATTGTACTTAGTGCATTTGGGGTTGAAAAAGTATTACACTAATAAATACATGGAGTCATCAAAAAAAATAAAAAATAGAATAACATCTGCATGTGGCATTTAGCTTTAGATGAGCTTTTCATCCTTGTAGATAAGAAAAATTAAAGAATTATTGAATTCCTTCATAAGCGTAAGGCAAGCCCATCGCAGGTTAAAAATCTAAGGAATCACATGTGAATAAGAAGTTCTGGAATCGGAGGCCCTGCTAAGGGATCCTCACCTCGGTCGTTTCTCTGCCTCCGTTTTCCTGCCCGCGAACACCTCTCCAGGTGGGCCTTTCTGCTGGGCATTAGGGAATTGAAGTGCGAGTTCAAGATCAGTTTGGGGTCCACGTTTCCAGCCCGAGGAACAGTTGAGGGAGGATCTTAAAAAGCGATTTTAAGTTGACTTCAGATAAATGGCTCAGCTGGAGAGATCTGAACCTCCCAGAGGCCTGAAATGGAGGCCTCCAGTCATATCTGGCTTTCCATTTCCCACCTGGATAAGGAATTAAAGGAGTAAATTCCTTCTGGTGAAGCCCTTGCAGGTAGGGTTGCCAGATAACACTGGAGAAGAAAAATACAGGATGCCCAGTTTCATCTGAATTTCACATAAGTAACAAGGAATGTTTTAATATAAGTGTATAAGTGTATCCCAGGAGATATTTGGGACATACTTACACTTTAAAAAGTATTCATCATTTATTTATGTGCCCTATAATTTACCTGGCAGGGTCTGTTTTGATCATCGAGTCTTTGGTCCTAGGAATGGAGGGACAGGATTGCTTTACACTTTTCCTAACCTGTTTTACCCTACAAATGAGAAAAGTTTTGCTGTTACTCTCCAGTCACTCCCATGCCTTGTCCCTCCCTCCTGGTCCTGGCCGGTAGGTCATGGGCAATAGATGGACATGACCTTAAGTAACCCTGCCTGAGCTGCAGCTGAAATGCCGCCTACGCAGCCACATTGCTTGGAAGCAGCAGGGCACTTACTAAAGCAAGGATGCCAGAAAAATGCTCAAGTCCTAAAACAAACCAGGGCAGGAATGTTTTATGGCTGTTGGAAGCGTTTGATTCTAAGACATAGGGCCTCGGAGACCCAGAACATTTCCCTAAATGCAGAGCAAAACTCCTGTGTCAGCTTATTTATTTCAGTATTGCTAAATGCCACTTTTATTTTATTTTATTGTTATTATTTTATTTATTTATTTTTGGCTGCGTTGGGTCTTTGCTGCTGCACGCAGGCCTTCTCCAGCTGTGGCGAGCGGGGGCCACTCTTCGTTGCTGTGCGAGGGCCTCTCATCGCAGCGGCTTCTCTTGTTGCAGAGCACGGGCTCTAGGCACACGGGCTTCGGTAGTTGTGGCGCGGGCTCAGTAGTTGTGGCTTGTGGGCTCCAGACCCCAGGCTCAGTAGCCGTGGTGCCACGGGCTTAGTTGCTCTATGGCATGTGGGATCTTCCCGGACCAGGGCTCGAACCCCTGTCCCCTGCATTGGCAGGCGGATTCTTAACCACTGTGCCACCAGGGAAGCCCACTAAATGCCACTTTTATTACTAATAATACCTCACACTCATGTTGTGCTTTTCATCCAGGTATTGCCAGGTGCTATAGTCACATGAAGCAGCGTAGCCCTGTAGCCCCTGGATTATGCCATTATACAAAGAGCTTCTCTTTTTTTTTTTGCGGTATGCGGGCGTCTCACTGCTGTGGCCTCTCCCATTGCAGAGCACAGGCTCTGGATGCGCAGGCTCAGCGGCCATGGCTCACGGGCCCAGCCGCTCCGCGGCATGTGGGATCTTTCCGGACCAGGGCACGAACCCATGTCCCCTGCATCGGCAGACGGACTCTTCCCACCAGGGAAGCCCACAGAGAGCTTCTTTGAGGTGGGACAGACCCAGACAAAAGTTAGGACTAGTTGGGTCCCAACCTGAGCGGGTGATGGACATTAGGTACATATTCCCCACCCCACCCTATTACACTCTTAGCCTCTCAGATACAATATCAGTGCTACCTCCTCCTTTTTTTTTTTTTTTTTTAAAGCCCCAGCATTTAGCACAATGACGAATATAGCAGGTGCTCAATAATGTTTGCTGAATGACTGAATAAGGGACAAGTCAATGAACCTGGAAGTAAACTTTGAGTTCCCTTCTTTGTTTTATTTTCCTGTATGTGGGGTGTGTGGCAGTGACTGTCGGTCCTATGTCAACATCTCAGATTGCTTAGCATTTCTGAGCATGAGGTCTCTTCTGAGGCTTCCAATCCCAGCAGCACCTGCATCTGTGTCAGAGGATGGACCACGGGCACCTGGAACTGCCTTGGCTGCGTTCCCTGTATGTCCTGCCCCTGCAGCCCTTAACCGATGAGAGGGCTATAAACTCTCCAACTCCCTCATCCCCAATGGGGACGCTTAGGTGTCACCTACACCGTGCCCCTGAGGGACTGTGCCAGCATTACCCTCCCAGGGATGTGGCTTGACAACACATCCTCCTTCCCTTCCCAGTCCTGTTTCCCCACCCTACGGAACACTTCCTAATGAGTCACTTTCTCTATAATCTTCCCTCAGGGTCTGCTACTGGGGAACCCAGCTTGACACTGGAGCATTTTGACGCATCTTCTCAATGATGCTGACTCTTTTGCTTAAACCAGGAAGGACCTCCTAGGAGAAAACAACAATAGCAACAACCACCAATCTGACGATTGGCTGAAGAACAGGAGAAGATGAGGAACAGTTAGGACTTTATATCCACAGGGGCTGGAATACAGAATTTCAGCTTAGAATTTTCCTGAGCAAAGACAGCACAACTATGGGTCCCTGCAAAGTAAGCTTCAAATTATGCACACAAGCACGCAGTTCTTCTTCCAGGCTCCCCACCTGGGGACTATCTTCAGACAAGCCCCCGCGGGAGCCAGGAGTCAAGACCAGTACTTGCTGTATGATCAAGGCAGCAGCCCGCAATGGGAGGTCAGGCAGGACCTAGCTCAGAGAGTGTTTCTTCGCTTCCTTCCATTTAAATCAACGGAGCCCGTTAGCAAAATGGTGGGGGCAGGGAGGCTGAGTCAGTGTGATGGGTCAGTGGCCATGTTTCCTCAAAACGACCTTTAAAGAGGCATTTCTGCATTCCCTGGGGCTTTCTGGTCTCAAGATTTCTCAGTTGCAGAGATCAAGCTCAGATGTTTGGAGGGACTGTTCCTCTTTCCATCCACGGGTTTCAGGCAGACGCAGACCAGATGGGATGGCCCTTCATAACTTTCCTGACTGTACTACAGGGACGATGGCAGGGTTAGGTGTCCCTCAGCTCCCTGAGATTTCATTGGTTCGTT
This sequence comes from Aethalodelphis obliquidens, assembly GCF_003676395.1. Classification (NCBI taxonomy): domain Eukaryota; kingdom Metazoa; phylum Chordata; class Mammalia; order Artiodactyla; family Delphinidae; genus Aethalodelphis; species Aethalodelphis obliquidens. Next base: position 10,997,516 of record NW_020838006.1, read on the forward strand.
ACATTTTAAAGGGCTCTGGTGATACTGCCGTAACTTACTTCGGAAGAAAACATTTATTATTAACATTGGTTTAACACTCACCTTCCTAGGGTATTTGTGGATGACACAGTCATACATCTGCCTTTTTATAGTGCTTCGCAGAGCACAAGATCTTCTGGCTGACACCTCATACATCATCAAAATTAAGACCTCTAGGCAAGCAGAAGAAAGTGGGACGGGGGTGCGCAGTGGGGCCAGTGACTGGGCATGACTCGAATGGTTCCCAAGTTAACTTTCCTTTAGTGAGAGACCGTCTCCATTAAGGACCAAATTACTTTTAACATTAAGACCTCTTCGTTTCCACGGCAACCCACAACAACTTGAGAGGAATGGTCCGCGGTGGCCATACTGCCAAGTGATGCTTCCAACCTGACTGGTGGCTGGTGGAGATGAACTCAGGGATGGGGGTCAGCCAGCCAGGGGTCAACCTCCAACTGCTGGGCATTCAACACCCCAGCTCTTCTGTGTGAAAGCCAGAAGAAACCTGGAAATCAGCAAGCCAGGACGAGAGCAGGTCCCCCATATTTTATAAACATAACTGTATCATCATAGTGTCAGAATCTTTGCTGGAGACTTAAAATAACATTAACAGATAACTATGAAGAAACAGTTAACACAAGATAACAGAAAACAAAAGGAGAAAACGGCTTATTGTTTTTTTTACTGACCTTCCCTTCAAGATCCAGCAGTGTCTGACATTTTGGGGGTCTCTTTTGCCTGCCTATAAAAAGAAAAGTGAGAGACCATAACTGTGTGGTTTCGTATGCTCTTGCACCCACAAGCCCCCTTTTCTCACTCAAATTGGCCACGCGTGACAACCGGGGAGCGAATTATTTTCCGCTACTCTTTAGCAGAGATCATGTCTGCCCAGCTTTATCTGGGCCACAAAACCTGCTTTGTAACAAAGGATCCTGACCTTTATGTTGAAAAGGAGCAACAATTATTGTCCCTAAGCCCTGGGACCATCAGCATTTTTGAGGAGAAAAAAAGAAAACCAAGAAAAAGCAAATTTCCTGAGAAGTGAGTAAGGACATATGGGGACTTCTCACTTGAGACAAGAGAAAAACTTGCATCTTTTCCACTGACAAAGTGACTGCTGTTTGCTTTGGGCCGTCAGGAGTGGACCGTGTGTAGTACGAAATGTAATACCGATCCATCTGCTGGGATCCTTTTCCTCGTCTTCTTTTGTCAACCGTGTGACGTTAACACCACCACATGACATTTGCGTCATGCATCAAACACATGCCTGATGGTCTCCAAACAATATATCCAGAGAGAAATAGAGCATTACAACCCAAAAAGGGAAACAGGAGAGGAAAGAGAGCTCTGCCCACCGGCCTCCCCCACCCCAAACTGTCGCTGATCAGTAAGATTCCCCTAAAGGCACTGGACAGCACAGAGCAAAGATGGAGAAAAGCAGACAAAGCCTTCTGCATTCTGGGAAAAGGAAACACCAACAGTGGAAAGAAACTGCTATCAGAATTGTGAAAGCATCGCTTTAAGCCATAGCTTCCCTTCACTGATGTCCTTTCTCCAGGTCCAGGCATCCAGTCTGTAGGAGTCAATAGCCTGCTATGTTGCACAGTCGGTCCTCTGTAATGCGGCCTCCCTGTCCTCAATCCCAGATTCAGGGGATGAGGAACCTGCGGATATGGAGGGCCCCAGTCCTACATCATTGTACAGAAGGGACTTGAGCATCTATAGAGTGTGATGTCCGCAGGGTCCTGGAACCAATCCCCCATGGATACTGAGGGATGATTGTACTTTTTGTTTTTAATTCCTAAATGATGGGACATTTAAGTTCGTGTCTGCAGGAATGTTTATGGAACAAACCTCCAACTGTGTATCAATGCACCAGATACAGAAGTCTTTATGGTAGGCGGGACTGGGGGTTTCTGCCCCATAACCTGCGGGCTAAGAGAGGGGAGACATGACTCCCATCTGACATAACCCCGTTTGGATGGCTAACCAGAGAGCACACGCTACTTGGGGCAAAGGTAACTAGCTTTGCTATAAAGATGTCATAAAGATGACTGGACAGGACTGGATGGCTGGGTGATGATGAACCATTTAGGGCCACTGTAAAACCACTGGGCATCGCAGGGCTCCTTCCATCTTCCAGGGACCATGGGCAACGTGCCCATCCGATGCTGCACCTCCCTCCTCTGTGCGCTCCCCGACCCTTCATTCTGCTCCATGACCCCGGCCCTCCCCGCCCTCCCTGCCCTTTCCTACCAACGCAAGCGCCACGCCCGACAGGGAGTTGTCACTTCCCTCCTCCTGGCCGTCCTTGCTTCCTGCTGACGTCTGCAGGCCGGTGTTCCGTGTTCCGGATGCCAAGGGCTTTTCCTCTGACCCGGTGAACCTGCCGGGCAATGCCTTTCCAAGCAGCGGGTGGGGAACACCTTTGAGTCACTTCGAGAAAGAGGAGACTGGGGGTGAAAGGACACGGTTTCTAAGCATGTGGCTGGAGGCAGAGCTGGGGCGTGTGTGCACACTCGCGCCTTTCACTGAGGCATGAGGGAAACCAAGCCAGGGCTTCACTGGCTGGTTCCCGTGCCAACTCCCCCACTCCCGAGTCCAACAACAGCTGGGAGGAAGGGGCTTCCTCAGACCCCCAGCTGCCCTCTCCCAACTTATCTGGACCCAGCAGACTCCAAGGCGTCCCACTGTAAACCTCACCCACCTCGTCATCTTTAAAATGTCAGTAAGCCCCTTGATCTGGGCTTGAGCAAAGGTAACATTTTTTTTTTTTTTCGGTATGCGGGCCTCTCACTGTTGTGGCCTCTCCCATTGTGGAGCACAGGCTCCGGACGCGCAGGCTCAGCGGCCATGGCTCACGGGCCCAGCCGCTCCGCGGCGTGTGGGATCTTCCCGGACCGGGGCACGAACCCGTGTCCCCTGCATTGGCGGGCGGACTCCCAACCACTGCGCCGCCAGGGAAACCCAAAGGTAACATTTTAAAGTGACACACCTGAAAGAAGTGACTCACACTCGAAGGGAAAGACGCTCCCTGTCCCTCCCACCCCCAATCCCCAGCCCTGGTACATAGACCTGACAGACACAGGGGTAAAGAGAAGGGTGGGACTCCCCCCAGATCTTTCCTTCATCTGTCCTAAGCAGCAGGAGACCCTAGTGGGCAGGGCTGGGACTCCAGGGCCAGACCCCTCCTGCCTGCATCTCGGCTCTGCCAGTGGCATGTTCCGGGACCCTGGGCAAGTCATTTAACCTCCCAGTGCCTCCAATTATTTTCTGAAAAATATAAGTAACTTACCTGCCATGTGGGGTTGTCAAGACGATCCAATGAGTTCAAGCATACAGAGCATTTGGACACGCCTGGCCACTGTAGGCACTCCACAACCTGCCTTAAACACAGAAAGAAGACGATCGTGCTCTAAGAAAGGTCAAGGAACTCTACCACGTTCTTAACGTTACTTCTCTGTATCGACTATTTACACTGAAAATGATGACATGGAAGGAAAGAAAGGGCAACCTCGCTTTCTTTTCCCTTCAGTCCTCCCTTACTCGTCAGTCAGATGAAGGCGGAGGATGTTGGTCAAAAGTCTGTATATCGAGAAGTGAAATAAGAACAGTTCCATGCAGCATTTCCACTGTTCTGGTAGCGATGAACTAGAGATGAACATACGAGTTAGGAAATACGATTTGTGTCACTCTGGTGATTCCACATCTGAGTTAAAAGCTCTTCCATGTGCATTTAAAACCGTCCTTGTATGATCTAGAGATGAAGGGTAAAGATCGTGCTAGTAAATAATATTTATTTATCTATTTATACTTGGAACAGTACTACATAGCAAATAAAAAATACTATGACAAATCAGAGAGAGGCCACCAAAGAAAAGGAGAAGGCCTTATATTTTAGGACCTTTAACGACACTTTTCCTGCTTTTTTGAACAAGGGGCCCCCATTTTCATTTTGTAAATTACGTAGCGGGCCGTGCCCACAGGCCGACTGCTTGGTGCTCTTCTCACCTCTCATTCAGCCTCATTTCTTTTACAGCTGGGAGAGTTTAAAGGGAGGGGCTGGGGAGGCAGAGGAGAGCTGCTGAGGTATTTTCAGCTGGGGCCTGACTTCCCAGGGGCACTTAAATCCCCCGGAGGCTCCTTTAAGGACCCTTGGCAACCTGTGGTCAGTGCTGTCACCAGCTGAGAGGATGGCATGGCCTCCCCCCTCCCCAACCATCCAGTGTTTGCCAGATGTCAGATCTGAAAGGCAGTTCCAGCCAGAGGAAGATGATACCCGCATCATGAAGGTGGGAGTTGCCAGCCAGGACTCAGGCCCGAGGACCGGCCTGGTGCTTTGCTTTAAATGGCTGAAGCAGAGCAGGGTTGTTATTTCTCTTCCTGGGATCAAAATCAGACAGATCTCCTATTTGGCTTACCAGGCAATAAGTGGATAACGCCAGTGAATGTCAGTGCAAATTACAGCTCCAGACTCCTGTCGGCAGCCTTGTGCTGCTTCTTGTCACTTTAATGCAAAGAGACAGCATGGAGCTGATAAGAAGCCAGAGGGTGGGGGACTGGAGAGGCCGGCTCTGTCGGGGACAGGAAAAACGCATGGTGGAGAGACTCAGACAGTAAAAACCCACAGCCATGATCTCCTTGACTGCCTGCTGGAAAGCGGGCATTGAGGGCGTGAGGTGCCTGGACAGCGCCTCTTAGGTTTTTACAAACTGAGCAGCTACCTCATCTATTCATTTACCCACGCACCCACCCACCCATCCATCCACCCATCCTCCTCTGTTAATGAGAGCCCGACTGGGCCTCTGGGCACACTGGGATTCTGAGGGACTCATGGGGTGTCCATCTTGATCAGCTTGCGGCCACTTTCCTGGGGTTGATTCTAAGAAGAAGTTTGAAGAACTGCTGGGAGGAAACACCTCTCTTTCTAGCAAAAAAAAAAAAAAAAAAAAAAAAGGGTGCTTTAGGGCCTTTTAATATGTCTAAAACAGCCCAGGGACTGCTCAAAAACTCCAGTTTTACTCAATTAAATTGCATTTTCTAAGCTGGTGGGTGTCACTGTTTCAGAGACCCCCTCAGCTGAGAGACAAGCTCTTCCTTCCAGCCGGCTGCAGAAAGAAGTCTCACATTTTCGGGTGCCAGGATTTGAGTGTGTCCATCTGTCTTGAAGCCTGCAAGGGTCAGCTCCCATTAATATGCAGCTACACTGTATCTCTGCCCACATCACACATTTGAGGAACTGATGCAGTCAAAAGGAGAAGCCAGGTCTTCCTACAGCTGTGCTGGCAAGCTAGTATCTAAGGAATTAGAAAATGGGCCAAGAAAGTAACTATAGGAGATACCCATCTTGCATATCTTCATGAGTTCCTCGATGACTGTTCTCTCTCTCAGCTGCTGTCCCACCTGCCCCTGGAAGCCCTTCACCTTGAACGCAGATGAAATCCCTCACCATAGGGCACAGAATCTGGCTTCATGGGCCATCATCAGGGGCTGGATAATGCAAGGGAGCTCACGCACCTTGGGGTGAATGTTAACCTAGGAGGTAGAAGGTAGGAGCAGGGCAGATAAATTCCTCCACCTTCCGTTCTCCCGTGAATGACACTGGATCATGAGTCCTTCTTGCAGCCTTTCTAGAGAAGCTCCGTACTGAGTAAACCTGGTGTCCCCTCACTGCTCAGGGGAGTTCACGGTGAAACAAGGCCACCACGGTGACATGGTACATGGCATCACGTGACTCCTTGTCTCACTTCCTTGTTTCCACCTCCATCGCCCTGGGTTTGCACCTTCTAACCAAGTCATTAGAACCTTAATCCTTGCTCAGGGTCAGCTTTCTGGACCAAGGCAGTAAATAATAATACTTGTTCAACACCTGCTATGTGCCCACAGGTACTGTGAGGACATTCAAAACTGATTACGGAACTTGGGAAAGTCATTCAGGATAGCAGGACCTGTATCCCACGGTCACCCAGAAAATCATATGCAGAGTGGGAGTGAAATTGTTGAAACTGAGTAAAAAATGGCTGGTGAAAAAAAGAAGGAAAAGAGTAGGGGGGGTGAGTTTAGTGAAGACAGGGTGGCATCAGATCTGCGGGGGACAAATGAAGAAAAGAGGGGCTTCTGTATTCCTCGAGACTTTTGATCAAGATTCCAGGCCCCCAACTTGGTCTCCAAACTGGGAAAGATGTCCGTTTTCTAGATTTCACTTATGCAATGAGTTAGGGTTTTCTTCACAGCAGAAGTAATGAGAGAGTGAAGGAGGGACAGCTTTCAGTACCAGTGTACTAGTTATCTACTGCTGCGTAACAAATTACCTCAAAACTTAGAGGTCTGAAACAACAGTATACATTGTCAGGGTTTTGATTTTAGCCATTGTTGTGTGTGCGTGGTGGCATCTCATTGTGGTTTTGCCTTGCCTTTTCCTCACGGGCGGTAATGTGGAGCACCTTTTCATATACTTATTCCCATTTGGATATCTTTTTTGTGAAATGCGTGGTCGAATCTTCTGCCCATTTTTTCCTGCTGGATTGCTGGTATTTTTATCAATTTAAGGCCATGAGTTACATATCCTAGATAAGAGCCTTTTGTCAGATAAATAAATGGCAAATGTTTATCCCCTCAAAAAAAAAAAAAAAAACCAAACCCAACAGTAAACAATTAGTATCTCTCACAGCCTCTGTGGGTCAGGAACTCGGGAGCAGCCTGGCTCCAATCTCTCATGAAGTTAAGGTCAGATGTTGGCTGGGCTGCAGTCAGATGAAGGTCTGACTGGAGCTGGGGGATCTGACTCCAAGGTGGTTTGTTCACACGGTTGCTGGCAGGAGGCCTTAGTTCCTCTCCACGAGGACCTCTCCTGAGGCGCTACTCGAGTGTTCTCATGACATGGTGACTGGTGATCCAAGAGACCAAAGCAGAAGCCACAATGCCCTTTATGACTTTGCTTCAGAAGTCACACACTGTTCTCTGCAACCTACGCTACTGATCACACAGGGAGTCCTGATATAAGGCAGGGAGAGCATATTCAAGGGCACGGGGACTAGTAGGTGAGGACCCTGTAGGGAGGAAGAGCGTTTTTGGAGACTGGACCGTAACAGCATCCTGGAACATCAGAGCTGAGAGAGTTCTTAGAGATCATCTGTTTCAACATCCTCATTCAATAGCTGAGGAAAACAAAGGTCAGCAACATTAAGTAACTCACCCCAGGTCACTCAGTGAATCATCTGTTCACACTAAACAGTGCCTGCAGGAAGCCCATTTTACGAAGCCGTGTGAGAATCGCAGCCCGTGGTCAACCTGGGTCACTACACTGATCAAGGCAGTCAGAGGTGATGCTTTAAATAAGAGCTGCTGAATGAATCCAGTGCAAAGCTGATGACAGCAGTTCATTCATTCATTCACAATATATTTATTGAGTGCTTTCTTGAAGTCTGGCACTGTTCTGGGCACTGGTGAACAGGTAAGCAAAGACATGCTTCTGCTCTCATGAACCTTACAGCGTAGGGAAGACAGACATTGGGTAGCCTCACAAATAATGGAAATATTACAACCATGGCAAGTACTTTGAAGAGGAGGTTGAAGCACTGTGTGAACACAGAATACTGAGTTCGTTTCAGCCAGGGAGGCATCTCCAAGGAAGTGATGATTCAGTTATCACTTGACAGCCTGAAAGTGAGTTCCACTAACAATGAGATGATTTTTGTTCACAATTTATTTGTTTTTCAGCTATTGTATTTTCCACCTCCAGATGTTCCATTTGGGGTTTTTTTTTATGTCTTCTATTTCTCTCATAATTGAGTTTGTGTTTTCCTTTAACATCCTTGAATATATTTATAAGATTTATCACAGCAATTTTAATATCCTTGCCTGCTAGTTCCATCATCTCTGCCATTTCTGGGCATATTTCTGTTTTATTTTACTCCCAGTTATAAGTCATATTTTCCTGCTGTTTTGCACGCCTGGTAATTTTCTATTCGATGCTAGGTAACAGTATTAGGTATCAGATTTTGTTTTATTCCTTGAGAGAGTGTTGGACTTTGCCCTGGCACACAGTTACTTGGAAACAGTTTAATCTTTTCAGGGCTTGCTTTTAAACTTTCTTATGCTATGCTATCTTTGTTACGCTTTAGTCTAGGACTAATTTAGCCCTATGATTAAGGCAATACCCTTCTGGAACACAACCCATGTGTTACAGGGTCTGCACCAACGTTTTCTAGCCCTGTAAGAACTCCAGGAATTGTTCCAGCTGCTCCTTTTATGGGGCTCTTTTTTCTGCCTCAAGGAACTTTTTCACATGCAGGTGATGATCAGATATCAAAGACAAGGTTTCTAACCTGACAATGTCTGGAGTTTTTCTCTGTGTGTAGAACTCCCTTCACTCTGGCATTCTGCCCTGAAAACGTGAACTTCCTTGGTCTCCCACAACTCTGAACTCTGTCTCCTCAAGTCCGCAAGCCCACCATCTGGGTTCTCTCTAGACAGTGAGCTGGTGCCACCGCAAGACCCATCTTGCTTATTTTCTTTCACCTTGACTGTTGTCCAATGTTGAAATTGTTGTCTCATATATTTTTTCTGGTTTTCTAGTTGTTTAAGGAGGGGTATATATCTAGTCCCTGTTACTGCATCATGGCATATGTTTTCTTTGACTTTGTAAACAGCTTTATTGAAGCATTATATATATATATATATATATATATATATATATATACATTTAAAGTATAAAATGGACAAGTCTTGATGTATACACATGGAACTATCACCACAGTCAAGACAATGGACATATCCATCACTCCAAAAGTTTCTTCATGCCCCTTTTGCAATCTGTCCTTCTGGTTCCCTGGACCCTTCCTCCCAGACAACCACTGATCTGCTTTTAGTCATGACAGATTAGTTTGCATGTTCTCAAGTTTTATATAAGTTCCTTTTTGTCTGGCTCCTTTCAATCAGCATAATTATTTTGATTCATGCACCTTGTTGGTTGTATCACTAGTTTCTCCCTTTTTCATTGCTGAGTAGTATTCCATTGTATGGATATACCACAATCTGTTTGGTTATTTTGTTTATACCATATTTACTTATTCATTATTGATGGACATTTTGATTGTTTCAATTTTAGCTATTACAAATAAAGCTCTTATGAACATTTATGTAAAAGTCTTTATATAGACACGTGCCTTCTTTTTTCTTGGATAAGTAATTAGGGATAGAACGTATGATAGGTGTATGTATAACTCTTAAAGAAACTGTTTTCTAATGGCATTTGTTTTAAAGCCAGTTTTTGTTTTGTTTTGTTTGTTTTTGGATCCATGTGGTGGTGTGGTAAATCTGAGGTGTTTGGATGTAAATGTTCAACTTTTCTTATGCTGAAGCGTTGAGCAACTGTCATATTGATTAACCTCAGCTCTCACCAGTTTGGAAAGTAGACCTTCACCACAAGGTGGAAAAATAAGAGAAAAGAATATGAGGGGCTCCCAGCCTGGCTGACAGCAGTGCAAAAAGAGACAGAACTCTTGGATTTTTTTTTGCTTTGAGGCATTTAAATGGAAATTGAAGTGAAATTTGCTCTTTTTGGATAGCTCATCTGTTTCTTGTGATTTTTGAAAATATAAAATGTTGGAGAACTTAGGTCAGAGCTGTTTTTTTGAAGTTTTGAGCTATTTCCTTGATGTTGGGGCTTTGAAGCTCCTGTCTGTGAATAAATTCAGCCTTTGTTTCACCTTTCCCTGCTGAACAATGCCAGTGAGTTAGAAGGAGATATCCAGTAGGGATAAGTAGCTTTTCTTTGATCCACATACAAATCGAGCTACATTTAGCCAACAGAGGAATGGGATTCACAAATGCCTGTGTGGCTCTGAATCAGGCGTCATATTTAATAGAATGGGCAGCGGCAGTGCGATCTATCTCCACTGCCTCCTTTCCCCTTCCCCAATGCCCAGCACAGATGGATTCTCTTAAAGGAGCTTCCTTATGGCAGTCAATATTTTTATACTTCTGCTAACATCTCACACAATTTGAGATGCCTGGCACTTGGCAATATTATGTTAGCACAGAGACCCTTGAAAGCCGCATGATGGCTGGGGAGGTGGGGAGGAATACGGTGTGGGGAGAATGCCCAGTCACCCTTCAGCCGCCTCTGTCATCCTAACAGTGCAGAAGCAATTAGAGATCAGATATCCAGGGCCCTCATGTACTGCTGGACCTGCCGACAGCCTCAGAGCAGGTGACAGCTTCTCTGGAGAGGGCGTCACCACTCCCTCAGAAACAGCCTGCCTCTGACTCTGCGGCCGGCTTGGCTCACAACGCAGCTTGAGGACATTCGTGTCCACGTTCATAAATGACCTGGGACAGAAATGCTAAATGATCCCCTCATGGCCTTTTCTTAACTGGCCCTTTAAATCTTCAGCTGTGTGATGTGGGCTGCAGCCGGGAAAGGGGTTCTATTGATTATTCTGTTTCCCATTGTTGAGTTTAGGCTTTATTCTTAATAATGATGCTGCTTCCTGTTTTGTTATGTGAGGCTCCACCTCCCACCTTCCCGTCCGCAAACATAATCTGGGTAACTTTTTGGCACTGAGCCCTCTGGCCTGTGGCCACCCCACCGATGCTGGCTGTGGCTCTGTCTGTGCCTCGAGACAGGGGCTACTCACACTAGCCTGGGGCCGAGCCTCTCCACCTGGGCACCTGGCGGACTCTCAATGCTGATTGATACAGATGAAAAGTTAGACACCGGGCACAGCTGACAGTGATGTCACAACTGATGGCAGTTTGGAGAAAGGAAGGCCATCCACCAAGCATCTTGGTTCTCTGGCAGGTGACAGGCAGAGGACTGAAGGCATCTCCTTCTTGGCTTCCTCTTCCTTAGGGATACTGGTCATGCTGGGGAAATAAACATGCAATTGATTTTGTTGCCTCCAATCCCTCGGTACTGTGGCTGAATGGCTGCGGTTGTCATGGCAGCGAGCAACATTTTTGTCATCATCTATGGCCTTCTCCTCTCCCCTGGGAAATGTCTGACATGATTCTGGTTCTCCACGCTGGTTCTGTTCCTTGCCTTTTTGGGATGGATGCTTCCTCCTTGCCTCTGATTGGGGAGAATTTCTATTGGTTTGGAGGGACTGGCTGATGTGTGGGAAAGATGGGGGCAGGCTGAGAAAAGAGAATCAGAGGAGGGACAACATTTTTTGTGTGAAGTGGGGAGATTGGAGCAAGGGGACAAATGGTCACTGGGTGACAGAGGAGGAAGGGAAAAGGGAACAAGAAGGGAGATGGGCACAGAGAGAAGCAGAGAGGGACAGAGGGAGGAGGGGCACACAGCAGGGAGGACACCCTGCCCTCCAGAAACCCCTCGCTCACACACGCAGATCCGCTCCTACAGCTGTCAGAGCTCCTCCCGTGTCCCCGCCCCCACAGGCTTGTTCAATGTCCTCCACCCTCTACAAGCCCCTAAGCCTCCGGTGGGCAGCACAGCCTTCTCCTCAGTCCCCAGCCCACCGGCTCCACCACGTGCCTCATAATATCAGGCAATTCAATGCCGAATGAATTAATGCATGGATGGACATTCAAATGCTTTTTAAGATTGAAATAATTGAATGAGGCTTTGGGGGACTGATGAATGGGAATCTAGATCCCTAGAGACAGATGGTCAAACTCACCTGCCAGTTTGTGGGTTTGTGCTGAGAAATGCAGTTTCGAAGAAGAGTGGAGATAGATAGATATTATATTGGTTGGTCAGAGGGTGATCCTCTTTGAGAGAAATTCCCCCAGTTCTGGGCACCTGCCTGAGGCTGCTCTTCTGATGCGTCGATTATGGTGGAAGTAAAGCAGGTGTCATTGGCCAACGTGGCAGGTCGCCTTCCCCAGTGTCTTCATCTCCAAGCATCCCACCCTGCGATGCCTCAGGATCCTGCCCTACAGGATGGGGAACGAGACTTGGAGAAAGTGGTTTCTTATCCCAGTTGTAGGGTGGCGTCAGATGATGGCTGTGACCGCATTTGGAAAGGTGTAAAGCCATGTCCCTACTATGGTCCCAGGGCACGTCTTGAAGTAGAAATCCTGACTGTTCTGGGCACAGGCCCTTCTTGCAGGCTCCTTGGAGAGGAGTGACAACAAGGACGGGTGAAATGAGAAAGGAGAGGGGAGAATGCCTCTGGGTTTGCCTCCTGGGAATGCTCCATATAAAAGGCTGGACCTTGTGTTCCTTCTGATATGGTCAGAGCTGTGCGTAGTCTCATGCCTGAGCCCAATCCTAGGAGGAAGAAAAGGTTTACAGTGGAAAATACCAGCTTATGTCCAGTGCTGGCAGTGGCCAATTTACGGGAACAAACGGGCAAACAGGGAGACTGACCCATGTTGACCAAACTCACAGGGGAGTGATGGATAAACCCAAATGCTACTTATTTGTGCAGCATTTTTCAAGTTCTTTGGAATCCGAAAATCTGCCCTGGTAAATAAACCTTCTGTATGACTAATCACGTGACACTGTCTAGTAAAAGAAAAATGGTCCATTAAGCCTTGTTCCCAAGAAAGGCAGGAAATGGGGCAGGAAAAGTTTGTTGTCCTTTCCACTTATTTATTCTTGCTTTTTGACTCAAGCAAGGGAACCTGATTAGAGGAAAAAATAAATTTCCACTAAATGTAACCCTAATATTTTCCTTTTGAATGTAACCCAGATTATTAGCTACCTCCCCCCACCTGGTGGAGATCCAGGTAAAGCTGGCTTGAGCCATCAGATTCATGACCTTTAGAAACCTAGAGCCACCCCCCAAGATTTCTGCACATCCTAAGGGGGCTCACGTGCTCATGGCTTCTTCTGTCTTCCCATGCCCTGCCCTGACGTTTGCTTATATGTCTGTGGTCCTTATTTTGTGCTGTTACATGCCACAACTCTTGTCAAGTGTATCAGGATTCTCTCTCACACAAAATATCTGTGAGCTGAGCAGAATTTGCCAACTATTTCAGTAGTGAAAGGACTAGAAGGGGAGAATGAGAACAGACTTCTGTCACAGAAACACAAGTTCAAAATCCAACAAGAGAGCATCTCTGATCCTCAAGTGGCCTCTGGCCACCGCACACTGACACTTCCCTGCTCTCTCCCACCTCTCCCCATCTTGCCCTTTCCCCTGCTCCTTCTTCTTTCCTTTATTCTCTCCCAGACTCTCCTAGTAGTTAAAGAAATGCCTCCCACATTTTTTTTTTTTTTTGGTACGGCAGAGTGGCTTCAACTTCAAGACCTCACATTCTACCCCAAGTCTTTATTAAGGTCTTTTTTCCAAACAAAGGTAGTTCCCCTGCCCAAGAGGCACTCCCATACTGCTAGGATAACAGGGTTGTTGCCTCTGCTTTCCTAGACATATCCTACTGTGCTTCTCCATCTCAGTTTCCTCTGAGAAATCCAGGGGTTTAGCTATAATCGGCTCATCCCAAACGCTACTCCTTTTAGGAAAATCCACAGACCATACTCCTGTTTGTTACTTCCTGGCTGCTTGTGGGAGAAACCAGCTGTGGTATCTTGGACAAAATACTTAAACTCTCTAAGCCTCCTTGGGGAAGGAAATGACAGGTAACATACAAAGCTACTGGAAAGATCCAAGTAACACGATGTATATGAAAATGCTTTGTCAGTCACAGAGCCCAGTGAAATTTATGATTGTTTACTCATGAATGCCAAGCAAGGCATCCATTGGCTGTCCGAGTGTTTATGTATCTTCCTTTCTTGGTGACAGCAGCTTGACTACTGCACTAGTCCAAACACTCTGGGGCCTCTTTCTCATGTACAGCCAGAGGCTATGTAGTTGGTGCACATAAAGAACACCTGATGAGGGACTTCCTGGTGGTGCAGTGGTTAAGAATCCGCCTGCCAACGCAGGGGACACGGGTTCGATCTCTGATCCGGGAAGATCCCACATGCTGCGGAGCAACTGAGCCCATGCGCCACAACTACTGAGCCTGTGCTCTAGAGCCCATGAGCCACAACCACTGAGCTCACGCACCGCAATTACTGAAGCCCGCATGCCTAGAGCCTGTGCTCCGCAGCAAGAGAGGCCACCGCAATGAGAAGCCCACACACCATAACAAAGAGTAGCCCCCGCTTGCCACAACTAGAGAGAAAGCCCGTATGCAGCAACGAAGACCCAATGCAGCCAAAAAATTTTTTTAAAAAAAATTTAAATAAAAAAATTTAAATAAATAGTAAGTTGGGGGGAGAAAAAGAGCACCTGATGAGTAGAGAACTAGCCATCCTGCAAGAGGTGGAGCATCTAAGGCTATGGAAAGTCTCTATTTGAGGGACAAAGAAATGCCCACATGCCTACACACAATCTTTGTCTCTGAGCCCCTTATCATTTACAGCAAGCACTACTTAAAAACAACAACAACAACTAATCCTCTTCTTCTACTTCATTCCACAAACAATATATTTACTGTAGATTATTAGAAGTAGTGGTTGGAGAGAGAGGATGATAGAGAGAGAGACTTACCTGCAGCCCCCCACCCAGAGAAAACCACTATAATGTTTTAATGTTGATGAAGCCTCATTTTGTGTCTGTGTGTACTTGCTGTGAATTTCTCCATGACATTTTGGTGCACAGTAGATCAGACTTCTTTTATTTTTCCCATAAATTAAAACTATGTCAGTCACCCACCTTTTAGATCCATTCACTCATTCAACAGATATTAATTGAACGCTTATGATGTGCCAGACACTCTTCCAGGTGTGGGGGAAACAGCAGTGAGAGAACAAACGTCTCTGCCCTTGTCCAGCTGACATTCTAATCGGGGGAGACAGACGATAAACAAACAAGAAAAATAGTAGGACAGCTGGGGATAAACGCCATGGAAATATCACAGCAGGGAAAGGGCTTCGGGAGTGTCAGGCAGGCTGAAATTTTAAACAGGGTGATCAGGGAAAGTCTGAAAGCAACAGCCTGAAGGAGACAAAGAACTGAGCCATCTGGAGACCATAGGGAAGTGTGTTCCAGCAGAGGGAACAGCACGTGCAAAAGCCCTGGGGCAAGAGTGTGCCAGGCATATGCTGGGAACAACAGGGAGGTCAGTGTGACTGGAAGAGAGTGTCGGCGTAGATGGGGTGTAGAAGATGAGATAGGGAGGTCACGGAGCCTGAACGTGCAGGGCCTTGAGGGCCAGCGAAAGGATCGGGCTGTCCTCTGATTAGTGATGGGACACTACTAGGAGATTCGAGCAGAGCAGTTACACAGTCTGACTGAACATTGAGGATAAACTACAGGCGGGCAAAGGTAGGAGCAAGGGACCTGTGATGAGGCTATTGCGATAATCCAAGAGAGAGATGCTAGTTATCTGGACCAGCAGGATAAGGGAGGTGGTGAGGTGAGAGGGCGTCTTGATGTATTTGAAGATGGAACTGAAATGTGAGATGGGGGAGTTGCTTTCACTCCCTTTCTTGCAGTATAGTATTGCTTGTTTTGAAAAAGGGGCCCAGAATGTTGAGGTGTTTGAGGGGGCCCAGCGAATAGCACTCCCTTTCTTACTTCCTCACTTGAGTCCTGATCCAATTGAGAAATAAACAAAGGTACAGTAAGGCAGATGGAGACTAGAAGGTCACTGATACAGAGAAAACTGATGTTGGAGAGGTGTGTACTGGCTACATGTCCTTCCAAATCCTGAATCCCAGAATAAGGCATCTCACTCACCGCATCATCACCAAGAGGCCTGTCCTGTGAGATTTACCACATGGGAGAGCAGACCCAAGAGGGTCTGGGCGATTCCCACCCAGCTTCTCCTTCCAAACTCACAATCTGATTAAGCCCCTCCCTCCAGGGAGGGTGACAAGGATGGGGTAGCTGGAGGGATGGAGAGAGTGCAGGGGTGTCATACCAGGGGCGCTGCCTCCACTTGGATGGAAGCGTCTTGGGGAGATAAGCTATCCCCACCCCCAGTCCCCCACCAACACACCTTCTGAAAGACAAAAGGCCCCTTTAGACCCCTTGGAAGTGGGGATTCACTCTTCCAGTGGTGAGCAAGGGGGCCCTGCACAGTTCTTGTCAGGATGATGAAACACCAAACATCATGGCATGTGTAGACACTGCTGTGCAGAGAGAGGAGTATGCGCGCGCGCGCATACACACACACACACACACACACACACACACAAACAGGATCATGCTGTATGATCATAGCATATTTTACAACTGCTCCTTTCACTTGATAATATATCTGGACTCTGCTTTCAGTAAATATACTTTTTTTTTTTTTTTTTTTTTTGTTTGTGCGGGCCTGTCACTGCTGTGGACTCTCCCGTTGCGGAGCACAGGCTCCGGACGCACAGGCTCAGCGGCCATGGCTCACGAGCCCAGCCGCTCCGCGGCATGTGGGATCTTCCCAGACCGGGGCACAAACCCGTGTCCCCTGCATCGGCAGGCGGACTCTCAACCACTGCGCCACCAGGGAAGCCCTCAGTAAACATACTTTTACAAAACCATTTTAACGGCCAAATATCACTCCACTGTGTGGTATACCCATCTTTTGGTAACCAACCTCCTATTGTCGGTCATCTGGCTTGTTTCCAATCCTTGGCTACTATTAAAAACAAATAAATAATTAAAATAAAAATGGTCTGAACCTTCTTGTAGCTAAATTGGTTCACGTGCTTGATTCCTAAAGCTAAATTCCTGACATTGGAATCGCTGGGTTAAAAGGCAGGCATGTTTTTAACACTGTGGTTACAGTTTGCAAAATTCTGCAAGTCCAGGATGCAAAGGACAAAAAGAATGGACAAAAGAACCAGTTTCCCTTGTAGGCTGTGGGCTCCCACACTGGACCTCCTGTGTCCCCCACAGGCCCTTGCACTGTGCAGGGCATGCTAGAACTTCAGCTCATTGTGTGTGGGCCAGTGGGCTGAAGAGAAGCAATGGGAAGGGATGGTAGGTCTGGGCCTTCTGTACGTGATGAAGGCAAGTGCATTTTCAAGGGTGAGCAGGGGCCTCTCCTGGTTGGTACAGCTGACATGGTGGGTCCCAGGCCAGCCGCCCATGCTCTCCCTCTGCGCCCGAGCGGATCTCAAATCAGAAAAGGAACATCTTCTGGCTTCATTTGTCATGAGATTCTCCCAGATGACCCGCTCCCAGAACAGCTATCTATGGGCTCAAGGATACACATGGCCTTTGCTTTGTCCCCAAGTCTGTGCCTGGAACCTGGACCCTTGTGTGCCATTTTCACACTCAACAATTCCTGGAATGCTTATGCCTCTTTGAATGGCATCTCTGAACAGTTGTTTAGTTCACAGGCTAATATTTTCCACGCAGCACCTCCAAAGAAAATCTGAGTGCACACGGCCCCACGGAAAGAGCTGACTGCCGATACTCCCAGTGGCAGGACGTTTTTCTGGTGGCTGAGACTAAAAGCTGCAGAAGGATTTTCAGTTTCTCGGGGAAAGAACTGAGGGAGGGTCTCACTGTGCCCAGGGAAGGCGGCCCCCCAGAACAGGGAGGTGGGCTCCACAAAGCAAAGCCTCCCAGAGCATGGTGGAGAGCTTAGGGTAAAAACAGGCCTCTGTTCAAAGCCCAGTGCCGCCGCCCTCACTGTGGGAGTGTGGGCAGGTTACCTGACCTCCCTGTGCCGCAATGTCCTTAGCTGAAAATGAAGGGAGCAGAGTTTAGCGTCCAGGGTTGTGTAAGGATCTAACTGAGGAAATGTGCATATTAATTACAGGGTAAGTGCCCCCAAAGCGGTAGATGGTACTCTAGCATCAATACCACCAAGTGGAGACAATAGGATCCCAAAGAAATGGATTAAAGAAACCACTGGACAGGGGAGGGGGTGGGGCAAATTAGGGGTATGGGATTAACAGATACAAACTACTATGTATAAATGATAAGCATCAAGGATATATTGATGGGAATTATAGCCATTATCTTGTCGTAACTTTTAATGGAGTATAATCTGTAAAACTACGGAGTCACTATATACCTGAAACCAATACAACATTGTAAATCAACTATACTTCAATAAAAAAGGACCCCTGGACATCTCTAACATCGTTATGTCCCAAGGGTGTAGCACACAGTCAGCACTCGGTAAATATTTGAGGAATTTGATGAATGAATACGTGCTAGACCACGTCAGCCATGTAGGCAGCAACGGTGAGAAGCTGGTCCCTGGAGAAGCTAAGAAAACTTCCATGACGATAACAATATTATTAATAAAAGTAGCAGAGGATTCTATAACACTCAGGTGCCTGACACTACACCTCAGATCACCCTTGCAAGGTGGTGCTTCACCTCCATTTACAGAGGAGGACACTGAGACACAGGTCACATAACACTGAGTCACAGGTCACAGTCAGAGGGCAGAGCAGCGTCCACGTCTGGATCCTGGGGCAGGGGGACAGCAGGCTGGGGGCTCTCCTGGCTTGGCGAAGGTGGCTGGGGGCAAGGAGAGTGAACTCAGCTCAGGGTGGAAGGCGAGGAGGACCAGGGCTCAGAGACATGGCCCCTGCCCACCCAGGAAGGGCAGGATAGGCTGTGACCACAGAGACAGGTGATGGAAGAGAAGAAAACCAGGAGGAGCCTGTTTCATCTCCGAGCTGTACACTGAGAGGGTATGTTTACTCACAGTGGGCCGGGGCCGGTTCTCAGGGTTTCACGTGTACCAACTCAGTCCTCCCAGCCTGATGGATTCTGAGC
Organism: Aethalodelphis obliquidens; assembly: GCF_003676395.1. Lineage (NCBI taxonomy): Eukaryota > Metazoa > Chordata > Mammalia > Artiodactyla > Delphinidae > Aethalodelphis > Aethalodelphis obliquidens. Next base: position 11,016,184 of record NW_020838006.1, read on the forward strand.
TCCCAGGTTTGCTCGGCGGGCTGCTGTTCGTCTGCATCACTTTCGTCACCCAGGTGATTAATTTTAGCTAGAATAACAACACACAGCTATTCAGAAGAGCTCTGTTATTGACATTCCTATTGCAAACAGATGGCATGCCTGTTACAAAGCTCCAGCCCTTTTTCGTTTTCCTGTATCTCTCTTTCTTTCCTCTTTACCCCTTTTCTTTCTTCCCAAAGCCTTAGAATATAACTTTGTTCACAGGAAGTTTCTTAGGGGCATTTTTATCACCTCTACCTGAGGACAAACAGGAAAAATACCAGGACCAACACAGTCCTCCCAACATGGCCAAAGATGCTTGGATGGGGGACCCGCAGGGAGGGTGGGGTTGCTGAGCCCCACGTTGGGGGAGTGAAGCCACTTGCTCCCCAATTTGCTGAGACTACGGCCGTGAGGGCCCCGTCCGAGCCTTGGCCAGCTCCTAGGATGTGGCCAGACTTGTCAGCTGGGGTGTCTGCCAACCATCCTCAGCATATGCCCCAGGCACCCAGGAGAGAGAGACTGGCCAATTGGGAGCAGTAGGATGGGCAGGGCCCCAGAGCTGCCAGGGTTTGAGGCTCCCTGGAGAATTGGCCTGTTCTAGAGTCATGACCTTTGACAGTGACTGACTCTGTATCCGGGTCTTCAACCTTCCTTATTTCACAGGGAGGACTCGCCACACTTAGGCTCCACAGTGTCCCTTCCCAGAGCATTCTGGGCTGAAGGCCCTGCCTCCCTCCCTCCCCTGCTCTATCCCTGGTCCTGGTTGAAGCAGATGGGAGGGGTCCACAAGGGAACAACTTGGGTGTTTGAATCTCATCCCCTCTGTCTCTGCGTGAGTGTCCAAAGGACTTTTCTGAGCCATAAAGGGACCACTTGTGGCTCAGCATTCCCAGAGAAGTTCTTCCTTCATCTCAATACTCTGCTCGGAAACCTGGAGCCTTTCAGCAGCAAAAAATAAGCTACTGTGTGTGAGGTCCGGCTGTGCTGCCCTTCCCCGTCAAGAAGCTGGTGGCTGGCCCCTTCCTGAGCTACGTGGCCTCTCCCAGCCTGTGTGTCCACCTCTGGTGTTGGGGCTCCTTGGGTTTTGTCCCAGATGTCTAGCTTACAGTCGAGCTTCTCAGAGTGGTCCCCACACCAGCAGCAGCAGCAGCAGCATCACCTTGGAGCTTGGTGGAAATGCAGATTCCCAGGTCTTCTCACACATCTGCTAAGTCAGAATCTGCACTTTGATGAGACCTTGGTTGATCAGTATGCAATGGAAGTTTCAGGAGCCTTGACCTGCACCTGGCCATTTTCAATTCTGGCTTCATGTTAGGATCGCCTGGGGAGACTGTGCAGTGTACCAGTGCCAAATCCGGGGTGGCAGAGGGCAGAGCCTGGGAATCTGTAGTTTTCCAAAGCTGCCCCGTGATTCTGATAGGCAGCCACCGGTACAGATGAAGGGGCAGTGATGGGATCTATTTGCAACTTCCTTAAACACTCCCTCCTGCCTCCCCCTGGGGCAACAGAACCAGAACTTCCTTCCCATCCCTTTGTACCACTCACTCTTGCCTTCCTTTACTCCTCGATCTCTTGAGTTGTTTTTCCTTCTGTTCTGGGCAGACTTAGGAGAATCTCCTTGGATTTGGGGCTTGCTCTGCCCATCAGCTTTGGCCAGACTCGGGCCACCCTCCCTGGAAGCTCCACCTTGGTCTGACCTAAGTGCTCCCAGCTGTGGAACATTTATTTTGACAAGCCTGACTCCCGCCCAGCAAAAAGCAAATCTGCCCAAAGTTCAGCCTGTGGGCGTGACCAGTGACCAGCAATGCCGCCACCCACACAGCCTCACACTGACCTCGCTCTCAGGCTGACTCTTTCTGGTCTCCATCTGGCACAAAGAGGTGGCAGTGAGGTCCTTCCAGGGCCTGACCCACCCTCAAAAGAGCCCCGTGAGGCTTTCAAACCCTTCGGGGAAATAAGGTCACACAGAAACAAAAAGCAAGCTTGCTGAGGACCAAGAAAAGGCCCTTTCCTACCTTCTTTCTCTGTCTGAAAACAATGCGGGAGCTGGACAAACCAATCCCAGAGCCTTTCATTGTTCGAATCGAGGTCAAAGCCAGCACGTGAGCCAGAGGCAAGTATGGGAGCCCTGAGGGGGTGCATGACAGGGTCCAGCCTTGGGTTACAAAGAGGAGGGCCCAGGAGGGAGGCCTGGGGAGGATGAACCCAAGCCCTGTGGCCTGTCTGTATGTGTCATGGCCTCATCACATCAGCCAACATTTGCAGGTTCCCCCTGGGTCTGATCAAATCAGACCTCTCTCTGCACCGGGTGCCTCCTCTGCCCCAGCCCGAGTCTCCCCACCATCTGGGAAACTCTTCCACAGCTTGTGTTTCTCTCCTGAGCTTTCCCATCCCTGAGCCCCCAGAGGCAGGAGAAAGGCAGTCATTTCTTCGGCTGCTAAATAGGCCTGTTTTGTTGTTTTGCAAGTAGACAGCAAGTTAAGACGTCATTTGCTGTAGCTTCCAGCTACCTTGCACTCCCACAGTTGGCTCCAGAAGGAGGGCTTCGAATTCCTTGTTTCCCTAAGTTCTTTCTGTTCTCTCCTCTTCCTTTTCTGTCGCCTTCTCTCCTTCCACTCCAATCCCTTTCCTCCTGGAAGCCCAGCTCTGCCTCTTTCCTTACGCCACTGGATCGAAATGTTGGACTCTAGCCACGGTGAGGAGCCCAGGTCTGGCAGGTGCAGGTCACACATCATCTGTGACCCAAGCGGCATCACTGGTATCCTGAGGGTGGTGGTCACCCAGAGACTCACTCAGGGCACCTGGAGACTGGACCAGGCAGATCAGGGTTAAATCTTCCTCAGCTGTTCGACGTTGAGCACCTTGTTTAACTTCAATGGGCTTCAGCTGCCTGGTCTGTAAAATGCACACTGATCATCAGCTCCTACGGCTGGTGTGAAGGTTACGTGAGATCACAGCCGTGAGGACCGGCCAGGCGAGGTGCTCCGTCACCCACGTGCTGTCCCCACACGCCTGCCTCCTCTATCACTGTGCCTGGGACCTATTCCCCCAGGAGGCGATTCAAAGATCAGGCAGGAAACAGAGAAGTGTTTCTGCTGGAATGTGTCCCTTCACGACTGGGCCCGCGGATACCAGCTCCTCTTCTAGCTTTGTACTCACGTTTCCGTTTCCTTGGTGTAACTTCTCTGGCCACACGCCCCACTGGGCCACCAACTGTCTGTGAGTGACAGAAAAGGCCCACCCACGGGGGCTTGGGGAGTACGAGTGGAGTGTGGCCAGGCTCCTGGCTCTTACTGCCAGGGCTGTGGTCGCATCAGGCAACCTAAGCAGGTGTCAGGGATATAAATTCAGGCCTGGCGGGGGCTTCTGGGAGGAGGCGTGGCCTGATTCACATAACAGTGCTTGAAGCCAGGCCCAGGTGTGTTCAAGCCCTGGCCGCTAAACTCCATGACCTTGGGCAGAGTTATTTGTCCTCTCTGAGTCCTTATCTGTCAACTCTGCCAATAACCTCTTTCCTAAGGGATCACTGAAGGCATTGAAGGAGGTCACCTAAGACCTCTGACATAAAGCACGGTGCGATAAATCCCCCCCGCCCCGCCACAACACGATCTCCACAGCCTCACCAGGACACGTAATACAGCGCACTTGCAAAGCGCCCTGTGCCCCTTGTATACTTTCTCACATTGTATTCCCATCATGACCCTAGGAGGTAGGTTATGTTAGTGTCACACTCATCTTCCAGATAAGAAAAGAGAAGCACGGGGAAGTTATGTAACCGGCTCAAGGTCAGCCAACGTGGCAGAGCTGGAAGTGACTGTCACAGTGACTGGTGGGCAACTTGATTTTCACGGTAAGTTTTCCCATGGAACTTTGGAGGGGGGATGTGAGTCCTACGCCCCAAAGCGGACATGGCTCCAGAACCTTCCATGACCCCCTTGCCGAGGGAGCCCACAGGGAACACAGAAGAGTCAAATGAGGCTGACTACTCAGGGACTTTGCAGGTGCTGCCAGGTTCGTGGCCATCAGCTTCTGCTGGGTCTGCCTTCCTCCTCCTCGTTTCCTGGGCCAAACTTTATCAGGACGTCCCCTCTTCTCTGGAGCTCCTTCCAGCAAATCCATTAAAGGCAGGGACCAGGTGAGCAGAAACAGCCTGGATCTCAGAGATCTGGAGACTTCTAGCTACAAAGCATGAAGCATATTTACTTTGTCACCTGAAATTATTTTTGTTTCAAAGGCTTGATTTAGGAAGATCCAGATGTTCACCTGGTCTCCAATTGCTGAAGGAACGTGTGTTTTAAAGGCCAGCTGTCGAAGTACATGCATTCTGCCCTTGCCATTCTGTGGAGGCCGCCTGTGGCCTTGACGTTAAACCAGTTACAGTTCTGTGCTGACGGCATACGTGGACACGGCCAGGATTTCCCGTGCCTCCACCTCACCGTTTCCTCTCTGCCTCTGGGCTGGTCCCCTTCATTTCTCCCTTCCTCCCTCCCACAACTTGCTCAGATCTGTGGGTAAATGTGCAGAAATGTTCTGGAAAGTGGGGACATTTAGGCTCCAGGCAGACAGGGGTTCATAGGCCAGCTCAACCACTTCTGGGCTCTACACCCACGGGCAGTTTACCCGAGTGTCAGATGTCCACCTGGAAACTGTGAGATCACGTGAAGATGGTTTCGTTCGCAGCCTGGCGCAAGATAAAGGAGTAGTAAATGGAATAAGGGGATAAGCCTTTTGCCCAAAGCTAAGTGTAGTGTGAGGTGCGGTGTGTCCTTAGCACTTGTGAAGGGCCTGCTTCCCCCTTGTCTCTCTCCACAGCCCTGGCCTCAGCCATGGATCCTCCTGCCCTCAGATCTCCCTCCGATACGGACAGGCCCCGCCACTCCACGGACGCTTCTGTGACTCCCTCCCACCCAAGTAAAACCCACCCGTGCCGGTCTCTGCACAGGGTTCAGCCGGACTGACGAACTAACCTTGGCCGACACTTTAACAGAGTGAGGTGACATCTGATCGAGGCCCGGAGACAATGCTTCAGGGGTGCACAGGCTGCCACTCGCCCAGCATTTCCCAAACATCTGGACCAGGTGCTCGCTTCTGCCAGAGCTGCCAAGAACGATGCCCAACTCCCCAAAGGGGGACAGATGGTAACCAGTCTCGGCCCATGGCGGAAAGAAGATCTTTGAATTGGAGGTCACACCGCTTAGGTACCTGCTAGGCCAATCTGTGTGTCCATTATGCCTGCCTTCCCACAGCAAGCCGAGAGCCACGTGAAGGGACAGAAGGGCATCCCCTACAGCTGGTGCCCAGCTGAGGGTGAGGAGAGACGCTGCACCAGGGTCCAGAGATCAGGGCTTAGAGCTCACTCTGCTCATGACTCATGCACGACACAGGCAGCTCATTACCCGCTGTTGTGGCTAAAAGGCTGTAACAGCACCGGCCCCTCCCTGCCTCCTAACGGTGACTCGGAGGATTAAGGAGGAAACGAGCGCTAAGCTTGGTGAATGCAGCTTTGTCCCCCCGCTGGTCCCTCTGATTAGTCCACAAAACCGATGGGAAATAGCAAAGGTCAACGTTCTCTTTATGGGAGGTTGAGGTCCTCACTGGGTGTGGTTCTGAGCTCCGTGTCTGTGTCACCCTCATCTGGGGTGAGGCCCTGGGGTCAGACAGAAAAGGGGGGTTAGTGGGAACATCGTCCAAGCTCTGGCCACGTGCCTGGGGCATTTCACATGGCAAGTCAGCTAAAGGAATGCATCTTGCTGGGCCTTTTGGAAACTTCTGGTAGCAAAAACCACAGACTGAACAGTACCTGTCAAGGCTGGAGCGAGCAGGATGAAAGCTGTCTCTCCACGATGCTGGCTTTCAGCACTGGCCCCCCCTTGCTCTCCACTTATGTGATTTGGTTTTGTGGTCTCTCTCGGTGGAAAGCCTCTAGGACGCTAGTGGCTGAAGCCAGAGCCCTAGAAGGACAGGAGGAGGGAGAGAGGCAGATGGGGCGGCTGTGGCCCAGCTGCACGGAGCCAGCTAGGAGAGGCCACTTCCCTCCGTGCTGTGGCTTTTCCCACTCAAGATCTGGAGGTGCCTCGGTGAAAGGTCTAGGTGGGATTAAACCAATTCTGCCAGCCAAAGAATATCGCTCGCCATCCAGCTGTACCAGGATTGAGTCATCCACCACTGCCGTCACTGATCTTCAACACACCCTGAAAGGGGTTCAGGGTGGAGATCAGGAATGAGGTGCTCTGGGCTCTGGGAAAACTGGCATAACAGCCTTCGGTTAGATATTTTCAGGAGAAAATTTTATGAACACAAGTTCTTGCGTCTTCCCATACTTGGAAAAGCGCTAAAATCTTTAAGTAAGATGTCTATTCCCCGTGGCTAGCGGTAACCTTCTAGCGAGATGTGTGCTTGGTTGCAGGTACCCTTCTCCAAAATCACATATATGCTGACCACCCCTTCCCCCCTTCTGAACAGTTTCTCAGAGCCATCCGAGAGGCTGTGTCCTGGGCTATAGTCCTCGGTAAATCCCCAAATAAAACTGAAAGTCACAGCTCTCACGTGGTGTGTTTTTATTTCAGTCTACAGTTCTCCCAAATAATCCAATGGGGGGTAGAGAAGATTCTTTCCAGTTTAATTTTGTGTGATAGATCAGCGGGCCAGTACCAGTCTGCTGCCCGTTAGGAACCGGGCCACACAGGAGGTGAGCGAGCGAAGCTTCATCTGCCGCTCCCGGTCGCTCGCACTACCCCCTGAACCATCCTCCCCTGCCCTCCCACCCCATCTGTGGAAAAACTGTCTTCCAAGAAACCGGTCCCTGGTGCCAAAAAGGCTGGGGACCGCTGTGACAGATAATAATTCACACGGTTCAAAATCAAAATAATATAAATTAGATACAATGGGAAATCTCGCTCTACCTCTGCCCCAGTTCACTGATTCCTCCCACTATACCTGCTACTGTTATTAGTTTCTCATGTACCTTTCCCATATTCCTTTCTGTAAATTCAAACGTGTATTTTCACTCTGTCTTCTCCCTTAAGTGCACAAAAGTTTTAGCGTATGGTACATCCTGGTATCGGTCAGGGTCTCTGTAAGAAGCGAATGGCAGAGTCGAGCTGGATAAGTGAAGAAGAGTTAGTGAAAGGCTGTTGACAAAGGTGTGGTTGGCTGAGGGGGGAAGGAATAGGAATGTGAAATTCGCCAGGGCTGGGGACCATGGAGAGCCTGCAGGGATGAGAGATAGGAGATGCTGGAAGCCAGAGACTGAGAGACAGAGAGAGACAGCACTTTGCGGAGAGGCCTCAAGGTAGAGGGACAAGGTACCGCAATGCAGGGAAGGAGCCCGGGACTAAACACCTGCCCTCAGACGCCACTCACGCCCTGGATCTTCAGCAGGGCCCCCGTCAGCCAACCCACCTCAGGAGTCTGGGGCAAAGAGGCCTGTGTGTGTAGACGTTACAAGCCAGCCTCCCGAGACCCAGAGCAGGCCGAGAGGGGTGTGGGTGTCTCGCAGGGGGGCCCCCGCAGAACACGCAGGACACCCTGCCCCACCCCCGCCCCGGGACAGCTGATCCCGGAGAGCTTTCCACGTTATTTGCTGACGTGGCTACTGGCATTGCTTGGTTCCACTTCCCCACCTTCCCCGCCAGCACTGCCACCAAACTTCTCAGCCGCTGCTGCCCAGCACCCCACCCCAGAGGGTATTACAACGCCCTGCGTAATGTGGCGAAGGGTCCCAGTGTCGGCCAGCCGGCTGGGGAGATCCTTCCCTTCAAAACCAAGTGAAAATCTTCAGCTGCCTTGCACCTCCCTGCCAGCAGCAGCTCAGGGCTCTTGGGGATCCTTCCAAGCATTTCTGGGTACCTGTCACGTCGTCCTTGCCTGACCCCTCGTCCGGCACCCTTGTTCCTCACTTTCCCTCCTCCCCTTGGGCTCTCGGGCCACTGCCTGGCACATCACCGTCCTCACCCAGCCCTGCTGTCCAAGCAGGGACACGGCGTCCCCAGCCCCACACGGTCTGTCCTTGGGGTGCAGGGACAGCAGAGGAGTATCATGGCATAGATCAGTAACCCATTTAAAATTTATCAGCTGACCTCACTGCTGGCAAAACTCACTGCTGGCCCTGCCCCAGGGGCTCGGGGAGTCCTTCCTCAGCCACCTGTTCCCTGGTCTCCGGCTACTGTCCTGTTCCTGGGCTTCCCTCCCATCCTCTCTTCATTTTCTCTGTCCCCTGAAACCCAGCCCCACACTTGCCTGTCCTCGTCCTAGTCTGTTACTTTCTCTTCTCCTTTCTCACACGAAGCAGTTGAGCTCCCCGTTTGCCTCAAAGTCTCCTCCAGGTCTGGGTCCAATTACTCGCTCTCTCCAACCAAAGGGCTGTTCTCTCTCCAGCTGATTCCCACCGACTCAGTGCCATCCAGTAGAAAGAGAATATGAACCCCATATAAAATGTGAAACTTTCCAGTGGCTACATTTAAGAAAAATTAAAAGAAACAGGTGAGATTAATTTTAATATGCTCTACTTAACCCAATATATCCAAAATATTATCAGTTCAACATTTACTCAGCATAAAATTATGCGTTATTTTAATTCTGGTAAATGACAAGCTATTTGAAATCCGGTGTGTATTTGGCACTTAACGGCACATCTCCATTCAGACTAACCACCTTTTGCACGCTTGGTAACCACACATGGTTGGTGGTGACCATGCTGGGCAGACTAGCCCCAGAATACGGAAAGACCTGCGACCACCTTTTAAACAATAACCAGATTCCACCACTTAGTGGGTACAATGGATTCCTAGAAATATAAGCACTGAATTATGTCTGAGATGTTCACAGCTGGTGCCAAGATGCCCTCTGGAAGCTGTCACAAATGACGTTCTTGAAATTGCTGACTTACCATGTCATCACCAACACTGGATATTAGGGTGGATGGATGTAAAGTATAATTTGCATTTCCCTGGTGATGTGTAAGACTAAGCTCTTTTCATCTGTTTACTAGCCATATTCATATTCTCTTCTGTGAATTAATTATCTGTGCCCTTTACCCATTTTTCTATTAGATTTATTGTCTTTTTTTTGAAACTTGAGTTTAAGAGACTTGCTTTGTTCTCAGTGGGCCCTCTTCCATCTGAAGTGTTTCTTTGGCACTAGGATATTTTCTTCTAATATATCTTTTTATTTCCTCCTCTCCATTCTCTGTGTTCTCTCCTCTGGAGCTTCCATAAGAAAGGTATCTGTGCTTGACTTTACACCTCATGTCACAGAACTTAAAAAACAATGGCGTCTTTCTTTTTTCCTAACACATTTTTAGGGAATCCTTTAGCTTGATCTTCCAGCTTACTAATTAGGTTTTCCGTTATCTATTTAGCACATTTATTGAGTTTTTAAAACTTTGTCAGTCATGGCTTTAATTCCCAAGAACTCTTATTATATCTTTTTCATAGAGGCTTTATTTTTTAGGTGGATGTGATATTCTCTTAACTCTCTCTGGGATATTCATTTTAATTCCTTACAGTTTTCTTCTGTTTTGAGTAGTCTGTTTTCTTGGAGTCCATTCTATTTTTTTTTTTTTTTTTTGCAGTACGCGGGCCTCTCACTGTTGTGGCCTCTCCCGTTGCGGAGCACAGGCTCCGGACGCGCAGGCTCAGCGGCCATGGCTCACGGGCCCAGCCGCTCCACGGCATGTGGGATCTTCCCGGACCGGGACACGAACCGGTGTCCCCTGCATCGGCAGGCGGACTCTCAACCACTGCGCCAGCAGGGAAGCCCCCATTCTATTTTTGTGCCTCTCTCAGGCTCTGGCTTTTCTGAAATATCTAGCAATTCTAACGTAGCTGTTAACATTGTAGATGACCATCTGGGCTGAACAGTATTGGTGGCTGGGGGACACTTCCTTACCCCGATGAGAATCCCATTCCTCTGGCAGGGAATGCAGCTGTTGATACAGGAGCCAGCCTCAGGTGACTGCGTGTGCAGAGAGTGCTCAGTGGACAGTGGAAAGGGACCATTCACCGCCCTACAGTCCATCTCTAGCTCACTCCTTCACCCAGGTCGCGTTGCCTCTGTTCTGGAACTCTGCTGGGAAAATTCACTCTGTGATGACTGTGCATTTAGCCCTGTGGCATTGCAGCTTCGTTTTAATTTCTTCACCAACTTGTTCTTATATTTGTCTTATGTTTCCCGGAAATTTCTTAATCTTCTGGACATTGATCCCATTCCTCCTGACTGCCCACAACCACGAGCACTCCTATTTCTGAATTTCTTGTCATTTCAGTGGAATTTAGGGAAGAAGAGGGGTACACACCACTGTGTGCTTAGCCATGTTGAACTGTAAGACACTTATTCTGCACTTAGCATCATTTCATGAGAATGGTTGTCAGAAGTGAGTCAGCTGGATCAAAGAGCAGGAACATTTTTTGAGGTTGTCGATACACAGTTTAAACTGCTTGCTAGACTGAGGAGTGAAACAGAGGGAAAGGACCCAGCTTGGGCAGAGAGAGAGCTGGGTTACAATCACAGTTCCTCCCCTTGCCAGATGTGTAAACTGAGTCAGGGAACCTCTCTGAACTTCAGTTTCCTCATCAGTAAAATGGGCATGATAATGGTACCAGCATTTAGGAATACTGTGAGAGGGCTTCCCTGGTGGCGCAGTGGTTGAGAGTCCTGTGCTCCGCAACGGGAGAGGCCACAACAGTGAGAGGCCCGCGTACCGCAAAAAAAAAAGAATACTGTGAGGATGAACTGTACGAAGCATCTTCCCCAGAGCCCAGCCTATAGAAGGTGCTCAATAAATGCTGTTCGTCAGCATTGTTTCAAGTAAATGGTTTGTCAGCATCAAAGAATCGTGGATTCAACTGGGTGTTTGGAAAAGCATTCCCTTCTTGGTCATCGGCACTTCACGCTCTCAGATAAATCACTGCCCAGCTTGGTACCTCCATCTCCAAAGAGAGAAGTCTCCTTCCTGCCTGCCTTTCTGTGAAGGCTTCTGTGAAGATTCACTGCTGTTTCGAAAGCCCTTACAGATGCTCCAGTGAAAATCCCTGTGCATCCTTGGAGCTGTCTTCATTGGAAGGATGGGTCCTGAGCCCCTGCCACCAGCTCCAGAATGAATCTCCATGAGATTCTAAGCTTGGTCAAGTGTAAACTCCTGTGGAAGAAAAGATCTGGTCCTTATCCTGGGCCAACTTCCGGAAATGTAATTTCTTCCTCAGCTGGGACGTTGGGTCTTATGACTCCTTTTCCTATTTGACAACTTATTAATCAGAAATCTCCAGCAAACCTGCTCCAGGGAGGCGGGCTGAGCCCTCACCACGGCCACATGCCAGTCGAGGCTCAGGATGTCAGGAACCAAGTGTTTCTGCCCAGCCCAGATGAAGGGCGGCTCCTGTGAGAACCTCCAAAGTCACTGGCTCAGGGGTGCAATGGCCGGGGTCGGGGATGCAGGATGGCAAAGAGAGAAAGAAGTTTGTACCTGTAGAACCGAGGCAGGCCCAGTCCGGAGGTCAGCCAGGGCCAGCACTGTGAGAGGTCACTGAGGCGGGATTCTGGCAGACTGGAACTGAGGCCAAGGTGGGACGGGTGGGAACGGACGGGCAGGGGAGGGGAGAGCTCATTTGAAGAATAACAGGAAAGTTGTAGGGCGACCATGAGGCCTGCCAGGTTTTGTTTTTGTCTGGATTCAGTAAGCAGTCAACAAACAAACAAGGTGCAGGGCATGGACTGGACTGGGAACTGGCCTTTCTCAGAAAGAGTCACCACTATAAGAATCTCTTCCTTTCTCCCTCTCTCCTGGTCCCACTCACAGCAGGGTTGGTGGCCACCAAGCTGGAAAGGGGCAGGACGGAGGCAGGTAGGGCCAGCAGGAAATGCCTTCCGGAGGTCGAACCAATAGAGGGCATGGGGTGTGGGCGAGTCCCTCAAGGAGAAGGGAGGGTTCACTCACCAAAGGGCTCCTCCCCCATCCCTTTAGCTCCTCTCCCACACAACCGGCCCTTCCCTCTGCTCCCCAAAGGGCTGTGTGCAGCCAACACAGGCGTCCCATCTGTGAGCCCTGCTTTAGTAACAGGGTGACAATGACGATGGCTAAATACACGCCTTGACTTCTTGCTGGTGAGACAGAAAAGCGAGGCACAGAAAGACTGGAGAACGTGTTCAAGGGCACACAGCAAGGAGCGGGGAAGCAGAAGTCAAAACCAGCTGGTTTCTAGAACCTCTGCACAGTACAGGTGAAATGACCCCAGAAGCTCCAGAAGGAGTAAACGCCAAGGTTCCCAGAAGGCTCTCAGAGCACCCAGCACTGTGGGGAGGCAGCAAGTCCTATCGAGGGCTGGACTGGAAAGATGGTGAGCGGGTGTGAAGTCAGGAGCAGCCCTTGGGAGGTGAATTCTGGCTCCACTTCCCCAGTAAATCTCAAATGCTCCTCATGTTTGGGGAGATTAAGAGTAGAAAAAAGGAGAAGGAATGATTCTTAAATGCTGTCTGGACTCCCTTCTAGGTTCCAGCATCTCTCCCGGGTCCCTGCCCGATGGTGGAGGGCACCCCCCCACCTCCGTCGCTGACCTGCTTTCACGTCCGGGGTTTCCGGGTCTCCGCGTGCAACCTGCCCACCCTCCTGGGGGCTCACTCTTCTTAGATCTGAATCCTCAATACAGGGACTTCTTTTGGAGAAATAGCTAGATTTCTTTCTGATTACAAGTAAAATGCATGCTAAAGGCAAAAAAAAATAAATAAATTAGGAAATGCATGAACATAAAGAATCTTTCAAACAGTACATCTACAGGATAAAGAGCTATTCAACCATAAAAACGACTGAGGACTTTTGTGATATCTCAGTAGGGACAAGATTCATAATTACATGAGAAAAATAAGGTGCTGGACAGAGTGAGAGCATTGTCGACTTGCGCCAAATTCTCCCAAAGGGAGCTCGGCCAACGGGCGACACGAGTTGCTCTCTAGAAGGAGAACTGGGTGGCTTGGAGGAGATTTGTCACTAGATAGTCTTCTAGAGCTTCTGATTTTTATGCCATGTGACTGTATTACTTTTTCAAAGATTAAATAAAAATCTGAAAAAGAACAGTTTATTCTGTAGAACTCAGTGAAAATCCCTCCCTCGATATATATCCTTCCAAATTTTATTTTCTGTACACACACACACATTTTGTTTATTTCTATAATACTGAGATCATGCTACAATGAATTACAATCTGCTTTATGCCTCATTTACTATAGTGTGGATAACTTTCCATATTAGTATATATCAATCACATGGTTAATTTAAGCAGCTGCAAAGTAATTCGTGATATACTTTTACAATATTTTTTAACTCATTCCCTATAATCTTTAACTGTTTTATTGACATTCACGTACCATAAAATTCATCCACTTTAAGTGTACAGTTCAGTGGGGTTTAGTATATATTCACAGAATTGCGCAAGCATCACTACAATCTCATTTCAGAACATTTTCATCACCCCAGAAAGAAAACACACGCCCATCCTTCCCCTTCTCCCAACCCTAGGCGACCACACTAGTCTACTTACTGGCTCTAGGGATTTGCCTATTCTAGACATTTCTTATAAATGGAACCATTTGTGTCTGGCTTCTTTTACTTACTAAACTGTTTTCTAGGTGCACCCATGTGGTAATACGAATCCGTACTTTATTCTTTTTGTTGATGAATAATATTCCGTTGTATGGATAGTTCACGTTTTGTTTGTCCATTCATCAGTTGATGGACATTAGGGTTTTTTCTCCTTTTTGGCTCTTATAAATAACGCTGCTATGAACATTCACGGGCAAGTTTTTTTTTTAAAATATATTTATTTATTTAATTTTATTTTTGGCTGCGTTGGGTCTTCGTTGCTGCATGAGGGCTTTCTCTAGCTGTGGCGAGCAGGGGCGACTCTTCATCGCGATGCGTGGGGCTTCTCACTGCGGTGGCTTCTCTTGCTGCGGAGCACGGGCTCTAGGTGTGCGGGCTTCAGTAGTTGTGGCACACGGGCTCAGGAGTTGTGTCTCGCGGGCTCTAGAGCGCAGGCTCAGTAGTTGTGGCTCACGGGCTTAGTTGCTCCGCAGCATGTGGGATCTTCCCGGACCAGGGCTCGAACCCGTGTCTCCTGCATTGGCAGGCGGATTCTTAACCACTGCACCACCGGGGAAGCCCTCACGTGCAAGTTTCTTTTAACACGTTTTCAATTCTCCTAGAAGCAGAATGACTGGCCATATGATACAGCACATTTACCTTTTTGAGGAACCGCCAAGCTGCTGTCCAAAAGGGCCCCTCCACTTTACACTCTCACCTGCAAGGTATGAGGGTTTCAATTTCTCCATGTGTCCACCAACTCTTGCTATTTTCTGCGGCTTTGGTTATAGCCAACCTAGTGGATGTGAAGTGGTATGTTGCTATGATTGACATTTCTCTAATGCCTCATGACGACTAAGACACCGAACCGAGCATCTTTTCATGTGCTTGATGGCCACTTGTATATTTTCTTTGGAGAAATGTCTATTCACACATTTTAAAATTGGGTTGTCTTTTTATGTCTGAGTTGTAAGAGTTCTTATATACTCAGGATACAAGTCCCTTATCAGATATATGATTGGAAAATATTTTCTCCCATTCTGTGGGTTGTCTTTTCATTTCTTAGTGGTGTCATTTGTAACAACAACAATAAAGTGCTTTTATTTTAACGAGTCTAATGAATTGTGCTTTTTGTGTCGTGTCTAAGAGACCACTGTTTGGTTAAATGTTTGGTATAATTCACCAGTGAATCCATATGGGCCTGGGTTTTTCTTTGAGGGAAGTTTTAACATTACTAATTCAATCTCTCTACTTACTGTAAGTCTGTTCACAATGTCTATTTCTCCTTGAGTTCGTCTTTCTAGTTTGTGTCTTTCTAAGAATTTATTCATTTCCTCTTCGTTATCCAATTTGATAGCATACAGTTATTCACAGCAGTCCCTTAAAAACCCTTTTGTTTTTGTAAGGTCAATAGTGAAGCCCCACTTTCATTCCTGATTTCTGCTCTTCCTTTGTTCATGCTATAGCCCCTGTCCATTCCTCTCTCCTCTCCCCCCATCCCCAGTGTAGGGCCTGGACTCTGGAAGGTTCCACCCATTAATTGCCTTGTAATCCAATATGGTTAAGTGCCAATGGAAAACTGTTTTAGACCAACTCAGAAATGCAAAACCAAAACATCTTGGTGCGACCAAAATACTGCAGCTTTACCATCAGGGGTATCTCTGCTTGGTATCGTTGCTTGCACAGACCCAGTTTCCTGGGGTGGCATGGGTGACACTCTCATGCCAACAGGAATCAGTTTTTCTGTTTCCAAATGCACTTGAGAACCACTAATTCGGGACTTCCTTGGTGGTCCAGTGGGTAAGACTCCACGCTCCCAATGCAGGGGGCCCAGGTTCGATCCCTGGTTGGGGAACTAGATTCCATATGCATGCTGCAACTGAGTTCACAAGCCACAATTAAGAAGCCCACATGCAGCAACTAAAAAAGATCCCACGTGCCACGACGAAGATCCCACGTGCTGCAACTAAGACCCGGTGCAGCCAAAATACATAAATAAATATTTTTTTAAAAAAGAAAGAAAGAAAAGATTCTCAACATCTCTAATCATGAGGAAAATACAAATCAAAACCACAATGAGATATCACCTCACACCCATTAGGATGGCCACTATCAAAAACACAGAAAATAGGAATTCCAAAGCAGCCGCACTAATAAAAAAAAAGAAAAGAAAAGAACCACTAATTAGGGACTTCCCTGGTGGCACAGTGGCTAAGAATCTGCCTGCCAATGCAGGGGACACGGGTTCGATCCCTGGTCCAGGAAGATCCCACATGCTGTGGAGCAACTAAGCCCGTGTGCACCACAACTACTGAAGCCCGCACACCTAGAGCCCATGCTCCGCAACAAGAGAAGCCACCCCAATGAGAAGCCCGCGCACCACAATGAAGAGTAGCCCCTGCTGGCTGCAACTAGAGAAAGCCCGCGCGCAGCAACAAAGACCCAACGCAGCCAAAAATAAACACATAAAATAAATTTATGAAAGAAAAGAACCACTAATTATGTCCATCCTGCCCAAAGCTATTTGTTAGCTTTTTCCTTCTCCAGACTGAGAGATTGGCGGGAGGCGGGGATAACTTGGATTGCCTAAGGGGCATAGGACAGCCTGCCACAGCCCTGCCCAGACCCTGGATGCAACCCTCCACAGCTTCCCGGGGGCTGTCTCGCCTTGAGTCATTGCGGAGACGAAGTGCAGGAGGACACGGCCTTACCTGCTCAGTGTAGGCTCCATCACAAGGTCCCATCACTCAGGCTGTCATCCTGGCTCCGCCCCCTGGAGGAAGGGAGGACACCCTACAGCAGCCACCTTGCCTCTTGCAGAATCAGCCTGGTCAACAGGAAGATGAGGGGTAGGACCAGATGGCCTGAAGACCAGCCCAGCCACTTATGATCAGATTACCAGAGAACAATCTGAGCCTGGGGAAACTCACCCTCCCCCAGGCAGCATTCCCTGGTTTGGTCTTGAGAGTCAAGCTGCCTGGGCTGGAATCCCACCTTCATCTCCTACGGGCTTGCATGTGGCCTTGGGCGAATTCTTCAATCTCTGTTTTCTCATTTTCTTCATCTGTAGAATGGAGGCAATACTAGTATGTAGCTCAGGCAGTTGCTGGAGTGGTTGTGAATGAGATGAAATATATAACACATATACAGCTTTCCAACTGTGCCTGGTAGACAGTAAGCCCTGAAAAAATGTTAGCATTAAAAACAAGTCTGCCCTAAACAGAGACACAGATGTAGAGAACAAACGTATGGACACCAACGGAGGAAAGTGGCAGGGGTGGGGTGAGGGGGTAGTGGGATGAACTGGGAGATTGGGACTAACATGTATAAAATGGATAATTAATAAGAACCTGCTGTATAAAAAAATAAAATTAAAAAATTTAAAAAAACAGGGCTTCCCTGGTGGCACAGTGGTTGAGAGTCTGCCTGCCGGTGCAGGGGACATGGGTTCGTGCCCCGGTCCAGGAAGATCCCACATGCCGCGGAGCAGCTAGGCCCGTGAGCCATGGCCGCTGAGCCTGCGCGTCCGGAGCCTGGGCTCCGCAACGGGAGAGTCCACAACAATAAGAGGCCCGCGTACCGCCAAAAAAAAAAAAAAAAAATTAAAAAAAAACAAAAATACAAGCCTGCCCTTTTCAAGTTTAGCCAGTGCTCCTAGGCCTGCCCTCTGCAGCCATCTGCTGTCCCAGCAGCAGGAAATCTGCTGGGCTGCCATACATGCCAAGCACTGTGCCAGGCTGCCCATGACCCAGGGTAGGATGAGGAGATGGACTGGGGGAATCCCAAAGCGCTGCCCCTGAACGGTGTCAAGGTAGGGGAATTCTGACCTGATCGGAGTCAGGAAGACTGGCCTCGAGGCCCCACCCTGCCACCTGCTCTCCTTGAGACCTCTGTGAAGGCAAGTTCCCCAACCTCTGAATGTCGATCTGTTCATCTTTCAAATGGGAGTAACAGTACCTACCACTGTGTTGGGGGAAGAGTCAACTGCTGATCCCTAAGACCTGATGAACACACCGACTGGCACTTACTAAGGACTCATTTCAGGTCATAAAAAGTTACCCTCCTGCTCTTACCTTTTCTCTTGTATTGTAAGCAGCTCCCCTCGGCCCGCACTGGCCTGTTTCAAATAAAGAGCAGGCCGAAGTTTCTGTAAATTCGGTCCTGTTTGAAACCAAGCAGAAGTGACTTTGAGGTGATGCGACAAAGGTTCAGACTGGGTTCTGTTTTACCCAAACTGCCTCCTCTCTGGCTGATATCGTGATCTTTATTCCCCTCACACCCCGGAGCTCAGGCTGCGAGCTAAAATCAGAACGAGTCTAAGGTTTCCGGTCAACTCAGCCTGCGATTCTTCCACTTGTGATGCTGTCAGGGGCCTGTGCGTCACGAGCTGGGGGACCAAGCCTCCTGTGTGGTTGTGGTTGTGCTGACGCCCCTCTCTCCCCTCGGTGGCCCTGGGCCCGGGGATGAGGGAGACGGAGGAAGTGAGCCAGTGCTCAGAGGAGAGTCACCTACAGCCACACAGACAGGACCCCACAAGGACCACCACTTTTCCTCCACAAAGAACCAGGCACCTTCCTCAGTGTAACCGTTTCCGGAATGCAAAGCAGCCTCTGGAGAAGGCCAGGGGCTGTGCCTCTGCCACTTCCCCAAGCTGGTGCCGAGCATCTGGCAGGAGAGGCAGCGAGCACAGCTGGCAGCCCCGAGGGGCACCGGGGCATTCTGTGCCATTTGTACAGAGTGACGTTTCCAACTTGACTGCAAGCAGAATCTTTAATAACATATACATTTTCAGTGACTGAAGCCTTGCTCTTGCCAAATCCTAGCATAAAGCATGTTTTTACAGCTGGGATGATAAATCCCTGAAAGACGGCACTTACCATGGAAACGCTGACACAGCCTTTCATTCCTTTCACAGTGATTAAAATCCTCATTTCAATTTGTTTTTCTTTATTTTGAGCTGGAGTCATTTGCAACCCCCAGAAACATAGCTCCCTGCGGTAGAAAACTAAATGCTGCCCTCTGTCAGAAATAAGACGGAACTGTTCTTCATTCGCTGGAGTGCAGCAAATCTTGGCTTGGAGAATTAGGGCAACCCGGAAAAGCAGGCCTTCTTACTAATAATCGTACCAGCAAAGACATTCCTGCAGGACTTAACCTTGTTTCCTGGGGAAAGTGAGGCAGGGAAGGAAAGGCAGCTGATAAAGCGTTTGTTATCAAACCAGAGGCCACTATGGGCAACTGGAGATTCAGCCCACTGGGGAATTCTGGGAGCCCGTGTGTACTTGGCACCTCAGTCATCCTGCCGGAGATGCAGACGAGCTTCTAATTGGTTGCAGGCTGCTGTCCATCAACTCTTAGGCACTTCTGGCCTCTCCAGGCAGAGATACAGATCTTGGTAGTTGGAGGGCCAGCCCTTGCCATGGTGAGGCCCCACTGGATACGGGCAGCCACTCTCCTTTCTGCTGCACCCACACCCCATTGCTCCCTTTATTCTCCTTTGGACTGTTTCGTTTGCAGGGATATTTTATGCCCTTGGAACTCAGGGGCGTTTGTCTTCTGTTTATTCATGGCCTACAGTCTCTGCTGAAACAAACGGCTCAGTGATCCTACCAACCAGATGTCTCCGAAAGTCTTTCTCCTCTCCTGATCTCTTAATTGATAATAAAATCCATAATGGAGTTGGCCACCCTTCTTAATCCGCCGGTGAGACTGCAGCAGCGTCGCTGCGCTGAGAGCTGACACGGCCTCAAATTTCCCGAAATTCAGCCGTGCAGATGTCGCGAGAACGTGGCCTAACGGGACTGCGGCGTCAGTCCGATTCTGCGCGCAGCCCGGGCTTCGGAAAAGGGTTTTCCAAAACGCGTCCCAAAGACAATCAGTGGGCACAGATAGTCCTCACGAGAGGAGTTCAGAGGTCGGATACTGTCCGTAATATTGCTGGGTACAGCCCGCTGCTAAGGGTCAGACTACCCTCCAGCGTCTTAAAGGTTCTGAGAAGTACTGCAGGGAAGAAATCCAGTTAGCTTTAACTCAGCGTTTCCCAACTTATTTCATCACTAGACCTCTTCGTGATGGAGCGTCCATTACCATCCTCTAGCACACTAGGTGTGCTACACGTAAAATGCCTTTATTTGTCCTTCCCCCCCTTATCTTAATGAATTTTTAAAATATTTTTATTATACAAGCATTACATGTTCATTGCAGAAAAACAAAAAGTACAAATAAGCAAAAAGGAGAGAAGGAGGCACTGAGGCGTGATTACTGTGGTGGACATTTAGGTTCTCATCCAGCAGCGTTCCTTTGTGGGAAAGGGGTTTTGTAGCAAGAGTCAATCTGTGTTTCCTGGACTATGTTCAGTTTTATGACCCCTGATTCTAAGTAGCAGGTTTTATTTTTTAAAAAAACCGCATATTTCAGCCAACAATGGCCAAAGAATCTTTTTGAACTAGTTCCAAAACCACCCGTGGAGGAAAATTCCTTTACCATATGTTGCACCTTTCATGGGGAATGGCAGGCCAAGAAAATCGACAAATTGGCAGAAAGACGAAAAAAAAGTATAGTTATTTCTCAGCTATGTAAAAATATTTATGATAATAAACACCGGAATAAAATACACCCCAGAATTAGGAAGTTTATTTCTAGAATGTGGGCTGCACGGTGACTTTTACTTTCTTTGCTGTTGTAAAAGCAAAACTTAAAGGTAAGTATTTTTCAAAGTACCCCCCTGCACACATGAGGCCACTTTCAGGGAGGATTAAAGCAGAGCAGGGGAGGCTGAGTCTGGTGGGGGGCCCTCACCTGGGACAGGCAAGTTCTTGGGGTTAGGGGCCCCTAACGGCTCTCCCACCTGAGAATCAGCAGGCTTGCTCCGGGTGGCATCATGTCCTTTTTGAGTCATGTTTGGGGGATAAAGCCAGAGGTCTAGCTGGTTGCACTGACCCTCAGAGCAGCCCTAGAAGAGAAGTGCCTTTATTACCCCTTTTCACAAATGCTCCCTGAACATGTGAGCTCATGTCTACCCTAGAACTTTGCACTGGCTGTTCCCTCAGCCTGGGATACTCATCTTTCAGGTCTGAGCTCAAAGAGGGTCTATAAGGAACCCAAAAGCACACAGTACAGGGCTTGAGCCAACGTCTGCCTGACTCCCAATCTCACAGGCCTAAGCTGAGCTCCAGAAGGGTTTTCAGATGGTTACAGTTCAGAAGAGAAAACCCCTGCCCTAAGTTTGACATAGGAGGCCAGGCGCTACCCGAAGCCATGGGAGGACATCTAGTATCTAACTCCAGATCTCCTTTTTAAAAGAATGGCTTGTCTGAAAGGCTGAGGACAAATCTGACTCCATCTCTTGGGGGCTGGAAGGCCATTCTGGGGGTACGAGCTCCGTGTGCACAGTCAGGAGCCACAGCCCCCTGGCTTACTGCCCATCTCCTTTGCCCTCTCAGAGCAAGAGCCAGACGGTCCTCTGGGCTCTGCAGCCACCTGCATATGCTGCCAGCCCCGAGGAAGCCCGTCAGGCAGAGCCGGCCATCCACCGGCGACAGCTACCTACCACCCAACGCTCGCTGAGTGCCAACCAGGTGCCACGCTGGGTCCACAGCTGATGCTGGAGCACAGTATCCTCCTGCCTCGGGAGAGGGGACTAGAGAACACGTGCTCGGGGAGGAAGTGCTTTCATCTGTGTCATGGTCTTTTGTCACCCCCCTCACGAGGCCCTCCCTGACCGCTGCCACTCTCAAAGCCCTGGTCCCTGTTTCTTTTTCTTCCTAGCATTTATCACGCCCTAGTGTTTGTTCTCTCTCTCCTTCAGAAGAGGCAGACGTGTGAATCGTCTTGTTCCTCGTGATTCCCCAGCAAACAGAACACCGCCTGACACAGATCAATGCTCTAGAAAGACCCGTTGGTCGAATTTCTACCTGCCATTTCAGTAGGATGGGTGCGTATCGGAGCATTAAGAGTCCAGGTAGGTGCTCTGTAGGCACCATCACTCTGCCCTCCTCCGACATCACCCACGTTCTGCTTATGGACCAGTTCCTGGATTCCTGCTTTGTCTCAGCCTGGGAGACACACCTGACTATAGTAAGTCCTTTAAGTAAAGCTCCTCCTGTAGGCGTTTACTACCCATCTTGGGTAGGTAATACCCAAGGCCCCCAAATCAGCGTTTAAACACAGAAAGCTCTTCTTTTTCTCCCCTTTTACTCCTGCCACCTTGGGGCTGCTGTTGCCCACAATTTATAACCGTTTCAGGAGGAAGGCGTAGTCTTACCTGGCCTGATGCAGCTCCAGCACTTTGGCACTTCTGGGGTAAGGTGGCCAGAAATAGAGTTGCATTTCACCCTCAGCATCCCATAGACTATGAAGATTTCATTTTACATCCAAGACAAACCAGGCACTGCCTGAGGGTCAGAGACTTGCCTGTGTGGCTGGATTTCAAAGGAGAAAGGCTGTGTCCGTGACTGAGAGTGGAGGAGACCTGTGGCCACTCAGATGAGAAGGACTTTCCGATCTCACCCTTCAGGATGCTGGCTTGGCTTCCTAAAAGGTGTGGAACTGAGCAGTGACACATCCTTCAGGAGCTTCTGTCCCATTCCTTCTCGCTGCATCTCTTGACGCTAGAAGTATCTGAAGTTGGAGTCTTGCCCTGAGGGGTAAGGAACCAGGTCTCTATTTGTCCTTTCAATCTTCTTCTGGGGCTCAGATTCTTTACAATGCAACGAGTTTGGGGTGATAAACTAGCCAAAATCACAAGGCTAATTGTGAACAAGTTTCCATAATATCTGTAGTTAAACTCTAAGGGCGCCTTGTCAGGGGCAGCCCGTTCCCCAGGTTTGCAGGTGATGATGGGCCATGGAGATCATCTGTGACTGTAGATGAAGAAGCTCAAGTCCACTAATGTGGCCTAAGACCCAGGATATGTCACATGCCCCCAGTGGGCCTCAGTTTCTTTATCTGTGAAATGTGGTGGCTGAACAAAATTACCCCTTCGGGCTCTGACACCCTCCCATTGGATGCCTGCCTCAGCCAACAGCTTATTCATCCTCTGAAGAATAAGCCTAGGGTTGCAGTGGTTGTAGTTCCACGGGCCGCCAGGAGATGGCA
Source organism: Aethalodelphis obliquidens (assembly GCF_003676395.1). Classification (NCBI taxonomy): domain Eukaryota; kingdom Metazoa; phylum Chordata; class Mammalia; order Artiodactyla; family Delphinidae; genus Aethalodelphis; species Aethalodelphis obliquidens. The sequence goes on from NW_020838006.1 coordinate 11,038,871, forward strand.
GCAGGCAGTAAACGGCAGGTGTTGGCAGAATTTGGGTAATGAGCACCCCAGACACAGAGAAGGATTTCCAGAGGAAAAAGAAGGAGGGCTGTGAACGCCACAACTCTGATTGCTTCTTGTCAGAATGTGAGCTGGTGCATCTCCCACTGCTGTGTCCTCTGATACCTGATGGTCCCCTATCCTTGGAGATTCCAAGGTCCTTGCCTCCTGTAGAGGCACCTGGACCCCACGCCTCTTGCCTGTGCAGCCACTGGAGGCCGTGTGCCCCCTGTCATCCCGCCTGCTCTGGCGCCTGCACTGGTGTTTATCCTCACACCCACGTCCTCCAACCCATCACCTCATACTCCGTTTCAGCTTTGCCTCCTCTACCCCAGGGGAACAGGAACACGAATGAATGCACCCCCCCTGAGAGTGACCAGGTGCAGTCACAGCTTCCAAGGAGGGCAGCTCAGGACTGGTGCTCAGCTGTTGACTGAGGGTCTCATTTCTGGAAGCTGGAAGGGACTTCACAGATAAACCCACAGAGCTCTGTGCTCCTCCCACACCTTGTGCTCTGGGGTTGCAGCAAACAGACCCCTGGGGGTCCATTTTATAAACATTAAAATCTTTTCTCACAACCTCTGCTTGCACTTCCTAACCGAGCCAGGCTTTCTCTCACCTCCAGGTCTCCGCACATGCGGCCCCTTCTCCCCGGAGGCCCCCTGCCCTTCTGTCCCCTTGCCAGCTCCTTCTCGTGCTTTGGGGCTCGGCTTCCTAGGCCTACCCTCTTTGGGTGTTCTCCCATTCCTTCCCTGTTCGCCCAAGCCTGTGTTCAGATCCCGATTCAGTTGAAATAGCAGACACCCACGCTGACTGGCAGAAACAAAGGGAAAATTGTTGCAGGGACGTAAGAGGTCTCTGAGTGCAGACAGGACGCTGGAGAATCAGCTGTGGGAAAAGGGCCGCGGAAACAACCCAGGCATCCAGGCGACATGCTGTCCCCAGAACAGGTGGGCTCCATCCATTGTCCCATGTCACCCCTCCAAGCTGCAGAGGCCTGGGAAAAGTACAACTGGTTTGGGCCACGTGACTGGCCCCGGGATAAGAGTGAACTGGGCCCCTGGGTTACAGCCCCTCGAAGACTGTACACCCCCAATGCCGTCATGACAAAGGGAGGCAACTCCAGGGTGCTGACTGGAAGGAGGAATGCGGAGGCAGGAAGGCACAAAATCTGCCACAGTGTCCTGCCTGTGTGTTCCCGTGGATCTGTGCCCACCCTGGGTGCAGCACTCACCGCACTGTGCTGTGGTGCACTGGGTACTGGCTCGCTCCTCCACTGGACCGTGAGCGCCCTAAGGGCAGGGAGGCTGTCCTGCCCAACTTTTCAGCTTCAGCACCTGTGACTGTGCCTGGCACATGGTTCATGCTCAGTAGGTCCTGCACGAGTGGATGAGCGGGCAGGCGTGGTCTTCAGAACGCGTGGTCTGCAGAATCCCACCACCTCCTTGCCACTCTCCGAGGGTTACAGGCCCCTTCTCAGACTCGGCACAGCTCCTGGGATTCTCCTGTACTTCTGGGCCCAGTGACACATCCTGCTTTTTCAATCTTTGGTAGCGGCCATCATTCCATTCCTTGGGGATGTATGAAGTCTCCTTCTGCATCAATGATCAGCTCAGCCTCTTCTCATCACTTCTACAGCCAAGTTGACGTGAGAAGTAGAACAACAAACAGGGGGCTGTTACCGAGCTTAGGCAGGCATGCTTACTGAACCATCTATCTTTTATCCCTGTTTCCCAGGGCTGCCATACAAAAGTACCACAAACTGTGTGGCTTAAAACAACAGAAATTTATTCTTTCCAAGTTCTGGAAGCTAGAATTCCAAAATCAAGGTATCAGTAGGGTTCATTCCTTCTGAAGGGTCTGAGAGCCAGTCCATGCCTCCCTCCCGGTTTCTGGTGGTTACTGGCAATCCTTGGCATTCCTTGGCTTGTAGACACATCACTCCAGTCTCTGCCTCCATTTTCACTTGGACTTCTCCCCTCCGTGTCTGTGTCTCTATATCCAAATCCCTCTTTCTGCTCTCTTATAATGACACTAGTCTTTGGCCTAATTTTGTGGGCTGTGGTTCCAATGACCATTTAATATTTAGACACTTTGTGGTACAATTTGGCCAGCTTGGTATATCCAAGTGCCATTGGGGGATTCCACTGATACCGTCTGAGGGGTCAGAGGAGTTTTCCCAGCCTCAGCCACCTGCTGCCTCTAGTTAGGGGAAAGGTGTCTCTGGCCTGCAGGGACAAAGATTGCTTTCTGGCACATATGTCTGCTTGTTCCACCTTTAGTAATGCTAAGATCAGTGGATTCAGGTGTTATCAACCAATCTACATCTTATAAAGTTCCTTGCCAACATTTCACCCAATGGTTTCAGCAACCATTAATGACTGGTACCTAAGTACATCACTTTAAAAGGTTTACTAAATGTATCCTTCCATCTGCATCCATTAGCTGGAATTCTCTACAAAGAACTTTCATCATCTATTCGGTTACCCTGAACAACAGTTCATTCAGGAGAGACAGGACAAATGCTTTGATTCCTTCCCTTTCTTTGTTGGGAACCCTAGCAACATTCAAAGATTGATGAGTAAAGGTTTCTTCTTGTAAGTATCATGATAAATTGATGGATTTTAATTCAGTCAACTGTAATTTCAGTCTATTGCATTAATTTCTTATGTAAAATTGTTCCATTTTTAGCCAGTGGGAGACCCTCAAGTTGACCCCTGGGTGCCTTTGTTATGGTTCCATTAATATTTGACAGCTTCTTCCTTTTCCAGCATAACCACGTGCCCCGGCATCATCTGGCGCATTTTCTGCCTCTCATGTGGAATCAACCATTTCTCGAGGAAATGGTTTGAGTGGGAAATGGTATTTGGAGACTACAATTCAGGCATGAAGGCCATTTGCTGCTACTAGACCTTGTCAGCAAATAAAGCTAGGAAACGCATACTTCTTTTTAGAAAGAAACAAAAGAAATGCTGTAATGAGTTACTGATATTTCCTATTTAAATTTAATATCACAGTGTCTTCCCATTACTTCTTTGATTGTATCTCTTTCTACTTACGTCCCACCCCCCAGCTTTTTATGCCTCCTGATTTTGGTTGTACAGACCCAAGACCTACACTCAAGTGGGTTCAGATCTATCCTGTACTCCCCTCATCTTACTTTCCCATCTGGGCACCTTCCAGTTCTGAAACGTAATGAGAAGTCTGATATTTCCCCCATTAAAGCTTAGGTAGAGGAAATAAGATGGACTTGAGGGGATGTGGTGAAAATCTTCCTAGCAGGGACCAGCTCAAGGTCACTGAACCACTGGATTCCCTAACACCAACCATTCCCTGCAAACACTCCCAGCCTTCCCAGGAAATAGCTCCTGGCAGAAATGCTTCCCCAGGGAAATCACAAGCAAAAGTAATTAAATGAGAATGGTAGTTAAACGCGTATCACGGGAGATGCCATTTCCCATAGTCCCCTGAGACAAAGCTGAGTGTTCCTCCATTCTTTCTTTTAAAAAAATCTGATCCAGGTTAAATTATGTTCCATGGCAATTTATGTCAATGGTGTTGTCATGGTTACAGGTGAACCTGCAAGTGAGCTGTGACAGCCTGGGCTCTGAGCTCTAGAGCTGCATGTCTTAAAGAGACATCCATCTGTTTCCTTGTCCAGGCTAGAAAGGTAATGAGAATGAGTACCATTTCTCAGCAAGGCGTAGCCTGTGGACCAATGCAGGCCAGGGAAAGGTGGAGCCAAGGGCTCTTCATAATAAACATTCTCCTCCAGCAGCCAGGGTGGTGTCCCAGGACACATCATACGAGTTCCCCACACCTTCGTGTGCCCACATGTGGGGAATGGGAGAATTCACTGTGTGAGCAACTCTCCAGCGGAAAAACCACGAGCCCCTCCCAGGAATTCTCCTTAGATGCAAGCTAAGCAACAATATCTCCCTTCATCTTTGACAGCGCTGTCCAATAGAAATAGAATGCAAGCCACCAATGCGGGCTACACACGTCATTTTACATTTCTAGCGGCCACATTTTTAAAAAGTTAAAAGAAACAGGTAAACTTAATAATTTATATTTAACCCAAGTATCCAAAATACCATTTCAACACGTAACTAATACAGAAATTAATGAGACATTTTATATTCTTTTTTTCATACTAAATCCTTGCATTCTGGTGTGTACTTTACCCTTAAAGTACTTCTCAATTCTGATGCTAAATTCTCATTGGAAATACTTGATCTAGATGGTGATTTCGTAAAATTTACAGTTGAAATGGTCAAGTCACATACTCAAGTTAATCCAAGCATACTTTTGAAGTTTTTAAATAACAAATTGAGTATGTTTTACTACAATGAGGCACCACCTCACCGAGGTACCACGGTGAGAATGGCCATCATTCAAAAATCTACAAATAACAAATGCTGGAGAGGGTGTGGAGAAAAGGGAACCCTCCTACACTGTTGGTGGGAATGTAAGTTGGTGCAGCCACTATGGAGAACAGTATGGAGGGTCCTCAAAAAACTAAAAATAGAGTTGCCAGATGATCCAGCAATTCCACTCCTGGGCATGTATCCAGAGAAAACCATAATTCAAAAGGATACATGCACCCTTATGTTCACAGCAACACTATTCACAATAGCCAAGACAATGGAAGCAGCCTAAATGTCCATCGACAGATGAATGAATAAAGAAGATGTGGTACATATATATACAATGGAATACTACTCAGCCATAAAGAAGAACGAAATACTGCCATTTGCAGCAACATGGATGTGACTAGAGATTATAATACTAAGTGAAGTAAGTCAGAAAGAGAAAGACAAATACCATATGATATCACTTATATGTGGAAATCTAAAATATGACACAAATGAACTTATGTACAAAAGAGAAAGAGACTCACGGACATAGACAACAGACTTGTGGTTGCCAAAGGGGAAGCGGGGTGGGGAAGGGATGGATTGGGAGTTTGGGATTAGCAGAGGCAAACTATTACATATAGAAGGGATAAACAACAAGGTCCTACTGTATAGCACTGGGAATTATATTCAATATCCCGGGATAAACCATAATGGCAAAGAATGTTAAGTAGAATATATATAGAGATATATATAGAACTGAATCACTCTGCAGTACGGCAGAAATTAACACAACACTGTAAACCAACTATACTTCAATAAAATACATTTTAAAAAAACAACTTGAGTATGCTTTAAATCTTAAGTTTAAATGAACTAAAATTAAAGAAAATTTAAAATCTCGCTCCTCGGTCTCACCAGCCACACTGCAAGTGGTCAGCAGCAACATATGGCTGGTCATCACCACATGGGACAGCAGGGATCTACGACTGCTACTCAGTATGGTCCTCAGCAGCATCAGTATCATGTGGGAGGTTATTAGAAATCTAGGCGTTTGGGACCTGCCACAGAGGCACTGATTCAGAATCTGCACTTTCACAAAATCCCCAGATGATTCTCAAGCACATCAGTTTGAGAAGCTCTGCTAAAGGGATACAGTCAAAACTCTTAATTTGGTTTTCAAGACCTTTGGTTTTCAAGACCCCTGCCTCCTTTTCCACTCTCATCTCCCCATCCCTCAAACCCTACCCCCATCAAGCCTTCAGGTGAAACAGCAGGCCCCTGGTCCAACACCTTGATGTCTTATGAGACACCCTGAGTCAGAAGCACCCAGCTAAACTGTATCCAGATTCCTGACCCATAGAAGCAGTGAGATAATGAATGTTTGGTATTTTAGGCTGCTAACTTTGGGGGTAATTTGATATGCAGATATCAAATACAACTGGCGATATGAGGACCCCTGCCTACTTCTCCGGACTCATTACTCCCCACTTTTATCCTGTGCTCCAGCCTTAACAACTTCTCCCATTTCCTAACAACCTCTTTGCTCTGACTCATTGGCAGGTTTCTGCATTCTCTGTTCCTTCTTCCCGATACACTCTTCTTCACCACCATCCCCCAACTCTCTTCATCTGTCCAATTCCTACTCATTATTCAACTCTCAGCTTAAACAACACTTCCTATAGGAGTCCCTCTGGGAGCACATCCCTGAGCTCCGGGTCTGGGTTAGTGCCATCATGATGCCCATCACATCCTGTGTTGTATTTGCTTATTAGCCTCTGTCAACAGACCCCAGTAGACAGTGATCGCCACCACGGCAGGGACCACGTCTGTCTTGCTCACCATTGTACTGTGTGCCCTGAAGCAGGGACAGGGTCTGGCAAGTAGTAAACAGCCAATAAATATTTGTTGAGCATTGTTGAGAACTAGGAAAAGAGACTAAAAAACTAAGAAGGACTGGATGACAGAGGACGGGCTGGAGTCATTGGCCCCAGAATAGTAATAAAACCAACGACCAAGGAGACAGAAGCTCAAAATATTTCTGAGGGTAGAGCTCATGAGATAGGAGTTCATGGGGTGTAGTTGTTAGTAAGGCAGTTGAAACTGTCCTCTGAGGTTCAGATGGAAAAGGGGGGTTCTTTCCGTGGATCCCCAGAAGTGAGAGAGGATTTAGCTTAGGCCTGGTGTGGAAGCAAAAGGCACTAGGAAGAGAAGGCAGAGAAGCAAGGCCTGGGTGTTCAGTGTGATCAGAACAGGGGAGGAAGGTTGTAGGGCAGAACCTGTGGGCTGCTGTCCTTTGTTCTGAACACTTGCTTTCTGAGGTATGATTGCTTCTCCCAAGCCCGGAACACTGGAGTCTCCTCCTGAATCTCTCCAGAGATTCTGAGCCAGGTGGAATGAAGACAGGGAGAGTGGAAGATATCTGGGGAGATCAAAAAGTAGAAAGAGAAAATGAGAGAGATCGGTACAGATGCTGCTGAAGAAGTGGGTCCACTGAGATTGCTGGGAGCAGGGGGAGGCGGGAATGTACTTGTGTTTTCACAGAATTTTCAAATAATTAAGAAACACAAACTACAACCAATCACTACTGAAGATGAAAATGCTGGAGGAGAGCAAGATATTTGTGTACCCTGATTTGTAAATTCTGTGTACACATTGATGAGCACAAACAACCCTGTTACAGGCAGTAAGCGCCAGCTGGCTGGAGCTGGCATAACTCATTGTCCTTGACACTGAGCCATAACGAAATGTGTCCAGATCTTCTTCAATTTATATTTTCTACCTTGATGAAAATGGTGTGATTTGTATATTGTTGCAGACCAAACCACAGAGTAACTTACCACTCATTATTGGCATGGTTGATTTCATACCACTTTTACCCCACCTTCCTGCAATCAGAGCAATTAGAGTGGTGTTTGTCTTCTAGGAAGTTGTCCCCACCCTGGATACCTCCTTCCTTCTCCCCTGATACTACATACAGCCCCACATATTTAAGTCAAAGGAAAATCTATCTGCCTGGAAGGAAGTGGAAGAGAGGGAGCCAGGAGTAAATTGACGAAGAGACAGGAGGACAAGAAGCCACTTTGTAATTGCTGCATTATTCTCTTGGTTGTAAAGAGAAATCATCCCCTTTAAAATTGCCTGTGCTGCTCTGCGGAGGACAGGTTAAAGGAAAGTAGTCACAGGAAAGGCCAAGAACCTCAGGGAAAAGCTTCTGGACAAGCCATCCCTCTCCCCGTCACCCATCTGTCCCTGGGGGTACCAGCTGAAAGTTACCACAGAGAAACCAGCGTGGAAACCCCAGCAGGGGCCAGTCCAACTCTCTTTGTTTGCCCACATCAGTGGGTCTCATCCCCCGCAGCACGTTAGAAACACCTGGAAACCTTGGGGGACAGAAATGATCCCAGACCAGAACAGTCAAATCAGAATGTTTGAGGGAGGGTAGGGCCCGGATATGGGTATTTTAAAATGTGCAACCGCTGTGCTGGACCAGTGGTTCTCAAACTTAAATGTGCATCAGAATCACCCAACAGGCTTGTTAAAAAAAAAAACAAAAAACAGAATGCTGTTTACCAGAGTTTCTGATTCAGTAGCTCTGGGATGGGGCCCAAGTGGTGGTGCTGCTGCTGCTGTTTGAGGACAATTCATTGAAAACCATTCTCAGAAAGATACTTCCAGCATCCAAGACCTTTTCCCTCTGACCTCGCCTTGCCCCTCACCTCCCACTCTGTTTCTGTGGTTACAAGCTCCTGATCACTGGCTTCTCCATGGATCTGACTGTAATTTGACTTCCCCAGTTTCATCCTCAGCACACCCTCCTTCTTTCCTTTTCATTAGCCCTAACCTCACTGGACCCCAGACCAGCCCAGGGATACTATTCTGTCATCAGCCCACATGACTGGAGTTTCTACTGTGGTTGCACGGATTCCTGCAATGGAAAGGAGGTTTCAGATGGGAGTGGCCTTTAATTGGGTGTTCACATCCCTATCTTGTCACAATGTTACAACATTCTCATATATTTCTGGTTACACTACTCCCAGAAGGCAAAAGCATTTGGAAAATGTGCAAACCATTTCTGGGTTCTTAACATGTGTCATTTGCCCAAGCTTTATGACCCAAGTCCAGTTCTGTCTATCGTGGACCTCAATTTTCTGACCCATAAAATAGGGGATTGGACTAAAAGCACTACTAAATTCTCTTTAAGCTCCATAAAATAATTTCCCTATGATCTAAAAGAGTGAGCAATTAGCTCACATTACTAGTATAATTAGACTCACCCTAATGTAATAAAATATATTAATCTTGAACAAGATTTCTTTGTTGCACCCATGGCAACAAAGAAAATCATGGGCTTATTAAAACTAGAAAACTGTAATTTAAAAGTGTCTGCATTCATCTCGAAGGCACTTAAAGGAAAGTGGTTTTGGCCAAGGCAGATGAGTCAGCAACCTCATTGCAATCTACTTGTGATTCCTGTGAGAATTGCTGTCATTTCCCAAATACTCTTCTTACCAAGACACTCATGACCTATTGGCAAGTGAAAAAAAGCAGGTTCCAAAACAATACGCACAGTGTGACCTCACTTTGCATACTGATGTACCCATGCAGGGAAAACAGTCTGGAAGGTGATACAGCAAAAGGCTAACTGTGGTGCTCTCCGGATGATGAAATTAAGGGTAATTTTAAATTGTTTTAGCTTATACTGGCTTTTACTTTTGCCCACAATGAACATATTATTACTGCCTCAATAAAGGAAACACAAAAGGTTTTTCAAAAAACCTATTATTTCCAAACTTGTACATCCTGAGTAGTATAAGCCTTGTGGAAAGGAGACTGTGTCCCAGGGGTCATTTTATCAGCAGAGCTCCAGGGGTCCTCAGCAAGAGCAGGTTCTGTTCCAGGATGGTGGGGAGGGCTGTGTGCGAGCCAGTATTGCCTGCCCAACCCGCACCCACAGCGTCTGTCTACAATGCCTGCCCCACGCACCCCAGAAAAACAAGGGATGATTCCCCCATGTTTTTAGGCTTCTGTATATGTAGAAACTTTGATTAGATGAGGGAGCTTTTCCTGCCTTTAATTATTATGGCATCCATAAATCTTTTAAAACACTGTTTTCCATAACTAAAACAAGACGCACTGAGTTAAGTGTAGAGACTTTGAAGAATATAAAAAAGAAAGTGGTATAACTTTTGGCAGTGGTATGTCTTTTTCACTCTTTGTACTTTCTTGTAAGCAGCAGGTAATTAAATTTTATTTTCCTTAATCCAGTCTGATCATCTTTGTCTTTTAATGAAGACATTCATACATATATATATATACACACACACATATGTAACTTTAACATTTAACTCAAACTTTTAATTAAATTTTTTAAATTTTTAAATGTTTAAAGATGTCTTTTGACTTCCACTATTTATTTTGAGAAGTCAGCTGTCATTCTTTTTTTTTTTTTTTTTTTCCTTTTCCTTGCAGTACGCAGGCCTCTCACTGTCGTGGCCTCTCCCGTTGCGGAGTACAGGCTCCGGACGCGCAGGCTCAGCGGCCATGGCTCACGGGCCCAGCCGCTCCGCGGCATGTGGGATCCTCCCGGACAGGGGCACGAACCCTTATCGGCAGGCGGACTCCCAACCACTGCGCCACCAGGGAAGCCCTGTCATTCTTAACATTACTTTTTTCAAGGGAATGTGGTTGTTTTCCTTTGTCAGCTTTTAAGGTTTTCTCTTTATTTTTTTATTTATTTTTTTAAAGGAGTTGATTTCTTTTATTTATTTATTTTTGGCTGCACTGGGTCTTAGTTGCTGTACGCGGGCTTTCTCTAGTTGTGGCGAGTGCGGGCTACTCTTTGTTGCAGCGCACAGGCTTCTCATTGCAGTGGCTTCTCTTGTTGTGGAGCACGGGCTCTAGATGCACGGGCTTCAGTAGTTGTGGTGCACAGGCTTAGTTGCTCCACGGCATGTGGGATCTTCCCGGACCAGGGCTTGAACCCACGTCCCCTGCATTGGCAGGTGGATTCTTAACCACTGCACCACCAGGGAAGCCCTCTCTTTATTTCTGCTTTACAGCAGTTTTACTATGATTTACCTATGCATGGTTGTCTTTGTAGTTACCCTACTTGGATTTCATAGAGCTTCTTGATGCTTCTCATCTAGTTTGATGTCTCTTATCAGTATTTTTGGTTAAATACTTGGTTATTTTCTCTTCAAATACTGTTTCGGTGCCATTCTGTCTCTCCCTTCCAGAGTTCCAATTACATATATGTTAAACCTTTTGCTATATCCCACATGTCTCTTAAATTTCTTCTGCATTTTTTTTTCCTTTTTTCATGTATCATCTGGGTATTCTCTACTGGCTTACTATTTACTATTTCTCTCTTCAGATATCTCTAATCTGCTATTAAACCTACCCTTTAATTTTCCTTTATTATGTTTTTTTAATCCTAGAATCTCCATCTGACTCTTTAAAAAAAATACATTTCCTTGATAAAACTTCACTTTGTCATCTATTTTCTTAAACATAGTATTCACAGGAATTTTAAAGACCATGTTTGATAACACTAATATCTGAATCACCTCTGGACCTATTTTTTTTAAATTTATTTTATTGAAGTAGAGTTGATTTACAATGTTGTGTTAATTTCTGCTGTACAACAAAGTGATTCAGTTATATATATATATTTTTCATATTCTTTTCCATTATGGTTTATTACAGTATATTGAATATAGTCCCCAATGCTATACAGTAGGACCTTGTTGTTTATCCATTCTATATATAATAATTTGCATCTGTTAATCCCAAACTCCTAAACCATCCCTTCCCCACTCCTCCTCCCCCTTGGCAACCACAAGTCTGTTCTCTCTGTCTGTGAGTCTCTTTCTGTTTTGTACATAAGTTCATTTGTGTCATATTTTAGATTCCACATATAAGTGATATCATATGGTATTAGTCTTTCTCTTTCTGACTTACTTCACTTAGTATGATAATCTCTAGTTGCAACCATATTGCTGCAAATGGCATTATTTCGTTCTTTTTATGGCTGAGTTGTATTCCATTGTATATATGTACCACATCTTCTTTATCCATTCATCTGTTGATGGACCTATAGGTTGTTTCCATGACTTGGCTATTGTGAATAGTGCTGCTATGAACATAAGGGTGCATGTATCTTTTTGAATTATAGTTTTGTCCATATATATGACCAGGAGTGGGATTTCTGGATATGGCAACTCTATTTTTAGTTTTTTGAGGAATCTCCATGCCATTTTCCACATGGCTGCACCAATTTACATTCCCACCAACAGTGCAGGAAGGTTTAGGGAAACCTATTTTTTAAACTGCATTTCACTTAATCACTAATGAAGTTATGTTTCCAATTATTTACTAGTCATTTGTATTCTACTTTCTGTGAGTGGTCTTTTTCTTTTGAGATGTTTGTTCTTTCCTTGTTAATTTGTTAGAGATCTTTGAATCTAATCAGTGTAATCAGTCTTTTCGTTGTTAGCTATGTTGTAAATGTTTTCTTCCAGCCTGTCATTTGTCTCTTGACTTTGGTTACGGAGTTTTTTGCCAAGTGGAGAATTTTAATTTCCATGCAGTCAAATCTGTTTATCTTTCCCTTTAACTCTTCTGAGTTTCATGCCTTCTTAGAAAGGCTGTCACTATTTCAAGATTATTGAAATAATCTCCTATTTTTTTTCTAGTATTTACACAGCATTTCTTTTACGTTTACTCTAAATCTATATAAAATTTATATTTGAGAATTTGGTGAGGTTAGGGATCTAACTTAAGTTTTATTCTTCCCCCTCAAAAACAGTCAGTTGTTCCAACACCATTAGTCAACAGTCTATTCTTTCTCAACTGATCTGAAAGTATACTCTTGCAATACACTAAATTTCCACATGTACTGAGGTCCATCTGTAAACTCTCTTCTGTTCTACTGATTTCTTCTTTCAGTTCTGGCATAAATATAACACTGTTTTAATGAAAGTTATGCTATTATTTTGCTGTTTGGTAGGGCAAATTCTCATCTTTTTATTCTACTTTAATTCTCTTCTTTGCTATTTTTGTGCATTTTTCCTTAACATGATAGTGTCAATCTATGAAGCATGCCACCCCCCTCCCATTGTCCTCAAGATCCCATTGGTGTTTTGACTGGGATTGTAATGACTTTATAGATTAATTAGTAGGATTTTGACTCATTTGCAATATTGAGTGCTCTCATTCAGGGATATGGTTTATCAATCCATTTGTTTTTTTAGAACTTCTAGTAAAATATGAAAGTTTTACTCAACAAACTCATTTTATAAGATACTTTACAATTTTTACTGCTATTGAGAATAAGTTATTTTTCTTGATTAGATTTTTTCTAGATAGATTTCTAGATGCATATCAGAGTTTTTAAGTAAAAGTAGTTTCAAATAATGATAATTTTACATTTTGTTGCACCATGTGCATATGTATGTGTGCATGTTATATTATCTTCGATTATTTTTGTCATCTTACTGCTTTGGTTGGGATCTCTGGAGCAAAGATGAGTAACAGCGACAACAGCAAGCATCCTCATCTTATTCCTGACTTTAATTAGAGAACACCTCTGGAGTTTCACCACTGACTATTATTAGGGTTAAAGAAATAGTTTCTGATAAATGTCTTTCATTAACTCAAGTTAATTTCTTTTTATTCTTAGCTTACTGAAAGAATTTTTCAAAAATCAAAAGTAGGGATTGAATTTTATTTAATGTCTATAGAACATACCGTTTTTCTCATTTATTTTCTAATGCTGAATCATCTTTACATTTCGAGAATAAAACTATCTGGCTGAGGTATATTAGGAATGATAGGGTTTAATTTGCTAATATTTTATTTAGAATCTTTGCATATATATTGATATATGGTCTAAGGTCTTCCTTTTTCGTGTGCTCCATGGCTGCCTTACTATTAAAGTTAAGCAGGCCTCAGGAAATACATTTTTTTCATCTTTTTAATGCTCTGGAACAACTGACATAGGAATCATGTACTTCTCAAAGGTTTGATAGCACTCTCCCATAAAACCATCTGGGCCCTGTTCCTTTCTCTAGATCTTTTACGACCTTTCTAAGGTGCTTCCAACCTAGTGTGGGAGAGAGGCAGTTGGGGGCCTATAATCAACTTTCATGCCTGGCATATTCAGCAGGCATGGGAATGCAGATGTGTCCCGGGCAAGATTCAGGCCTTTGGAAGAGGGAGTATGGCTTCAGATGATTCAGGTATTTCTCTTAAGATCACCAACACATTCGTCTTCCTTTGACTTCTTGAATTTTCTCCTCTTTTTCTCGGTTCTTCCCAAGGATACTCTTATCAAGTGATGCTGCCCCTCCTGGACTCAACCATTTTTCACTTTAACAGCCCTTGCTCTGCCTTCTGGCTAAAGTGTCCCTTCCCTCCCTCCCGCCTGATGGACCTACACTCAGCCAGAGGTGGGACTGAGACAGGTGTCACCCTGGACAATGTTGAGAGAGGAATGTGGAGAAACACATTTCACTGCCAAAGCAGAGTTAGGGCTCCCATGTCAGGATGAGACTCATTCTACCTTTGTGACTCAACCTGCCCCTTTCAAGAAACTAAGAGCTAATACTGTCTCACTGCTGAGAGACTGAATATACAAACAGACAATGGCCAGACACCTATGACAACAGAACTCTGACCCACAGCCTCTGCAGCCATCAGCTCAGGAAGTCAAATCACAACATCTGTAGCAATCGGCCCAGAATGGTCAGGACTTGACCATAACTGCCAGCTTCACTATTTTTTGTCCCCGCTTTCAACTCAAGACCAACCAGAGAAAGTCAAATATGCTCCCCTAACCAAGCACATAGGATGTCCCTCTTCAAGTTAGCCAACCTGCAGCTCCCCCTGCCCACGGCCTCTAATCAGGGCACCCCTGAAGCCCTCCCTTTTTTCCACTAGAAAGTTTTCCCACTCCTCAGTCTGCCTTGGAGTCTCTGCTGAAAGCAAGTGATGGTACTAACTCCCTTGCTAGAGCAGGCTCTGAATAAATAGCCTCTATTTGGGTGATCTCATCTGGGTGGTCTTTATTTTCATACTGCTTGCATGTGAGGCTTAAACAAAGTTCGAGGGCAATCGAGGTGAAGGCAGCTGGCCAGCGACCTAGAGAGAGGCAACTGAGCCACAGCTCAGAGCAGCTTCCCTTTACATTGAAGTAGGTCTGGGTGGCTGGTGTGTGTGTGTATGTGTGTGTGTGTGTGTGTGTAAAGGAGGGGAAATCTGCCCAGCGTGTGGGTGGGTGGGTTGGCTGGTGTGTGTGTGTGTGTGTGTGTGTGTGT